>NC_140585.1:1051134381-1051670857 GCF_964204655.1 Triturus cristatus | reverse complement strand
GCAGAGGCTCGTGTGAGACCTGTGCAAACGTTGCAGTTTACCACTATGAAAGCTTAACATTTTCAAGTTCAAAGCCAGACTTTGCTGAGCATCGCTAGTGTGAGCAGACACTGAGGCCACCTCTTAAATCTGCTAGTGATGCAGAGTATAGCGTGTAGGAAGAGACAGGGGAATGAAAGGACCAACAGGGAGAGCACTGCCCAGACAAATGCAAGTGAGCTAGTCTTTAGAAACTACTTGTAAGGAATATATAGTGTGGTGTGTTTAGTGTGTGTAACAAATACTGCTTTTCACACTAAAGTTCAGTATTAAACTGGACAGTGATGTAACTGGGGTCACTGTGGATATTTAAAGTTATGAGCCATCGCATACCTTTCACCTACATCATCCTAAAGAGCCTTTGATTGTTTGGCAATTGCTACCACTGAGAGTCAAGTGCTGAAGGGGGAAACAACCTTTACAACGCAGTCATTACCACGCAACATCCTTTACATCGCATGCCATTACAACGCAGCCAATACATCACATGTCACTACAACGCATGCCATTACAATGCAATATAAGGTAAGTAATGGGGAATACTAATTTTTACCCCTGCACTATCCAACACTTACCCTACTGTTGCACTCACTGGAGTGGGAATAGTAATTTTTAGCCCTACACTTTCCAACACTTACCCTACTGTTGCCCTAAAAGTAATATGCGTTGTAATGGTATGCGTTCTAATGGAATGCGTTGTAAATGTAGTTTCTAAAAATGCGTTGTGTTGGCATGCGATGTAAAATCATGCATTGTAATGGATGTTGCGATGTAAAAACTGTGTTGTAAAGGCATGCGTTGTAAATGTTTGTGTTATAACATCATACATTCTGCTGAAGGGGTAGTACTTGGCCCAGTGTCTCAGGACCCTTAGTAGGCCAGGCCTCTGGACATCAGAAGTAAAAGGCCACAACCCCCACGGTTGGGCCCAGCAGCGCCTGCTTCCCCATGGCCCTCTGAAAGGGGGTTCTGATACTTGCCATCTTAAAATCCTTCTGCTATCGTCCATGATATACAACTGAGTGTATTTTTAACATAAAATCTGTTTCCAGCATTCAGTGTCAATCAAGCAGCAACATTTAAATTCTATGCTTTCTTTAAATGCAATTTGCAAGTGTCAGACTTTTTTAAGCTTTCACACAACATACCACAGCAACAAAAGTTGCAACATTACCTTGCTAGAAGTGGAGGAAGCAGAACAGCACTAAATCTATTAAGATATGATGGTGTTACGCTCTCCCCCTGTGACTTGTGCCAGCGCACACATCTCTGCACTAAGGGTGTTTCTCTCTGCATCTGCCCCAAGGGTGTTTTGTGATGTCAAGCATTGGTTCTGCTCTGTATAGGTTTGTAAACTTGACATCACACACTCATACTCAGGCCTGGGGAAGGCCTGGAAATGTTCTTTTTACGATAAAGGTGTGAAATAAAATGCTGCAGACTGTTGAACAATATAGAAACAGAATGCCCTGTATTGCATTTTAGTTATTAAATGTATACATAGTACAGGACAGGAGAAGAAAGGAAAGGACAGGAAAGGAAAGGGAAGGGAAGAGAAGAGAAGGGAAGGGAAGGGACGGGAAGGGAAGGAGAGGAGAGGAAAGGAAAGGATAGGAATGGAAGGAAAGGAAAGGAAAGGAAAGGAAAGGAAAGGAAAGGAAAAGGAAAAGGAAAAGGAAAAGGAAAAGGAAAGAAAAGGAAAAGGAAAAGGAAAAGGAAAAGGAAAGGAATAATAGTAACCTATTAAAATATCTTTCCTACAAAATGTGTGCTCCAACCCCCAATCACTCAGCTAATGCCACAGCTCTGTATCTTTAGCTTCAGCCATCTTCATTCTCTACTTTCTATTTTTGTTTTTAAAGGAACTTTGATAATTCTATCTGGAGTGTACTATGTTTGACTGTGTACTTGACATTCCTTTCTTTTGACTCCATTCAAGATCTTTTTATTTGCCTGACTTCCTGATATTGCTTGATACAAAGTTATTATGCAAGCTTTCCTTCCTGGCCTAGTTCAGCAGACTGTTTCTGTTACAGTAGCTCTGTGTTTCCAGTAAATTGAGACAAAGTGGTCAGTCAGGAAACAGAAGCAAATATTCTGCTTGTGAAATATGGAGAGGGACATTTACTGGCAGGTTAGGCTTTGAAACTGGTCTTTTGAATAATGGAGCCCTTCAATGGCTTTTTTCCCATCATAAAATCGTGAGAGCAAACACAAAGAGGAATGCAACACAACTTCATACAATTTTAGATCACCGGCTTCAGAATTCAGTTGTGCACAGTAGAAAACGGTAGCTTTTTGAGGATAAAGACTTCAGAATCTTAACAAACATACATTCATTATTTAAGCAATATAAAAAAAATGTAAACGGTATTTGAGGCATCAGATGGAGAAACCACTATTTCCTAGTAATTACAAGATATTTTTCTCCCGCTAAGTATATCAGCAGGCTTGACTTGGTGCAATTTATCAGGAGATACAGTTTTTATTGCACCAAGGGCCAGATTCTGGGAATCGGGACATTTGTAACTGCAAAAAAGCTTTCTCCAATGTAGAAAAGGCAAATTGCGTTTCGGTTACTTGTTACAAATCGCAAATTGTGTTTGCTACCAAATACCGATTCCGTATTTGTGAGGGGCATCCTTTCCAAATACCGAACTAAAATATTTATTCGGAATGTTAAGTAAAATACTTTTTAAGAGTAGGCATTAGTCCCATGGACCACTGCCTGCAGTTAAAAAATTTAAGTTAAAGGCTTTGTTTTCTTTTTTGAAATGCATCCTGTTTTCCTTTACGGAAAACGAGCTGCGATTCCTAGTGGGTCGCAAATTGTGACCTACTTTGCAACCCACAAGGAATCTCTTTTTTTAAATAAAGCTTTTCATACATTAGGAATAGTGAACTCCTAATTGTGTTTCAATGTTAATACATTCATCCTGAGTGTTTGCCAGGTGGGCTAAAATAATCCAAACTCATCATTGTGATATATGTGTTAACTTAATTTATTGCTCATACCGTATTTTATTGGGCCACTCGTAATGATGGACTAAGCCACCTAGGAAACCAGTGAGGAGGGACAATCTGTGTGGTTGGGATCCATCGAACAAACTGGTACGGGCCAATGAAGATCACCCTTTCATGCGGTTCCTGCTGCTGAAGTTCGTTAAAGGTCCTGGCACATACTAAATGGCTAATAATGTCCCAACTCTCTCAGCAAATACCAGTGTACTGCATTCACCATTGTCACATCACTGTGTCCCTAGACCAGGAACTTCTTCAACTCCAGAAAAGAGCTAGGTGAGTAGGAACAAACTACAATTAACAGCTATAAGTATAGTAGAGCTCTCTCTCATGCAGGGCTATTCTTGAATTGCAATTGTTTGGGTCACTATATTGTTTATGCCAAAGTGTTGACAGAGTAAAGGAAATCCCACGCCAGCAGGAATTCAAGGCATCAATTACCACTCAAAAGGGGCCTTTATAGCATTCATTAAAGTTATACCTAATAGGCTTAATATCTTCCTGATGTTCCGTGACTGCTTAAAATGTCAGTGTTAGTAAATACCCAAAAATAAAATGGGACTTGAATTCCTGGACGTCATTTCACCAAACTGCCTGGGGTAGCAGAAGTGACATCGCACGACATTTGACCTTTACTTTGACTCACACACACATGCTTACACATACTAACACATTCACACACTCTTGCACACATAAACACACTCTCATCAGCAAGCACTCATACAACATACATTTAACAGCTTTTTTTACTGACCTTAGCTTCCAGATAGGGTCCTATTTCAGCTAATGCCCTCCATTTTTTATCACTCTAGTCGTGAATAATAATATGCACTATTTGTATAAAAAATTTACCAGAAACCAGACAAGTGGAGCTCCAACCAGCATCCATTAGGAAGAGCTGCCCCTGTGTTCCAGGCACTGATTTTGCCACCTCTGAAGTTCACAAAAGCAGGGCCAGGGGTAGCAAGGGGCATGCTAGGGATTTCAGCTGCGACCCCTGCCAACCCCTAAATGATGTTAATGCTTGAATTCATATTAATTCTGGATATGCATTCATACCCAATCACTTCAATATACAGTCAATGCTTCACCTTATTTGGAAGTTTGCATTGATTGTTATGTATATAGCACTACCTAACTAGGAAGCAATTGTGCACTGTACATTATGCGAGGTGTGGTTGGTTCTGTAACTTATACAAAGAAAGACTATTCTATTAACAGGTAAGTGAACAGTAGAATTAAAATTACTATAATGAATGAAAATAACAAGGATTTAGCAATGTGTAAAACCAAATTACAATCCAATATGTCTTTAGAGTTCCCATTTCTGACATTTTTTAACACACATTGAGCCCCACAGCCACTGTTGTCCTGCGCAGGATGCTTCAGGTCAACCTGGTAGTGTTTGAAAGCACTTATATCTCTTTTGCTAAAAATAGGCTTTAATTGACAGATAGAGTACCCACGTCTATGCTGATGTAGTTACCTTGGTATCCTAGGATGCGCCAGAATAAAATATGGCATTTCCTCCCACATCTTTGGTATTCATTCTATTACAAAGTGGTAGAGCAGGGTTTTTTATACCTTAATCTTCGGGTGTAATCATTAAATAACCCACGCCACTGGTCGTATGGACTTTTGAATGTCGACAAGGAAAAGTAAGGAGCGATCATCTGCATAACAATATTATTAAAGACCTTCAGTACAATCAATAAAGAAAATTAGTGTAAGTTAAAGTGTTTTATTCTCAATTCTTTAGTTTTTCCGCATTTATTCATTTAGTATTCTTTATTCTTTTAGTTTTCGGAATAAAAAGTTAATATAATCAATCAATCACTATTTGATTATAATGTAAAATACAATTTTTGCTAAAATATTAGTTAGTTATATAATAATACAGCAAGCGTGATCCATAAGGAAAGAATCTCTAATAATAATGAAATTGGAATAACTAAAGAAAAAGGTATCAGTTCAGATAACCATGAAGAGATGATGAGAGAGTAAATGCGTGAGCATAAAGCCTTTACATAATCAGCTGGAGAGTATTCTTAGCTCACAAATCAGCAGACAATCAATAATATTGAGGTAAAGCAACTTCTCATGAAGATAGGCATCAGAAACTCAAAAGCAAGTCTCCAATCAGACAGTCAGTGAAAGGAATTCGAAATCTAGGTGTTACTCTAGGAACTCCCACTAATATAAACATACAATTGTCTATGTTTCAACATTATTTTCATTCTTCTTCTGAGTCCTCCAATAGTATTTAAGTAAACTACAGGGAATAGGCAAACTACCCACTTTCTCAGACGGGTACAATGGTCTTAGACTCATTGATATTCTGTAGTCCGGAATGGTCTTCTCATGACTCATACTTCTTGTTGCCTCCTCTCCTCCCAGTGTAAACCTCACTATCAGCTGTCTAATACAAAAGAAGTGTCCATTCCCTAGCTAACAGAAGATTTTAAAACAATTACAACATCTGCAAAAAAAGAGAGAAAATCATTTTGCACAAACAACTATTCGAGGTGAAACCAGGCCTTTCTGTCTTAATGCATCCTTTTTCAATTAACATGGCATCGGCAGCTGGATAACATAAATCAGCATTTTTATTTCACATCGAGGCCTATAATTTTTAAATATGACCACCCACTACCATTTTTGTGTTTAGTATATGTACTGATTTAAACGTATGCTTTGCACATTATTAACAAAAAGCATTTTTGTTTGCAAATAAAAATTTGTGTCATCAAAAAGCATAGTGCTATAACTTTTTGGACACTGTCCAGCCCTCAAGTCAGTCCTTCCTGAGGATTACCCCTTTTTTTTACAAATGTATTTTCCACTTCTTAGCTGCATCTTATTAATTTAGTTCTACCTGCAGATGACACTGACACTGCCAAGCTTAATTCAGAATCCTGATAGTTCACCATTTAGCCTGCAATAACATGGTTCACCTCTCACACTAGCACAGCATGAATACAAGAGAGTAGTTCACCCGAATTCAGATCAGAATTTAGGGACCTGGGACTTCTCCCTTGATATAACATGAGCGAGGCTCGAGTAGTGTTCTAGAATTAAACTCTGAGACCACCTCCATTGAAATATGGGAATATTTTGCTCTTTAGAATAAACTCTTAAACTTCTTCACACACAGCTGTCATCAGATGCGGACTGAATATTCCTTATTGATGTCAAACACTCTTTAGCTTGTGGTGGGTCCTAGAATATTCTCTGAGTGAAAACACAACATTCACATGGGCAGTCCCTGGCACATACAACATTCACTGAGACAGTACGAAGTTCAAATGTAAATAACACAAATATAAAACCTGTTTTAATGAGCACCCAGCCTTAAGTAAACTTATGGCACAGTTCAGTCTCACACCAAATCCAGTTCTGCAAACCAGCCCCGAATCACAGTTAATCTGACCTGTATGCCTTCTAGGCACTACATACCTCATACAGTCCAGCATATATTCTTTAAAATGGTTATTCAAGATCCCACCACTCAAACACCATGGCTCTCACATGTGAAACATCATGGTTGCTACTGTCCAGGACACTATTAACTTCTAGGGGGCAACAGTAAATTAGTGGTGTCCATGGCCTGATGAAGAGACAAATCAATTTCTTTTGCATGTAGTTGGGGGTCACATAAAACTATTGACCTTCTTCCTATTAAATGTCAAACCATCAGATGCTTCTCTCTCAGTTCCTATTAGTCACTGGAGATGGTACAGCCACCAGGGTCTCCATATAGGAGTTTAGTATGTAACAGGATGGGTCAGATATAATGCAGGCTCACTCATTTGAGTTATTGATTCTCTTGCACATCTGAGCTGGGGCAACTTTATGGGTCCCAGGTAGTCTTGGTCCAAGAACCTGTTCACACATAGGGATTTTCTAATGAACTAGGCCTTTGGCTTTTATCCCTTGGTTCCCACCACTCATCCTGGCAGGAACGATCCAACTCCTATTGCAGGCAAATATGTTGTCCTTCTTTCTGCTGGTCAAGATAAGAAGGTGACTCTGCAGGCTTTCTGAAACCTCCGAACTGTCTGCAGAGAAAATGGCAACCCAGGTAAGGATTGACAACTGGTCATTGGCCTTCATTCCTTACAGGGGTGTGTCAAACTCTTCATTATGTTGTTGATGAAGTTTAAACCAGAACTGACTAATGAGTTTTCTGGTGGCCTAGGTGGTCTGCCTGAGCAAACCAGTTGGTCCTCTTCTTTTGAATGTTGCATGGCTCCTCCAATCCTAGAAAATCACCGGCCTGAAGTTGATGGACAGATTTCACAATCTCCAAGCACAGTGCCCACAAGGAGAACAATGTGAGCTGTCTCAGATATTCATTAGTCCCCGTCTATGCATCCCATGCCAAGGGAATGGGCTATCGTCCTTCAATATACACTAGATAGGCAGATTTCAGAGAAAGGGCTGACATTTTGTATATGTAGACCAGGAAGTCTGAAATGAAAATTTCCAACTCAGCACCATGTTGACCAATATTTCATAGAGCATACCAATGTAAGTTCCGAAGAACCGCAACAATATCTGGTTCATTTAAAACGCATACAGTCTCACACACACAGCTAGCATCCTTCATACATGTTCCATAAAGGAGAAAGGCAAATGTCCTGAGTAATGAAGACCTTTTACAGTCTAGGATCAGTAGGCCATCTCCTCACAGGTACAGATAAAAGGCATGTGTCCCTGAGTAGAATCTTTCTGCCACCTCCATAAGCCAATTTTAGATCCCATGGGAAAACATAGATTTACTCCTACTCTATGGAGTCATGTACTGCTTCATGTGGGATCAAAACTATACCCCAAAATGTGTACACTACAATATTTACCTCATTCAGTTCTCCCAGACTTTACTAGATCAGAGACGGTGTTAAACCTCAGTTTCATGAGGCAATGTATCCCAGCCTTGAGGCACCTTCCTCAACATCAAATTAGCAGAGTTAAACAGCTAATTTAGTAATAGAAATCCACTTATTACTAAATTTTAGGTCAATTAAAGGGTTTTATTACAAAACTACATAAAAGAAAAACTGGTATAGAGTCAATGCCATGAAGGCTCCCAGATGCAAAGTTATACAGAGTATGCAAAATCAGAAAATATTCTAAGTTCCAATGAGAAACAAAATCATTTGAAAATTTGACATTATCCCTAGAAGCATAGGAAAGCTCAGAAAAGTATCTGGCTCGTCACCAAAATCAAGGGGTTATTATATCTTGCATGGGAAATTAGCAATACTGAAAACTCACCATAGTGTGAGCAAATGTATAATTATTTTAGCAAATTAGAACACAAGAATAATACACATCATTACCTTAACAAAGAGGCACAGTCCCAATTTTTTAAAAAAAATTCATAACCCTCTACGCTAATGTCATCACTAGATGTTTGAATAATTATGAAACATGTAACAATAATAGTTTCTCTCAATTAATAGATCCAGTGAAGGAATGGATAAGATAGATACTTGTTGAAATCTTACATACACACCATAGAAAGTACATCATAAGCAATACAGCAATGAAAGTAATCTAATATGACCTCAGTTTGAATGCGTGCTACGATGCCTCTGTGCAGAGGATGTGCTCAAGGTGGGGAAAGCAGGAGTGAGTAACAGAGATGACATCTCTCTTTTCTAAAATTGCAGTTTACAGAGAAAGTTTGCATAGCTAAAACACATTAATAAATTACCCTGGGCGTAGTGGGCGTAGTGGGGCTACGTGGAGCAGCGCATAGCGTGGCAAAATCTACGCACACTCGTGCGCTCCGCATAGCCCCACTACGCGCCACCCACCTCCCGCCCGCCTTCATTTTAAAATAATTGAAAGAATGTAAAAAGTAAATAAATTACCTTACCTGCTGTGCGGCGTCCCGGGGCTCCCTCTTCCTGCTTGCCAGCAACTTCTTCACACCAATGCGCATGCGCGGACGCCCACGCATTCGCATTTCTCGCGAGAAATGCGCATGCGCGGGCGTCCGCGCATGGGCATTTGTGTGAAGAAGTTGCCGGCAAGCAGGAAGAGGGAGCCCCGGGACGCCGCACAGCAGGTAAGGTAATTTATTTACTTTTTACATTCTTTAAATTATTTTAAAATGAGGGCCGGCGGGCGGTGGGTGGCGGGCAGCTCTGCTTCGCAGCGGCGTGTACGTAGCGCTGCCTGCTACGCCTACTTCGTAAACGGCGAAGCAGGCAGCGCTACGTGCACTCCGTGTGCGAAGCAGAGCACGCCGCCCAGCCTTATTAATAAACACACTTTTACACATCATAGGAATTTCGTTTAAATTCTACTTATGTAATTCAGTCAATATATGTAACATCTTGTGTAAAGAAGCACATTAATCGTCATTATTGATACACGAAATATAAACCTGGTAACTTTTCCACACTCATTTGTGAGAGAAAATGATTCCTTAAGTACTTTCCAGAAAGCTTTAGAGACCTGGCTTTTCTAAGTTCATCAGTTGCCCATTTATTGTGTTCATGAGTTTCTTTCACACTTTGATATGGTTTGGTCCATGAAGTGTATGTTAGAAACAAATAACATTTTACATCTTATCCCTATGGTAAGAAGAAACGTTTTGATTATGGTTTGGGTGAGGGTTAATGTGAGGGGAAGGGTCGAGGATAGGGATAGTTTTAGAATAAGCATGAAGAGTAAAGTTACAGCAGTGGCCACGGTGATGGCTACGATTAAGAAAAGTTAATGTGATGGTACATGGAAAGGGCTCAAGTGGAAGTCAGAGTTCTGATTTCAAATAGGGCCTATATTTAAGGTCAAGTGCAGGGCTAAGTATATGGTAAGATAAAGTCTAGGCCAGGGCGAAATTAAAATGATGCCAGTGTAATTCACTTTGTTTTGGCAGTTTTGGTTACACTTATTGTGCAAAATTCCTGAAATTAGGGCATGACGCTATTTTACCTAATCTTGTGCCATTTCTCGTAAACATTTAGGGGCAGATTTATGTTGCACTTGCGCCACTTTTGCGCCGCCGTTGCGTCACTTTTGTGACGCAGCAGCGGCGCAAATCCTGCGCCATGGTGCGGGGTATTTACAATGTGACGCATCTGGGAGATGCGTCACATTGTAAAGCCCTGCGCCACATGTAGGCGTTCCAGGGCAGGTGGGGGCGTTCCGGCGCAGGAACGCCTCCTAAAAGTCGCTGAGTGAAATCTACAAGATTTCACTCAGTCACTTTTAAGCCCATGCTGTGTCAAAACCCTGCGCCTGCTTGAAGCAGGCGTAAGGATTGACGCAGCATTGTACAGATAGGGCCCCCCAGAGCATTGCTGGAGCTGCGTCGCGCTTGCGACGCAACTCCAGTAATGCGCCACTTTTACGGCACAGATGCGTCGCGCATCTGTGCCGTTTTTGCCCCATGGTGCGCCGCATTATAAATGCGGCGCATCCATGGTGGCGCAGCTGTGGCGCATAATAACTGGCGCATCCCTGCTGATATGCAGGGATGCGCCAGTTGTCATAAATCTGCTCCTTATTATGAACGTGCATTTGGTGGTAAAAAAAATAGCAGCAAACACATGAGAACAAAAGAATACGAGTTGCTATTACGTGCAATACTTTTGTTTTAATGCGTCCTCGTGAAAAAAATTGATAAGAGCACGCATTTTGTAATGTAATATAGCACAAAATGACATTCACTTTTTGAATAATTATGCATCATTCAGCACAATTTTATGCAATTAAATTATGCGAAATTCACACACCCTATAGCAAAGAGTATTTATTGGCATTACAATGATGGTAAGGAGCAAGTTTATGTAACTGTGAGCTTGTTGAAGAGTGAAGGTTGCAAACCAGCGTTTCTATTTTAGACATAATTGCTTTAGAAGTTGCAAATTATAATATCCTTTGTAGTGGTGTGTTGTGAGGGTTTCTCTGTAGAAGTCATTTGTTGCCTTGGAATTCTTATTAATGAAAGCTGGTGCGCCTTCCAAAAGCCTGTTTGCCCTGTTTCTATCCTTGTACTACAGAGTGAACATAGGGGCAAATAGGCTCACGTGCTTGCATGGAGAATGGTTACATGAAAATGAGGGAAGACCCTGTTGATCATGCACAGGGACAAATGTGTACCTGCTTGAGCTGTATTACAGAAGAGGCCACATAACGTCAGTGGCACCTTCTGTATTAAAGAGAGGTGCCAAAGTACCAGGCACAAATTCCCATTAAGACCCTGGCCAATAATATGCCATAGCTCAAGTAGACAACACAGAGGTAACAAAGGCCCATGCTGCAGTGTCACTGTTAAGCAATCAGTGAATAAACCAGCCGCGTTCCGTGCAGGTAACAGCGGTGGGGCGCTGAGTCCAGGTAAGGGGGGATTTTGAGGGACGACGCCGATGGAAAATGTATTATTTATTTAATGTTCCCTCTGCATCATCTCTCGTAATCCCCCCTTACTCTGCCCCACCGTCCCACCGCTGTTACCTGCACGGACCGTGGCTGGAATAAACTAAATGGAGTACAATCCTGGACGTTCATTTAAAGTGCTGCTTTGTCCGTACTCAACATGGGAGTGACTATGGCACAACCAATAGGGAACAGATACCACAGAGGATGGATCTATGGTTTCAGAGATCATGCAGACCACAAAAGTTTTATCAAAGAAGGAGAATCAGTATTAGTCAGTAAATATCTATGAGGAATTATGGTTAGTTTGGGTATATAAAAATTGTGGCAAAGGGAAATGGTTCAAGATTTGAGTAGGTTGTCAGATGTTCTGGCCCTAGAATCTTCCTGGCCCTAACAGGCCATTACAGGAGAAACACCTTATATTCTTCACCCTTTACCTGAATTTCAAGGCTGAATGCCCAGGGAGTAGTGGTTAAACATAAAGAGGGAAAGTAAAGGGTGTGGGAGGGGCCGAGGAAAGGTTGAGTTGCCAGGTTAAAGTAGTTAATTGGGCGGCCTGGACTATGCACTTATACTGGGAGGTTGATAGAAAAGCAAAGTTCATGTAAAGGCTTAGATCAAGATGCAGGAATTATGTGGTACTAGTGAAGTCCAACAACCGCAGCAGTCACCGTTTAGACCTGCAGCAAATATCCTAGCTGTAGATTTTCTACAGGCTCCATTGGTGGATAAATCAAATGGCAGATTGGCTAATGAATGTGTACTTAATTTTTGCTATGCATGCACCATTACCTTTGGTGATATAAGTTTGAGGGTGTCGATATGGTTGTCTCAGAGCAATTATACAGCTTGTGGTGGTGGGACGGGTGGCTTAACTGTTTTGCTGCAAGACAGTGAGGACAGTGGGCTGCACTGCTGAAGGTGTGTCTGCGATTCTTTCTTTGGTGAGCTCAGGATAAACTGCACTATCATCCGTGGAGTGTGTTACAATCCATAAAATAAAAGATGAGACCTTGGTTGCTGTGTTCCAGATGTAGGTTTATTATCATTAATCAGGAATCAATGTACAGGATACAAGCAAGAATGCAATTCAGTAAAGGCCCAGGTTAAGATCCAGTTAGAGCCCCACCGGGAGCAGCCGCCCCGCTGCTCAGCCCCAGACACAACCGGCAGCAGAATCAAACATACACAAAAGAAACTCCCAAGTGACATCACAGACACAGGCCGAGGGGCCCAGAACAAACACAGAAGAAGGTCAGAGAAGGAGGAAAAGCAGGATGCAACACATCTCCCTCCTTGACAGAAACAAGAGACAGATGTGAAAAAGAACATACAGCACAATTGAATATAACAGAGTGTGTAATATTTGTATTACTAGACACATACTTTATGACGTAAGTGGTCTATACAGTGTTGGACACATGTATCAGCTTTTCTCTGTCTTGCCTCACCTCCCTTTCAGAAGTGTGACACCATTGTGTATCCAAAAAACAGAACAATAAGTGAAATACATACTTTAGCTGGTGCTGTATCTGGGGTTTTCATTTCAAAGAACTACCATGTGATAATTTATTTATAAAACAAACCATAAGCACAAAAGTGTCTAAAACCCTAAAGAAAAAAACAAAACCAAACACCAAACTGAAATAGCTCTTTCCTTCTTAGTGTAGATTGCAGAACCCAAAAAATCCCCGTGTGTAATTGCAGCTATTTCTGTCAAGAATTTTTAAACTGTGTCTGTATTGTTTATGGCATGCTCCAAATTAAAAAGGGAAATAATGTCATTTATTGGTGAATACATTGTATTCTATGCTGGCAAGCAACCGAAACTGCAGTGTTCCGCAATAATGGATTAGAAACTTCTTTATGCAAAACACTATTTTATACTGAACTCACTTTGCTCTTCCTCAATTAGGTCAGATACAGAAAGGATCTTTCATGGGAAAGGATTTCATGGTTTCGTAATGACTATAAAGCTGATGAGATGATTACTAACCCTCCCCATTCTGTTTTACCAATTTATTTGACAACATTGTAAAACCCAGAACTGGAATTTCTACATTCAGACCCTGCCAAGGTGAAGTGAATGTGGGAAGATTAATTACACACTTACATCTTTTTCTTTTTTTCCTTTCATTAATACATTAAGCAAGAAAAGATTGTATGTCAGGGAAAATATCGTGATGGAAAGTATAAATATAGATTACTATTCTTAACTCAAGCTCTACGTACCTTGAAGATAAATACATATATAATGTCAAGGTGTGTGAATGCAGAATTAAGCATAGTAAATCTATACTCAAATACATATACCTTCCTTTCCGATATTTTGGCAGCGTATTGGGGCATATGTACAAGAAAATTCCTGAGCACAGTGTTAGTCGAAATTTGGCAACGCCGCACTCCAACATCTTCAAAATGAAGGGATGCGCTGTTTTTACAAAATACGGCGCCCCTGTATTTTCGCTGGTGCTAAAAAAGCTGCCTATCAACAGCACAGGCACCCTGCTGCCATGTTGCAAGGGTACCTGCGCTGCAAGGGTGATAGTTTCTGTGCAAGAAGGTACACCTTCCGGCACATAAACAATATGCGATTTGCTCTTTCTATGAGTGCTGCAGAATGCAGCACATATTGAAAGGGCAAAAAACGAGGAGAAAATCATTTCTACTCGTATCTTCATCCTAAGACCAGGAATTACCGGGCCTTGGTTTTTGGCACTGCCCTGCCTTGTAAATCGGGCAGTGTCAAAAAGCAATGGGTGTTGCGGTGGAACACCCACGGCAAAATCCATTGCCTGCCCCTTTTATGTAGCAGACCGTGGCGGACAGGGGCATATTTACAAGGTGGCATTAAGCCACGTAAAGTGGCTTAGCACCACCTTGTTAATATAGGGTATTCCGCTACGACACCGGAGTTTCAGAAAAACCAACGCTCTGCTGGTGATAGGGGCTTGTAAATATGCCCCATTGTTTATAACTCAATATTGTGGCATATACCTATGTTATATATCTCAGGATATCTCTGCCTCTGAAGGAATGTGTGACCGGGTTTCAGGCACTCAGGACCCTCTTCAAGGACCTGGCCATTGATGGCTAAGTTTACAAAGAGTCCAACGGCGACACTCAGATTGCGTCAGAGGAATTTCACAATCTGAACTTCCTAGATGGTTCACCCCTTCTTTTTTATAATAGTGGCACCAAATCCAATATTTTTATTAAGAGAAAGACCGACGCATGATCCTGTAGAAGGGTTAATATATATCTGCAATGTATTAATCTTTTTAAAATACATAAGATTTAAATGCAATGTCTTTTGAGATTAAATATTTCAAGCAACGTTGTTTGAGACCACTGGGTACTCGGCCTATATACACATTTCCTCCTTTCGAACTCACTGTAGCCCCGGTGGAATAAGCTCAGTGAAGTGTTGACATTTGCAGATGGAATTTCTTTAAAGTATCTACATTGCTTAAATATATGGTAAATATATGGAAAAAGAGACTACGAAGACTGGCGAGGGATTGCTAATGATGTACATATGATCCCTGTGTACTTTACATGAAACCTCTTAAGGAGAAATGTATGGGGCCCATTAGACATACAAGACTAATTAGCAAAAATGTAGATTTCAAATACACCAACGTGCTTTTCAATATGCATGACACAGATTAGTGAGACATTTCTCAATTGTTGGTAATGACTCGCATGCTAAGCACTGTGGAGTGTGGCAGTCAGGTGCCATGCGGTTTGTCTTAATTTCATTATTTCTTAATCAGAACACAGTGTTTATACCACAGGCAGGGCCTCTGCCGAAGTTCAGCAGAAAAGATAACTTGTGTATGAGGTTCAGTTTCATGAATTATGCCCAGGGCTATAAACCCTTTTGTTCGATTTTACATGACTGCAAATCTGTAAATGAGTCCTTGTGGCAAATTCTTATGTACAATGACGATCTGTGTAAGGGCATCAATGCAAGAGTCATACTATGGGGCAGTTTGGGTTTTGGTGCCCATGGGGATGAAGTGAATGAGCTTTGCTGTTGTGGGAATTTATATCATTACAACAACAAAACACCAGCCAATCACATCGATCTGTGTAGGACCCTGGGATGTCATTTGGTATTTGTGACTCTGTCTGTTGGCCACTAGGGGCTAATATACAATGCAACAGAAAGCAACGGATATCTGTGCCAGGTTCCAGAATTCGTAGAGCATTCCTATGTGCATACTTGCACATTCATAGAAATATAAAGGTAATAAGTAAAGGGAACCACATCAACCTCTGGTGGACTGGGTAGGTGACCAGAACCAAGGTGGTCATGGCACCCGAGACTTCAGTCATGAAGACACACTGTGATATTTTAGTGCACACAGCTAATTTCTCTAAAATTGTCTTTAAGGAAAAATGTCTAACTTTCTTCCTGCAGACTGAGTGAGGGTTCTGTGGGATGTGGAACCTAGTCCTACACAAAACAAGGGAGCAGATCTACAAGAAAGTGCCGCAGCGCAGCACCGCAAGCCCTTTGGCTGCACCACGCTGCAGTACTTTTAGAGCACAGGAATGCGACATATTTACAATAATATGTTGCATTCCTGTGCGCTCCCCTGTGCTGGCGCACAAACAGCTGCCATGTGCCGGTCGCAGGACCGTTGCACCATGGTGCAAGGATGCCTGCGTCATGGGGAGACTGTTTTTGTGCAGGAAGGGGCGCCTGCTTTTCACCTGCTTTCCCATCACTTCCACCTCTCCCTCCAGCCAAGCCCCCTCTCCCAGAACTCCTCTCCACCCGAGTCCTACTTTATTGCTGCTGCCTGTCAGGGTCTGTCTGCTCCTGCCCTAGCCCAGTTCCAGGAGCCCTGGTATCCCAGCCACCAGCTGCACCCCTATGTGCTACTTTGACACTGCCCTAAACTCCGGTTGCTCCTACCACCACAGAAGCTGGCCCTCTCCAGCTGACACAGAAGATGAGTCCTCCTGTTTAACCTGCCACTTCCCCTTTGTGCCCCCACCTGCACCCCAGCCTCCACCTCCCTCTCACCACCTGACACATGACCAAAACCCTCACATTATCCCCACTCACAGCTCTCAGCCCACCCTGTTCTGCTTCCTACTCAATGCATGCTTGTTATCCAGACATGCCACTGGTCTGGGACCTTCTTCATGACCTCACACTTCGAAATTGGCCCCCAGCATCACCATGGCAATCACCCCCAGATACAAGATAGTAAGACAGGACAGAGCCTGACCCTGAAGAGAACTAGCCATTGCCTTCAAACAGAACACCACAATTACCTGTAACAGCATGGAACACCTGAGCTTTTAACTGTATATCCCCAAGAACTCAAACCTGGCAGATGGTCTCATCTACCAGCCTCCAGGACCACGATTGAACCTTGGCAACACCATTGTGGACTTCATCATCACCCCTCTGCCTTGACTCCAGCTCCTTCATCCTCCTTGGTGACCTCAAATACTACCTGGAGGACCTCATTGACCCCAACTAACCGACCGCAACTAACAATAACAACCTGCTGGAGGACAAAAACACACAAGGTCTCACCCAAGTGAAAGACCCCACTAATGCCACTGGACACATCTTGGACCAGATCTTCGCCTGCTTCAGCGACATCATGGTGAACAAGCCCCTCACCTAGACATTCTATGCCATTGTATATTTCGACCTCATCATCCACCACAGGCATGGAACACCATTCTACAAAAACACTTGACAAAAGTGGAACAGGATCCCTGAAGAAACATGGACCGCAAAGCTCCAAGCCCACCAGCCAGAACAGCACAATGACCTTGCACAATACATCACCAGCTTCAACGCCTAGATCACCTACTGTGCCAATGCCATGGCACCACTCATGACCACTACCCACCAGTACCAGACTGCAAGCAGAGTGGTACACAAAATAATTCAGAAGCACCAATTGCCTCTGTAAGCAATTCAAATGCAGATAGAGACAGACCCATTACAAAACAAACAAAAGCACCTACAAATGACTCCTTAGGTTCTACCATAAGCAGATTAGATCCACCAAGGGATTAACACTTGTGGAAATTTAGCTTGCAAACTGAACATTATCTGCGCCATCTTGTCTCTCCCCAGCGCGACACACAGGAAAGCGCATGGCAGCCATTTTAGGCACCCTGGTCTCTCCCTGCTCATTGCCGATCGCCAGCGCGTCCCCCTGGCGCTGCAAGCATCCCCCGCGCGCCGGCCACCCCCGCTCTCTCATACACGGGCCATAAACCCTCTCCTTCTGCGCGACCCTGCCATGGAACCGCATCCCACGCCTGACCGACATCCCATACATGGTCATGCATCTCTTTGATAACCCCCTTCCTCTGCGCCCCATTGTCCGAACCGATCCCAGGCCATCACCTAGCCCTGCGGATGCAGTTTATTGCCCCTACTGTAAGGGAAACACCCCACATCAAAGGGATTACAGTAGATCAAGGCCCCCACCCCCTGAGACCCGACCGGTTGCACACACCCCCGGGAATTGGCGGAATGTCCAGCTGTGTGATAGCCATCTCCTACTGTGGGTGGGGTGGGGACCTCCACTGAAGATATGTGTGGGAACGAGCTCCAAGTGGGGATTCCGAGGATGTTCTTTCTTGTATCAAGACAATCTCAAGAATGTGCTATGTGTGATAAACCTGCAATAAAGTCATAAACCTGTGTATAAGAGGCCAGGCCTCAGAGATGCAGTTAGAGCACCTCGTGACGATACCTTGCTGTCTGATCTGATGTGTTCTGCTCCGACGGAATAAAACTTTGTTTCCTGCCTTCCAGTCTCCGGCGCCTGCCTCTTTCATTGGTAAATTATCGAATGGTATGAGAGGCGATTACCGCCGGGCAATATTTGAAAGGTTATCGACTGAAACTGCCGCTACCATTTAACAATTGGCGTCTCAAGCATGGGGCCCATCAGCGACACGTGGATCCAGTGGGAGAGGTCCCGACGACAGAGTGAACGACTGCAACGATCGGGAGAGCTCCTGCCCGATAGACCCTCGTCTGGCAGCCGATCATTCGAACTTCACTGATTCCGAGCAGACCTCTCTCGAGCGATCTACGGTCCTGACTGGGAACCATCAGGAGTGCCGCGGCAATAACGGAGAGTAGAGGATGATCGGGCGCTGGAGGCGGAAGACGAGAAACTGTCCACGCGGTCCGGGTAAGGTCGTGAAACACGACAAATTGCAAAACGATTGATTGATTGATGGAAAAATACTAGTATTGCTTATTGATTGTTCTCTTTGAGATATTCGCTGTCTACAAACGGGGAGGAGTAGAA
Organism: Triturus cristatus; assembly: GCF_964204655.1. Lineage (NCBI taxonomy): Eukaryota > Metazoa > Chordata > Amphibia > Caudata > Salamandridae > Triturus > Triturus cristatus. The sequence goes on along the minus strand of NC_140585.1, from coordinate 1,051,652,090 downwards.
ATACTCTCTCTCTCTCCCTTTGCAGATAGTGAAGGGTAGGTAACGCAGACTTTTGTCCCCGTTGTAACCCGTCGTGCCTATCTTTATCTCCCCACTGATTGATTGTCCGAACATTGATTGTTTTGAAGGATAGTGCTCTTTGAGATATTCTCTGTTTGCAAATAACGTAGAATAGAAATATTCTGTCTAGTCTTTGCAAATAGTGAAGGGTAGGTAACGCAGACTTTTGTCCCCATTGTAACCCGTCGTGCCTATCTTTATCTCCCCATTGATTGATTGATTGTCCGAACACTAGTTGTTCGATATTGGTTCTTTGGAGGTATTCTCTACTTACAAATAACGAGGAATAGAGATATTCTGTCTAGTCTTTGCAAGCAGTGAAAAGATAGGTAGTGCTGACTTTTGTCCCCGTTGTAACCCGTCATGCCTGTCTTCTCCCCACTGATTGGTAGTTGGTTCTGCCCGGACCGCTTATTAGAGGTGAACCATCCGGCTCCACTGAGGGCACCCCTAATAAGGACATGTTCACTAAATATGGACTAGTCGCCGTAGCTTATAGCAAGCTATGGCATAAATATACCAAGAAGGACCCCGAGAGTCAGTGGCCACTGATGGGATCCTTCGACGACCATAAGATAGAAATGCTAGAAATAGCTCTGCGTAGCAATAAGACGACGCCTACTATGCTTGACAGTATCGGCATGTGGCGCAAAGAAGCAACACAACGGAAAAAGAGGGAAGAAGTAAAAACAGAAAAGGAATTACGAAAGGCAGCTCACCTTGCCGCTAGAAAGTTAGAAGAAGAAATAAAGGAGAGAAGGGAAACTAAACTAAGACAGGAGCCCGAAACATCAGGCCAGTACCCTGTTAGGACCCCCTCTATGCTCTACCCTGAGTTGTCCTCTAAGCAACGAACGAATGACGAATTACTATTAGGTCCCCCGATCATTTACATGCCCCCTCCATACGCACCCTCCCAATCGGTAGTGCAACACCCACAACCCCCAAACACGAGCGAAAGCAGTACAGGGGCCTCGGTCCTCACGGCCTCCGCGCCGGCCGAGCCTCTTGTACTGAACACAACGTCGGCAATAACGTTGGATGACCCTGAGATGAGAAAGAAAGATTCCACCAGAATGAATCGACTAACAAAGGATGAACGAGCAGGAATTGACAAGATAGTAGGGACACTGGTGGAGCGAAAGGAAAGTGAGGAGTATATAACAGACGTGTATAACTCGTATGCCGACAACCGCAGATGACACTTTGTCGTACGACTTTGTTATCACGCCCTGAATACATATGAGGATAGGTACCACGATAAAGGTCCCGAAGGCTTAGCGGCCCTATATAGGAAGGTAGACATTGGGGAAGAAGGAGAGGGCGATGTGACGAACCTCTTCACTCGTACACTCGAGGTCTATCGACACCTTAAAGAACACAGACCGACAACCAAAGCAGAAACTCCCATAGCGACTAAGCCCCAGGCAGGAAGGACTGATACCATGATGCCCATCAAAGAGGCCGCCCCCTACTGGGTCCCCCCACGAGGTCAGGGAACACATGACGACATCAACCACCAAGATGCGAAGGGAAGGGTTGTATATAATTGGGTCTACCAGCCATGGGACCGACAAGATATTTTGACCTTTCGAAAAACTCTACCCGACTTAAGAAAGAACCCGACTGCCTTCTACACCGAACTAGGTACAGCCTTAGGTTCAACAATAATGACTTTAGCAGATATCGACTTGTTCTTCGGGTTATGTCTGCCGGCTGATGTGTGGAAGCAAATCCGGAAAGTTGACCACGCTGAGCCGTTCGGATATACCTGGGTACAACTCGATACCATAGATAAACAGCGAGAACCGGGACAGAAACCCCCGAAAGCCATATTGGAGCTCCCAGACAAGATTGTACAGAAGTTGAAGACTCTAATCCCAGAAAGAAAGGTAGACTGGTCGATAGTGACGGCTTGTCGCCAGAAACCCCAGGAGGATGTGTCTGAATACTTCTCTCGATTCGAGACTGTGTTTTCCGATTATAGTGGCCAGGACATGACCACCGCAACCGGACATCACCTCTTTGTCCAGAATTATGTGAAGGGTCTGTCACAAGAAGTCTCCCAGAAGCTACAGACCAGCGAGAGTAGTTGGGCAGCCTCCAAACCCGCAGCAATCCTCCAGATGGCCCAATACTACGAAAACCAAAAGAATGAGAACGATAGGGCGTCAGAGAGGAAGAAAAAGGAACTGAAGGAGAGGGTAATGATAGCACAGTTGCAAGGGGTGACCATAGGAAGGGAACCCCCAAAAGGGAATTACCAACCAACCGCCCCTAGAAAGCTACCCCCTAGAGACCATACACCTGCACCCTACAACGGACGGAGAGACTTAGATGGGAACCAATGTGCGTTCTGTAGAGGGTTCGGACACTGGAAATCCCAGTGCCCGGTCCTTCTGGAATTGAACAAAAATAGGGACCCCAGAGACACAGCATATGACCCCAGAAATAGAGGACAGGGACGAGGGTACACGAACGATGCCATCAACGACAGGCCAGGCAGACCAAACACCTTTGATCGCCCCCGACAAAACCAGTGTCAGCAGTCCGACTATGAAAGCACCCATGACTTCGCATAGGACCGCCAGGGGCAAGGGAGGGATCCAGTCGAACTCCGTGTTGACCAGCAAGGTCCTTACGTCACTGCTAAGGTCTTGGGCACAAAGTCTCCATTCCTGATAGATACTGGGGCGACACGTAGTGCGTTATCTAAACGACTGATTCCTAGGGCACCCTTGTCTGGCTCACACGTAACCTCAATAGGCTTCGATGGAACGCCCTCCACTAACCCCTTATCAGCACCAATCTCCTTTGACTTAGAAGATAACGCCACTGACACGACCTTTCTGCTCTCCTCCAACACCCCCGATGCTATTATGGGACTTGATTTGCTAAAACATTTCCGAGCTACCATCAGATGCTCCCCAGACGGAGTTCGAGTCATCCTGTACGATAACCCAGATCTGTTCAGACCTTGTCACACACGACGTATGCTCTCTATAACTGATGCTGACCTGTCCCTACTCGACACGTTACCCTCACATCTATGGGCTAAAACCGACTCAGATGTAGGGCGCATGGTGATCGACCCAGTACACATAACCGTCCGACCAGACGCAGTGCTACCAAAGCTTCCACAGTATCGAATATCGCCCGAAGGTGAGAAGGCTTTGGTGGAAATCATCCAGTCCCTAGTCAATGCAGGAGTAGTAGAAGAAGTAGTCAGTAATGTTTGCAACAGCCCTATCCTACCCATTGTAAAGAAGCAAGGCGAGGGAGATGAGAAAGCATACCGCTTCATTGTCGACTTACGAGAAGTCAACAAAGTAGTCATACCTCAGTACCCCGTGGTCTCAGACATCACCACCATCCTCACCCTAATTCCGTCCACTGCCACCACCTTTACTGTTATTGATCTCAAGAACGCATTCTTCTCCATCCCCATCCACCCAGACAGCCGCTACCTGTTCGGCTTCACTTTGAAAGCTCGGTCGTACAGATTCTGTAGGGCACCCCAAGGCTACACTGAGAGTCCCAGCATTTATAGCCAAGCCCTCAAGAGACAACTAGATGCAGTCCAATTGCCCGATGGAGTGGTGTTAATACAGTACGTCGATGACATCCTTTTGGCGGCCGACACCACCCCGCTTGCTGTCACGGCCACCCTTCACCTCCTCCACTTCCTCGCGAAGAATGGTCACAAGGTCTCCAGGAAGAAGTTACAGTTCTGCCAACCCCAAGTGACATACCTAGGCCACCTCCTATCCAAGGATGGGAGGAAACTTACCCCTGACCGAATTCAGACCATCCTAGAAACCCCTGCTCCCAAAACTCAGAAGCAAGTGCGGTCTCTAGTAGGCCTCACCTCCTTTTGTCGACAATGGTTGCCAAACTTCAGTCTTATTGTAAAACCTCTGGTTTCCCTGCTGGCTAAAGATGTCCCCTTCCCCCTCCCCTGGACACCCGAATGCCAATCCTCCTTCAAAGAATTACGAGACGCCCTCTGCTCGGCCCCAGTCCTAGGAACCCCAGACTACACTAAACCTTTCTCCCTCTACACCCACGAAAGGGAGGGATGTGCGTTGTCTGTCCTAACCCAGTCCATAGGCCCTAAACAACGCCCTTGTGCCTACTTCTCTGCCACTCTTGACCCTGTAGCCAGAGCTTTGCCCGCCTGCCTTCGAGCAGTAGCCGCCGCTGCTGTCTCTATCCGGCAAAGTGAGGGGATCGTGCTCTCGAACCCCCTCACTGTATTGGTACCCCATGCGGTTGACACCCTCCTGAACCAGACCAAGACTCAACACCTGACTAGCGCACGACTGACTGGTTACGAACTGACTCTGCTTGCACCCCACATCACACTGAAACGATGCACCACTCTGAATCCAGCTACTCTACTACCTCTCCCTGACACTGACCCCAATGCGTCCCCTATACATGACTGCGTGACCCTCACCGACGAACAGACCAAGAGTAGGGTTGACCTCCGAGATACTGCCTTCCCGGACCCTGACGGAGAACTGTGGGTGGATGGCTCATGCATCAAGCTCCCCGATGGCACCACCTCAGCTGCCATGCAGTCACCACAGCCCGAACAGTTGTTGAGAAAGCCCGCATCACACAGCGATCCGCACAGGCGGCGGAACTAATTGCTCTCACACGAGCATGCATCCTGGCAGCAGGGACAACCGCAAACATTTACACAGACAGTCAGTACGCCTTCGGGGTAGTTCACCACTTTGGGCTCTTATGGAAAGAGAGGGGATTCTTGACTTCCCATGGCACACCCATCCTGCATGGAGATCTAGTCTCTGCCCTGACCGAAGCAGTCCTCCTCCCCACACGGCTGGCTGTGATCAAATGCCAGGCACACAAGAAGGTGACAGACATTATAGGACAGGGAAATGCACTAGCTGACATTACTGCCCGAACCACAGCCGAGAATAGGTCCACGACCCGTATGTACGTGACCAGGTCACAAACTGAGAAATGGAAGGATGCTAGGGAAACGATTAGGGATATCCAACTAGCCAGCACACCACACGAATTAACTGAATGGGCCCGGGTGGGATTGAAGGACGATGACGGTTGCTGGCGAACTAAAGACTCGAACAAATGGTTGCTACCTGACTCATACTTGATCCCCATGCTGACCATGGCACACTCCCCCGCACACATAGGGTCTGCCCCCATGATCGAAGTCATCTCCAAAGTCTGGCACAACGACAAAATCCCAGACTCAGCCAAACGTCTGGTCCAACAATGCCTGGTATGCCTCCAACACAACCCTGGGAAAGGAACTGCTGTACCCCGGGGAGGGTTTGGGGTTCCCAATCACCCCTTTGAAGTCCTTCAAATGGACTACGTCCAGTTAGAAAGGTGCCAAGGTTTGAAGTACGTACTTGTCGTTGTGTGTGCCTTCAGCAAGTGGGTGGAAGCCTACCCAACCCACGACAACACCGCTATGACTACCGCAAAAGTACTACTGAAATAATTCTTCCCCCGATACGGCCTTTGTCGAATTTTGTGGAGCGACAACGGCCCCCACTTTGTAGCCGAGGTTATCCAACTCATCTTAAAGGGGCTGGGTATAAAACAGAAGTTCCATGCGGTCTTCCATCCCCAATCTGCAGGCTTGGTTGAGCGACATAATGCCACATTGAAGCTTAAGATAGCAAAAATAGTTGCCACCACAGGACTAAAATGGCCAGACGCTCTCCCGCTAGCATTACTATCAATGCGTTCCACCCCCACCAAACACCACTTAACCCCGTACGAGGTCGTCTTCGGGCGGCCCATGAACCTTTGGACTGCACCGAAGCCAACATCCATCCACGACGTCCCGGACGTCCTCATGTCTGACTATTTGTATAACCTAACTAAAACGTTGTCTGTTATCCATCAGCAGGTGCTGCAAGCCATTCCCGATGTTTCCAGGGGCCCCGGACACGACATCCAACCCGGTGACTTTGTCTTAGTGCGTAACTTCCAGCGCACCAAGAGTCTGGAGCCCCGGTGGACGAGCCCCCTGCAAGTCCTGATCACCACCCGAACAGCTCTTCGAGTGGAGGGGAAGCGCAATTGGCTGCATGCACACCACTGCAAGAAGGTATCATCGACCCTGACGACCACGGACAACATCACCGCCCAAGAAGAACTTCTGGACAAAGACCGACCATCCCTGAGCCGCTGCCCAGATACAGAGACACTTGAATTAATGAAATATCCCGATCCCACTGTGCCATCCAAGGAAGGGTATAACCTACGTCGAAAGGAGGGAACTTCGGCTAAGCAGACCACAAACTAAGTGGAAATCTCAGAGCGGTAGCCTAGTCACCTCAAAGGCCACCAGGAGAGAAACTAAACAAAGTCTGTGGTTCTGCCCGCTACCGAGTCCCTTGAAGGTGATGGAAGCGCCCGACATGAAGATGATGGAAGCAACCGGACGTCCGAAGATCCACTACAAAAACCCAAAGACTGACAGAATGCACAGCTCAAAGACTATTGCACTTTTCATTACCCTTCTCTTTTGCCTTCTCCTCATGGTCACCTTCTGGATCATGGAGGAGAGCACACCCGCTCATAAGACATTGCTGACCACCGTTCAACCTATCACCATGAAAGAACACCATCTGATCTCACTTTCACCCCAACTCCGAGAAAGGCGTAAGGAGTTCTGGAATAACTCTTTTGTGCAGTTGATCCACCAACACAATCTTGCCGCCAACGCCACTAATTGCTGGATCTGTGGATTGCTACCACATGCCACTGGACACTCTATCCCTTTCATCCCTTCACCTTTTTCTGTCCATGGTTCCTGCCTCGCCTGGCTAATCCTCCTGCAGGAAAGCTACAAGGACAATGCCACTTCCGGCAAAACTGTGTCACACTTCTACCATGGGTTCTGGCTGAACAAAACTGGAAAAACTTCTGCCCCCTTCTGCCCTCTGAGATCAAACACTTCCTTTCACATGGACATCCCTGCCAAAGAACGAGTTGAAATGCAAGTGTTCAACAACCCAGCCAGACCCACCTTCTCTTACCTCCGGAAACGAACGGCCGCCACCCTAACAGTGGCCCTATCCGTCATCAACATCACTGGATTTGTGTGCCTCGAAGGCCTGGGGGCGCAGCTGGTGGGCCACAGCTCCTGCCTCATCACCCGAACATTGGACTCAGTTGATCCACCCTCCTTTGTTGCCTCCCCAAATATGTACTTCGTCTGTGGTACTAAGGCCTACACCTGGCTTTCGAAAGGTTGGGGAGGCACCTGCTACATCGCTTTTGTCCTTCCTCCGACATATGTGGCTCCAGCAAACCATCACCGACAGAAACGTGCCAAAGACCTTGTACAAGCCGACTCCACCGGAGCACAGTTCCTGGATGCAGTATAGGGACTTGTTCCACTCTGGGGTCCAATGGCAAACAGCCGTGCCATCCGCCACTTAACTCAGGCAGTCGAGACGGAGATGAACATTACGGCTGGCATCCTCGCCAACAACACCGCCGAGCTTCAGGCCGTTCGCCTGGTGGCTCTTCAGAACCGCCTCGTTCTAGATGTGGTTCTGGCTGATCGTGGAGGAGCATGCCGCATCATTGGGTCCAGCTGTTGTACCTACGTACCGGATAACTCACCCTCAGTCTACAAAGCAATTGAACACCTCCACAGACTTTCCGCAGAGGTTCATCAGGAGCAAGAAGGATGGTCACTTGGGAGTTGGTTTTGGGACACTATTAAAAGTTGGGGATGGAGGCTGTTTTCATTTATCCTAATACCGATTGTGATACTATGTGGATGTTGCTAGGGGATTCAGTGTCTGCCACCTTTATGTTCGCTTTTTATGAACTGCATCTGCCCTAAGACTTTGAACTTTGAAGCGGAACGAATGAAAGCTCTGTATGAGGTGGAAGTTCGTAGTATTATGGGGATAGATCCAAACTAAACAAGCTGGCGAGATATGTTAAAAGGGAGGACTGTGGAAATTTAGCTTGCAAACTGAACATTATCTGCGCCATCTTGTCTCTCCCCAGCGCGACACACAGGAAAGCGCATGGCAGCCATTTTAGGCACCCTGGTCTCTCCCTGCTCATTGCCGATCGCCAGCGCGTCCCCCTGGCGCTGCAAGCATCCCCCGCGCGCCGGCCACCCCCGCTCTCTCATACACGGGCCATAAACCCTCTCCTTCTGGCGACCCTGCCATGGAACCGCATCCCACGCCTGACTGACATCCCATACATGGTCATGCATCTCTTTGATAACCCCCTTCCTCTGCGCCCCATTGTCCGAACCGATCCCAGGCCATCACCTAGCCCTGCGGATGCAGTTTATTGCCCCTACTGTAAGGGAAACACCCCACATCAAAGGGATTACAGTAGATCAAGGCCCCCACCCCCTGAGACCCGACCGGTTGCACACACCCCCGGGAATTGGCGGAATGTCCAGCTGTGTGATAGCCATCTCCTACTGTGGGTGGGGTGGGGACCTCCACTGAAGATATGTGTGGGAACGAGCTCCAAGTGGGGATTCCGAGGATGTTCTTTCTTGTATCAAGACAATCTCAAGAATGTGCCATGTGTGATAAACCTGCAATAAAGTCATAAACCTGTGTATAAGAGGCCAGGCCTCAGAGATGCAGTTAGAGCACCTTGTGACGATACCTTGCTGTCTGATCTGATGTGTTCTGCTCCGACGGAATAAAACTTTGTTTCCTGCCTTCCAGTCTCCGGCGCCTGCCTCTTTCATTGGTAAATTATCGAATGGTATGAGAGGCGATTACCGCCGGGCAATACTTGAAAGGTTATCGACTGAAACTGCCGCTACCATTTAACACACTGATCAAATGCATCATCAATGGCACAAACAATGCATAGGAAATCTTCATCACCATGAGGGAATTTCACCTTTCCTACCACCAGCTCCACAGCCATCATCCATCCACAGGGGACAATCAAACCCCAGCCTACACTACATCTTCAAGAAATGATTAGATCTCATCAAAACAGCTCTAACCCCAACACTCAGCACCATCATCAAAAAAGCCATCTTTCCGGTGGCTTGAAAGCACGCTACAATACTCCCCATTCAGAAGAAGTCCTCAGCGGACATGAAGATTCGGGCATACTACAGACTGATCTGCTTACTGCCCTACCTTGCTAAAGCCATGGCGAAATTAATCAACAATGACTAGCTAACCTCTTAAACAACAACAACCTCCTCGGCTCCACCCAATCTGGTTTCAGGCTCAACCCCAGTATAGAGACTCCCCTCTTTGCTGACACAGACTGCATTCAACTGATCAGGGACAAAGGAGCCACTACTACCCTCATGCCACTCGACCTAACCACTGCTTTCGGTATTGTTTCCTACTTGGCCTGTGCGTAGTTCGCGAAGTAGCACTTCGCGAAGCTACGCAAAGTGCAGTTCACACTACGCGAGCTACGCGTAGCACTTCGCGAACTGCGTAGTACCTTGTTCGCAGTGTGCCAGATGTCGTTTTCAATGATTGCACAGTGCGGACAAGCAACCGGCACTGTGCAATCATTGAAAATGGCATCTTGCACAGTGCAAGCTGTAGTTTTCTGCTGCTCGAGTAGATTTTTACTCGAGCGGCAGCTTTCTCAACGCGAACTGGTAGTTTCTCATCGCGAGCGGTCGCGAGCATACGCGACCACTCGCAATGAGAAACCTGACCTCCTTGCGTTGGGAATCTCGCCGGGAGGTTTATTTTCCATGCTCGCGATCGCCAACTTGATGTTGCTGATCGTGAACAAGGAAAAAGTCTCACCGGGATGTCATTTTGCTTGCTCGCGGTCGCCAACTTGACGTTGAGGACCGCAAGCAAGCAAAAAATGACCGCAGCACTACGCAACACTACACTACGCGTGTTCGCACTGTGCTACGTGCAGTTCACCTAGTGCGAAGTAGCGCGAACTTCGCAAACTACGCGAGCGTAGCGTAGTGCTTTGCCCAGGCTTATTTCCTACCCAATCCTCATTCAATGCTTCCACAAAGTGGGCATATGAGGGGCACTCTCTGCTGGATCTACTCCTTCCTCACTGGATGCACTCAGTCGGTCAGCGTGGTTCCCTCCACCTCAACTGCTGCCAACCTTATCTGTGGAGTGTCCAAGGATCATCTCTTAGCGCTGCACTGTTCAACATCTACATGTCTCCTCTCACCATCCTCCAAACCCACTGAATCAAGATTATTTCCTATGACGATGACACCCAGCTCATCCGTTCCTTCTCCGTCAAAACACCCAGCAGTCAGACCAAATTCACCTCATGCATGTCCAAATTTGCCAGTTGAATAAAGATCAACTGTCTAAACCTCAAGACTGACAAAACAGAAGAGGTATTCCTCAGCAAGGACACCTCCCTCTAGAACTTCACCTGCTGGTTAGCAGGTCTTGAGACAACCCCCTATTTGGCCATCCAAGCCAAGAACCTTGGAATATTAGTGGAAAACCAACTCTCAGTGTTCAGCCTAGTTAACAGGCTCCTCCTGTTCTACACCCTCAAGATCCTCAAACAAAAAAAAAGTGGCTCCCGATCAACACACGCAAAAGCATTACCTGCATCCTCATCACATATAAAAGTCTGCATCACTACCCACTGACCGGAAGAACTCAGACCAAACAAAATGCAGTTGCCAGACTCACAACCAGGGTCCCACTCCACACACACATCACCTCACACCTCAGGGAGACCCCGATCTGGATCTCCATCCACAAACATGCAATCTTCAAGCTCCTCACACACATACAAAGCCCTGTCAATCTAGGTTCCTCCTACCTCAACAGCCACATAAATGTCCACACCCTTAACAGAAACCTCTGCTCATTCGGCTTCCTGCTTGCACCTCCCCTCTTCATCCCCGGAACCAGAGCCTGCGGTCACATTTTCTCATACACCATGCCCAAAGACAGGAATGACCTTGCCCTGCACATCATAGGCACCTCTTCAGTCCCAGAAGAAATCAAAGACATAGCTTTTAATGTAGGCCAAAGGCTCTACCAACATAGTACCCTCATTTTGCTACCACCTGGATCGCCTCATGGGTGAGATGCACTCTACAAATAGTCATAATGTATTAAACATAACATAACATAACACAACCTAAAATAACATAAGGGTATAGTCTTTTAATGTATCTGTTTCATTGTTAAACTATAATTTGTTTTATACAGAACCAGTCTCCTATCATCTTGTTAGCAACTGGCCTTTGGGTGCAAGCCCACAGCACCACCTGCATTTGGTGCCCTTTGAGGCTAAACAGTTGCAACTTCAATGGAAGCATGACACAGTGTTCAGTACATTGGCTAAAATACCCTGAGAGAGCTATCTATAATTAAAAAGGAATGCTGCAAACTCTCGCAAGGGTAAGCACAGCTATCACAACTATGTAAAACTCAGTGCTCATGAATAAAATGTAAACCATGCAAGCGTGTATGGAAGCAGAAAAAACATTCGCAGAAATAGTAAAAGAAGGTCTGAGAAATGAGTGACAGAATTTGGGGAATTATACAAGTTCCAAGCCACAAAGAAGTCTTAAAGATTATGCAATGAGGATTTTTCAAAGTCCAATTTTCCAGAAAAGTCAAAAACTGATAATTTATAACTACAGTGGTTGGGAAAAGGTGAGAATGAATTAAAGATGCTGAAAGACTGAAAGAGTTTGGAGCCCTCATCAACATGTGATAGAATGGTGGACTATCAACTCACCCAGACCGTGACTGTGTTGAGATTGTGTGGATCTAGCTAGTGCTTGAATGCTATACAAATATGCTGATTTATAGTCGGTAAGCTTCAACTCTTTAAGATGAATGCAATCTCTAGTTTCCATTAGAGGCAGCAGATTCTATTAGTCCTGGTAGGAAAAGTTGTTAAAATGTGACAAATGTCTATCAAAAATAGGCAACAGATCCAACATCCTACAAGTGAAACCCTTAAAAGAGGTAAATCGAAACACAGGTGTTGTTTGTACCCTACAATTTAGCTGGCACTGAATGATCTTCAGTGTGTCCCCCACTACAAAGCCTTCTTCAACTCATCGGGATATTGAGTCTAGGCAGTTCCAATGAACATTGGTATGGTCACGCCAAGCCGTACATGAACCATCTTGTTGCATGAAACCATAGATTTTATTTACTCCTCCTCCCTCAAACACTGAGAGATGTGCAACATTTTTCAAAGAGCGTAAAATAAATATAAATATCAATAAAATAAATAGCTGAATATACAAGGTAATTGAAGGAGTTCCAGATAACTTTCTTACTTTGACATCATCACAAATGAGGGACGGCCCTCAGGTACTGATACCACACAGCCGTTGAAGGAAGTGACCCGATTAGGGTCACCCGGGTCACTCGCGACCACCTCTCAGCCTTCCAAATGAATGAAGAGTCGGTCAGACAGCAGAGAATACAAACCAAAGTTATTTATTAGTTATACGCTCGAGCGGAGTCCAGTCTGACCAGCCTCCTTGGATTGCTGCAGAGGGACTGACCTCCGCCAACATGGCAATACGTGATATACATTTCCAGTACCCCTAAGGACACGTTCAGACTGGACATTTCCAGTTAGTAGCTGGTGAACAAAGGAGACACAGAAGGATGAGCTGCAATCCTAAGACCAGGTACATGCTATCTCAGTTTCAAGGTTGCTCTGCCCATGCCCGCAACTCTAAGGGTGGGGGCAGGCCTATCTAACGGGAAAGGTATGAAATGACAAAACAGTCTATTCATTAGTGCAGCGGAGCTCAACCTTGGAGAAATAGAAAAAAATATTGAGACTACTTTCTGCTGATGCAAACAGAATGAGACAGAAGTTTAGTTTCGATCATGGTACAAAATGGTGGCTGAATACTAAATGGTGCCGCAAATGCTAACTTAAATCGTACAATGCAGGGGGAAGTCGACCAAAACGTTTTTCCATTCCAACAGACCCTTCTTTTGCTTTTGCTATTGTCTAAAAGCAAATAACTCCTTGCATATCATGAAAATTACTGCTACATGTTAATACACACATTATCAATATTAAAAATGCCTTTGTCTATTGACACTAGGTCTTGGACATCCTGCATCATCATGGCCGTTGTCTTAGGGCCAAACCTTCGGTTTGGGTGTCAGTGTTTTACTACAGTAAGCACAGCAAGCAGGAAGACAATGTATGCACAAGCAACAGGTGAAATGTATACCAGTAATTGCAACCAGGAAGATAAGAATCTTCCAACCCCAAGATGCAAATTGACCCCAGACCCATCCAGAGAGAGTCCATGTACCATTTTCTTGGTGGATGCAAGAAGCGAGCCTATGCAACTTCTGGATGGCAGCATATACATAGGGGGTCTGGTCTGGGATGTATACACAACAACCGCTGCCAATGACGCGACAGGCCCCTCCCCGGTCACCAAGGATGAGGTCTAAAACCATCCTGTATTGTAAAGCAAATGCCTCGTAGCCTGAAGCTCAGCTCAGCTCACCCCTTCCACAACTCTTGTGAGTCGACGAATGTTAAGGATATTGGATATAAGACCCCAGAAGGGTATGATACCCTTCATGGCATCCGTAAACTGCTGCAGAGTGGTGTCTGTCTGATCTACATCTTCTGTATTAATACCTCTCCTAACATGGGACAAATGTGTACTCCTACACCACAATCAATGGTCCTTATGGTAATTGGACGGTGTAATGTACACTGGGAGAAGAATGAAAGAAAGGTAACAGGTACCTGACCATCCTCTAGGAAGCCAAACATAAGCTTGAGATCCACAAACAATGTAGACATTATGCGGTGGGAGCAAAGGCGGACTACTAGTTGTACTGAGCCATTACCTCCCACTTTTACCTTCCCTATGCCCTGGACACAAAACCCAGCTGTTGTGTTAACTACTGACACCGGCATCGCCTCATACTTAGTAATATTGCGTATCTGGAAGGATCGTAAATAGTCAGTGGCATTAAACCCTTGAAAATCCAACATTTAAATTTGAAGAAATGTTTCATTCTTTACCTTCTCATATATATTTATACAAGCTGTTGGGGACAATGTACTCAGGGTTCCTTGCCCTTCTGAGCTTGTGGGAGCAAACCCCTGATGGAAACGTCTATATATTCTTCACTGTACCAGGGTCAGAGTCAGCAGATGTCATGTTCATAGCAGAAGAATGAAAATGATGATGCACCATACTAAACATTTCAAAACACCCCTCACAACTTCCAAGATAGGAGAAAGGCATTGATAACAAAACATCACTCTTATGTTTAACTGAAGGGAGTAAGCCGCAGAGCCAACAATTATTAGCATTGGACTTGTCATAGGCCTGGTGCAGCATTTGCAAAAATACATTGTCGACTTATGTTTTCCTATGTTTCCCTTTATGAGGGGCCAGAGTAAAAAACACATGTTCAGGGGGGACAGGCGTTGTACCAACCAGGGAATGTACTGGATATTTCTCCTTCAGGAACTATGCTATACTAAGGACTGTTATTAGGAAAATCACGACAATCACTGCAAAAACAATTTTTCTCTTTGTGGACCAACCAGACCAACAGATCCATACCACTCTAAACACGGTGCCGCAAATGGCTGCTCTTCCTCAGTTATGGGTCGACCAAATGGGTACATTTTAATCAGAGGAAAGGAAATGCAATAGGGCTGATGGCAAGAAGACAACAAGCATTTGCAATGCAATAGGTCTCGCATTTACGAGCGTTTGACCAATTGGCAATGCGTTATTTAGGGCACTCTTCTGTACACTGCTATGTCACCTAGGCACCACCCTCCACATACAACGGAACAGGCAGGGCCGGCCTTTAGCATGGGCGAGCTGGGCCCAGGCTGCTAATTTTCTGAGGGGCGCATGAAGCTGTGTTCATTAAGGTTATGCCAACAGCAGTGGCAATGGGGGACCAGAGTTTACTGGCCTTTTACTACACAAGCAATGAGATGGGCTGATTTGTCTTGCTTGCACTGGAGCCAGTAGCAACTACTGCATCTAACACAAGGTATGTTGCCATCAGGAACAGAATTTTACAAAGCCCAGATTTAAAAAATGTATAAACATTTTTTTTAAAAAGTCATTGCATTCTTAAGAATAAACTAACTGCATGTTATTGTGCTAGCGCTATGTAAGAGAAACATGGGTGTCAAATCGTTAACAGTAACTTTCACTAGTTGATGATTTCATGAACACACTGGCTTGAGTGCTCTAAAATGTCTAGACCACAACTTCTGACATGGTGGGGGGGGTTGGGGGAGAAAGGGGGGGCTTAGGCAAGGACAAATCATTTTGACTGCATTGGAGAACAAATGCGACTTTCAACCTTTTTTGACCCCCTTCAATTACATGTAACTCGATAGCCAATGTGGCCGAAGGTACTTACAGCATAGTGGGCTTTTTTACTGCACTTCGCAGCGGATTATGCCTTCCCGTTCATTTCACTTGCCATAACATGGACATTATTTCACAGTGATGCGGGCCGTGAAAAAAAAAGTCCCACAACATACCTCGCGCTCTTCAAACCTGCTCCAACACTTGTACAAATGGCACTTCTAGTAAACAGCCAGTCATCTGGGGCTAAGGTAAAGAATACTTTCAAAGTAGTTGCTGCTGAAGTGTATGCCTCAGCATGCTGCCAGTACTGCAGTAAGGCGTATGCAACCGTTTTGTGGTCCATTGCGTGGCCACAAAATCATCAAGTATAGCGGGCAAACAACTTTTGTTTGCTTTTGTAGTAATGGGGGTATGCAGTGCCGCATGCCGCCATTGTTACAAAAGTGAATTAAGAGAAAAAAAAGTTGCTTGTCTGCCATATTACTTTTATACACAACAGAAATGGCACGTGCAGTTCACTCACCTCCTCCTCCTCATAGAAAAGACTCCAAGCAGTGTTGTCAACAGTAAGGCGGCCGTCTCACATTTCACGAAGTATACCAGATGGTGTTAGGCGACTTCCCGTGCCTGCTATATATGGCGGAGGCCCAATTAAAATAGAAGAAGGGCTGTGGCTGGTCAGTTGGTGGGAATGCTAGCAGCTGCGGAGACCAGGCGCTAGTACAGTCACCCATGAAACATACTAAAACACATACTGAAGTATGTCAGTAAGTAAGAAACATAACGGCAGTGCACCATTAAAAACATTTGCAGTCATACACGTAAAACATAAGTGCAGCAGGTTCAACAAATGAAAAATGCCGGCTGGCAACTTATTTAAACAATGTTATGTAGTGTGCAGTGTATCCCAGTGCAAATAAACGCTGGGTCTGATGAAAATTTATCTTAGACAGTAGGGGAAGTTCATAGCGGTACACAACTGCATTATATTCGGGAAGCATAAAAGTATGAGAGGAGAGGATGAGAGGATGTGGGAGAGGATGTGGTCCGTCGGCTAGACTGCCGACTTTGGTGCCGGAAACCAGGGTTCGAGCCTCGGGATGGCGTCCACATCCTGTGATTCTGGGCAAATCACTTAATATCCCCATGCCTGAATGTGTAATGTAAATACGGTGCTTATGTAAAGCGCTCCAATACCTTCGGATCGAGTTATGCTATATAAATATGCAACAAAAAAAAAAGTATGTGAAGCTGAAGTAAGAACCCAAGTTGCATCAGAAGTCAGCATGAAGAATAAAGTAAATATATTTAAAATGAAGTTGAGGAAGCCTACTAAGAATGTAGACCAGTGTCTGAGATTTGTGAGGGAAGTATTAAGTGTTTCAGCATGTGGTGAAAAGCAATCAATGTTTAGGTTGGGGCTCCTGCTCCCAGATTAACAAAAGAAGGTGACACAGACTGTGATGAAAGGCCTTCCTGCCGGACTGTCAAACGGATTGCTTGGGGGAATGTTTCCCACAAGGAAACAAATCATGGCATCTGTCTGCTGTTACCCACTTTTGCCGACCAGAAGAACCATCTAGCACTATATTATTCCATTTTAAAACAAGTGTTGCTCTAGTGTACGGCATTTAATAGAATATATTCCGGCTGAGGAAGCGAGAGAGTGGTACTTCCTTATCGAGCTTACAAACTGAAGCACTTCTAATACAACCAATAGATACTGTGCGTTATGATGGTGCAGTTCGCCCCAGGGGTGGGTGAGAAGTCACCGCAGTATTCTAAAAATAAGATAAATACATTACTGTTGGGGAAAGTGGTTGGTGATGCAAATTAACTGCAGACACAAAATTACATCTATTGTGAGTAATAAAGCGTAAACGGGTGTGAAAGTGCATTTGATCCCCCTACGTGTATCCCGGTGCAATTACATCCCAGGACTAATGAAAATTCAACACAGACACTCTGAGAAGTTTGTAGCTGCAAAATAAAATGCATTACATTTTCGAAGAATAAAAGTATGTAAAAAAATAATAATTTCATTATCGTCAGTAATTTGTAGCTGGTGAAGTCTATTGCTGTTGCGCCGGTAACACTAAACAGAAATTAGAATTCTGTAAATGCGGTATCGGAGGACAATGTCCCTTGAAAAATGTAAGTGACATTTGGTTCAACAGTGACAACATTAAAGAGCCGGCACGTACTGTATCTCAATTAAACACTGTTATATGGCGAACGCATATTATAGTGCAATTACATCCTGGGACTACAATATCACAATAAATATTCGGAGAAGTCCGTAGCTGGACACTTAAATGCATAAAATTTGTAGAAGCATATAAGTATGTTAAGGTGCTGTAAGACATTCTTGTAAAAAGTAACAGAAATATTAAAGGAAATGTTTTATAGTAGGCGAAGCACAAACAGTGTGTGTAATAGTGCGCTTACAGCCTGAGGGGTGTTCAAATTTACCACAATTAGGCTGTGTGCCGAGTGGGAGAAGAGGAGCTGTGGGAGGGAGAAGGGGGCGGGAGGGAAACAGAGTAGCAGCAGGCAGCGGAAGTCGAACAAGGAGAGAAAATGGTCAAATATAAAGTAATACAAGGTGCTAGCCACGGTCTTGTCAGTAACACTGACTCGCGAGCGTGATCAGCAGGCACTTGTTAACGGAGCCTGTCCCAGCTTGCCGGATTTTCAAGGAACCACGGACCAGGGCTCTGCGTGAATCAGTGAAGTGGAGGGTAAGTGGCACCTCAAACAAAGAGGAACAGAAGATCGAGTGCATTGTTTTTCACTTTAGAACTGCCAACGTGTTTGTTTGAGCACTATGATGATATCGATTGCGCGCACTGTTCAGGCTGGAAGACTTTTCATTTACCACAACACCAGCCTTATGCAAGGAATTTCAAAACAAAGGCAACAAATGCCGAAACGCAACAGTGATCAATAACGTGGTTAAACAAGCACGTTCCTCACGCTAAAAGGAGGCAGCAGGGGGAGGGGCGAGAGGAGGGGGCGAGTGAAAGCGTTTCACTTGCGAGAGCGAGCAGCGCCAGGAGCGATAATTGCTACCATATGGCGCCGGGCGCTCCCGCAAGTGAATCGCCACACATGCACGCGTTGCCATTGAAGGCAATGGAACGTGTGCACGTTTTTGGCTGAAAAGCCAAAGCGATTGCAAAAGGTCTTTTTGCCTATTCAGCGCATGCACGCTGCGTAGGCAAGACCTAAAAAGGGGCAAATGTTCCCATTGTCCATCAGAGCCTCTCTGGTTAACTCCTATTGTTCATCAACAGTGGCGCTATTGAGCACCAGTGGTGGAGCTATGTGCTCCCAGCTCTTGAAGAAATCACACATCGATCAGGATAAGGTACCTCACTCCAGGGAAGCACGTTAGGTCTATCCTGTCCAATGCCTGAAAAATGCACCAATCTCGCCCCTCCCTAAACTACCGTTGGTACCACAGGCAAGGTACACCCTATTTCGTACAGTCCATCCCTACTAATCTGACTTCTCCTTCAGTGCACTGTTTCTCTGTCTGGGGGCGCAGATTGTACCTAACTGCTCCAGGCAACGATGGGTCAGTAAAAAGGAGATCAGAAACAGAGGGGCCAGTGAAAAGGGGCTCTTCAACAGCCTTGATCTCTGGGGGCACTGCCGCATTTAGTAACTCATCATTCTCAGCTTCCGTTTGGGTCCAGGTGAGTTGGGCATCCGAAAAGGGGACAAACCATGGGACCTGCTCCCACTCCGAGTCCCCAATTCCTTCAGTGACCTTTGGTCATAGGGTAGGGGTAGAGGCACTCTGCGACAGTGTTGGGTATGAATCTACTTCTTTTGGCCAGTGACATTTACAGTAGTACGTGTGGCAAGGAGCAACTAGACCAGCCCCTTCCACCTTGGCTCCAAACTTCCTTTCCTCTGAAAATGGAGTACAAGGACAAAATCTCATGGGCCGAATATCATGCCCTGGCCCCTCAGGTACTCGTGGAAGTGCGTCTTGGATCTGTTGGTGAATAGAACGCAGACTTTTAGTTAACTCATACAGCTAGTCCACTAACTGAATTCAATTTCTGAAAATCGACGAGGTCGCAGGACGCCCCAAGCATTTGTTGGGTGCCCAAACACAACCTCTTAAGTTGACAGTCCTGTCCTAGAATGAGCCGTGGCTCTCGTAGACAAAAGGGCTAATGGTAATGTATCTGGCCACTGCAACCCATGCTCGCCTGAATCTTTGCTAATTTCAGTTTGAGAGTACCATTCTACTTCTCAAACAAGCTTGCTGACTGGGGGTGATGTGCGGCATGAAATTTCTGTTGAATATGCAGTCCCTCACACACTAATTGGATAACTTTTGCATTGAAGTGACTTGCATTGTCAACAGGGGCGGCTCGTGGAATTTGAAACTGGTGAGGCGTACGCAGAAAGAATCTGCGAGCGAGCGCCGTGAGCGAGGCTGACGGCAATAGGGGGGATTCGGAAGGGTTCTCCCCCCGTGAAGAAAGTTTTAAAAAATTGGCATCTTTTTGGTGCGATTTTCAGCACTATTTCTGGGATAAATTGACTAAAAATTAATTTCTTCTAGGCATTCATAAAAGAAAACTCATACAATATTTCAGAGAATACTGGGTTGCCAAGCAGTATTAAGAGGTTTGCAGGGCTACTGATTGCTGAGCTAATTTGAATCAAAGACTACCTCTATGGAAGCAGAGGTAAACTGTTAGATTTGAGAACTTAAGGAAAACACGTATCCTGTAAATTGTTCAGTGATGTCCTCAGCTGTTATTTCTTAGATATCTTTCAGAAGCTGTGCAGGCCGGAAGAGTTTCATCATCTCTGCTGAAAGGTCAAGTAAGATCTTTCACATTGAGACTGGTGTCTACCACTTAATGAAATGCTGTTTCCTTTCAGGAGTTGTGGTGTTTTTACTGAAGCATCTGTGTAGGTTTGCCACAGTGCAGGGAGAGGAATCCTTTCCAAGTAATATAGAGCATGGTTTCAGACTTAATGATTTTTCTGCTCGTTGCACGTTTGTTTAGTGCTAAAGGGTGGCTGGCATCAGTTCAAATGGAAACTTCTTTCCAATTCTAAATGGAGTACGACATTTACATAAGTAAAAGTATATAAATATAATCTAGATACAACAATATTTCTTATTGTGCTTTTGGCATGATGGGGCAGAGGCAGTGGATAACTTTCTTTTCACTTTAAATCAGTTGTTAGTGCTTAGGCTCGAGTGCAAAGATTTTCGGAAAATTTAATTTTAAATACAACAACTTTAAATTCCCTATAGAAAGAACTGAACACTAAATTAAGAGTCATGCAGCTGTCTGAAAAACGTAGATGCCAAAATGGCATTTTTAAATTCACAAAAAGGTCTGAAACTGTCTTGTTTCTGGGTCATGGGGTATTCGTGTCATTTAGACTTCTAACTATAGATGTGCTACCAATCACATTACTTACAGTAGGCCACTTCAAAAACAAGAGACCCTATAAGCATTCCACCATGCATTATAAATAGGTTGGATTTACTCGTGAGTTGTGCTCGATTCTGATGCAAATGAGACTTCATGGGAAGTCCTCTTAAGTCAGTTAAATAATGATTTAGAAATGACCTTTCCCTACACGAGCTGAATCCGCAATGCTACTAAAGTTTACCAAACAGCGCGGCTGCTTAAAATATCATCTATTTATCTCTGATTTCAACGTTTCACCACACATATCATGCTTCCCTTTATAATAATGTAACTTGCTTTGTGGAAATTTGAATTTCTAGACAATATTCACATTTATTTAAATAAATATTTGTGTTTAAAGTCAAACTTTTTTAAAGACGGGCTCCTTTATTAATGTTGCAACAGGTGATACGATTCAAACCATAAAAATAGTATTGGTGAATACATTGGGGCAAATATAAGCAGCAATGGATTGGTGCAGAAGCGGGGAAGGTAAAAATTAGGGTAGAAATGTATGTTTTCTACTAAGTTTTAAAGGGCTGTTTAGGTAGCATCAAGATACACATGCTACTTGAGACTTGCCTATTACACTGCTTTTATAAACCTACTATATTTCAAACTATTCTTAACACGATTCAGGGTTTTGCAGGTTTAGTAACATTATGTGGACATACTTAGCAAAAAGATGTTTGTGTAAACTGGGCAGAATAGGTTTAGCCTAGACTGAAAAAAGAAAGAAAAATACAATGCGTAAACGAGTATCAGTAAAAGTCGCATTTATATAAGAAATTCAGAGTAGGCAGACTAATACAGTGTGAAAAAGCAACATAATGCAAGGACTATCCTTCAAACAACAGAAACACGCTAATATAGTCTGGCACTAGAGAACACATGAAAAACTTCCAAACGCAAAACCAAACTTTAACAGAACCCAAAAAAGTACAAATCGAAAGTCCAAAAAACGTAGAAGATAGGACAGCAAAAGCACCTGACAAGGAAAAAGTAACTTAAATCACCCAGACAATGCACAACCCAATTATGCAATACACGGAAATGTCATGTAAATGTGACAAAAATACCTGAAAAAATGTCTGGGTACAGGAAGGAGCGCATGAACTGAAACATCAGTAAACGTGACCAGCAGTGGCAAAGCTATCAATGCTGAAACCAGTGCTGTGGTATGAGGGCTAAGAGCTGAGCTGGCTGGGACCCACATTGCACCAGTGGCTCTACTGTATTGTATGGACTGCTGCCTCTGATCTCCAGTTGCTGCTTAAGGCTCAGATCTTCTTGACCCTGCTTCGATAAAAACTGGAGAGACTTGGATTGTCTACCACGACTACCGACCGGCATTACAGTGCAATGTGAACATGGTAACTCTCGCTACATGGGAAACCTGGGTTTATTATGTGACTGAGCAGGCCCAGTTGATGATAAAGCGAGCGAGGGGGCGACCGGCAAGCCTTATAATTATCATCATCTGCTTTCCCCTCTTCTGGCAAAGAAACACTCCATCCATTTGCAGAAATCGCCCACGGAAACGTTACCTCAAAACTAATCACAACGATTAAAATCAGCTTTTTGGGCACAGGGAGAGAGTGGGAGCAATAGCAAGTTGGAGGCTGGAGCGAGCCTGATTCCCCCCCCCACACACAGGCATCGAGAGCAATCAGACACAAAAATATGCCACATAAAGACATCCATTAAATCAATCCTTCATGCCACCCTAGTCCCTCCATGCACCTATACCACACCCCGTGCCCCACAGGATTCTGAAAACTCACAGCTCTCTTGCCTCCCACAGAAATGGGCCTATTGGTCTGGCACATAACTTTGAGAGGACTGTTCCACATATATTGTGCCACCTTTTATCATTTTGTTCAAGTGCAGCACAACCCTAAAACATTTTCCAGCACTCAAGAGGCATCATTCATTGAAAAATAACAATCAGAGACACATTTCGTCGTGTTTTTGATTTTCATTGTGATGCACTAGTAATGACGTAAGTAGTGTCAAGGTGATAAATGTGTTTAAGCAGTAGCCACAAGTCCATCCAAGTGAAAATACCAATTTACAGGATAAGGCAAATAAACAAACCTCCCCAAAGCCCATTGGAGTGCAACACACATTACCTGTGCGTTATCTGTGATGCTCTCGTGCACACATGCAGATAACACACAAGCAGCTTACAACTTTGCCTTTAACATATTATCATTCTTTACAGCAGAAAACGTAGCTTTAGCACAGAGATGCCACTGAGTAGTCAGGAGAGGTGTTAGTTGACTCAGGATTGGGACAGACACTGAGCGTGATATTACACCGCTGCATGGATGTAAGGAGAGCAGGGCCTAGGAATGCGCCGGGGTGCAGAGACAGCGAATGCCCCGGGCACCAAGCTGGAAAGAGAATGAACGGATTAGACGGGCTAAATCCCCGAATTAATCACCCAACATCCTGCTTTAATGATATTATTAACATCAGCATTAGCTTTCATTTGACATTGTTGGACCATTGCAAAGGTGCAGTTGCGGCGAGTACCCCAAAATATGTGGTGGTGCCCACCTCCTGCAGCCACTGCGACAAACTAAGCCTTGTTGCACCTATCATCATCACTGTCAATGTAGCACAGAAGTGATACAGGCATGTTGACACTTTGCAAATATCGTACTACATGTACACTTATGATTGACTAGCTGTACAAATTCGTAATTCACTGTAACTGCTCTGCAAGGCCTAACAGCAACATACACTTTACAAAAAACCTAAATAAACTCCCCTGCTTCCTAGTTGGCAGAAGACGAACACCCTTTATGTTCTGACTTCTGCAATATTGGGTAAGGCGTTAATGAGGCTCAGATATTCCAGGAATGATGTTTAAAGGGCTCTTTAGTACAAGTGGATAGCCAGTATACATTACTACACACAAACGAACATAAACTAACTGTCCAGTTCTTGCAGTTGTGGATGAGGTCAATATTCCTCTTGCCTCCTGATCTATTTCATAATGTTTCCCCTGTTGACATGACCATCAAAGCCTTGTATTTCATCTTGCCTGTCTGCTTCTGGGTGCCATGCTGTTAAATTTCCCTTTTCTCAAGTATACATAAAATGTCTCTTAAACATTGCTAATACTGCTTATTGTCTTCTCTGGCCACCTGGATCTTGTTATTCCTGCCTCCACCCTCTTATCTGTTTTGCTGTTTCTTGGACCTTACAAACTCCTGCACCATCCTCCTCAATGCCATCAAATACATCTCTGTATCTGCGAAGAATGGATGAACCCCGGTTCTTGAGATTCAAGACATGCGTACACTATGTTCTGATGAGCTTCTGTGCCCTACCCCCAAGTGCTTCTGTTTCTCTGTTGAGCTCTCGTCTGGCACTGTCCACATCCGCCGCATTAAAAGCCCCTCCCAGAGATGTTTATTATTATTAAAATGATACTCCAGCCATCTTCCTACCTATCAAAGAACTGCCCAACACAAATCTCTCCAGTTCCGCCTACCTTCAAACTGTTCCTCTGTCATCATTCGTTCTTAAATGCACGCCGCCCCTTACATATGGTTTCTAGGCTTTCTTTTAAGTACCTAGCTCAGGCATCCTGATCAAAGCTTCCACCATGTTTTTGGTGTTTAGCTCTCCTGTTGCCACTGATACTCTGACATTGATGTATGCTGGTCCTTCGCTTCTGAAGCCATGCCATGAAACTTCATGCACTGAGAGCAGGCCAGCATGTCGGCCACCATTAGACCCTCCATGTACATTACATGAAGCAGCCTCAGACCACATTCAAAACAATGTATTACATCACAGTCACCCTCTGCAGCCAGGTCATCCACCAGCCTTTAGCTGACATGCACCACGAAGAGGACATGAGTCGCGCTGCACTAAGCCCCAAATAGTAAAGGCCTCCAGCACCGTGAACAACTCGAGCATGGCTATGCCAGGCTTATAGCCTATAGGCCTGGCATACTCGCGAGTTACGGGGGGTGGGGTGTCATGCGTGGGGGGGGAGTGGGGGCTGGGGGGTTTGCAAATAAATTTAACAAAAATAAGAAAACTTACCTGACCGCCGGGTCAGCGCTGCCTCTGCTGTGTGTGCTCCTGGGCCGGGGTCCGCGTTGGCCCCTTCCTGAGTGGCCACTGGCTGGTGGCATCCCCTCTCAGCCAATCCAGACCCTGCTCCAGCAGCGCCAGGATTGGCTCAGGCATGGACTGTCCCCACCCATAGAAGACCGGGGGCTGCGGCCACTGGCCAGTAGCAGCCTTCGATCGCTCTCCTAATGTGCGGCTGGCGCAGCAGCACTGCAGGCTAATACTACTGCGCATGTTTGGGCTGGTCAGAAATATGACAAGCCTAAACCCAAACATGCGCACTGGGCCTGCCCTGCTGCTGAGCTACTGCTATCAGTCAACAAGTGCTGCCGCACCCCCTTCAGCGACACGTCCTCTGACTCCGGCCGGCCTATTTTGAGTCAGGACACGCCAGTGAAGTTAATCATTCTTGCTGTGGTCGCTGTGGGTGGGCAATGCCCCAACGCCCCCATAGACCCACCGCCCCCGATTGTCACTTCAAATCAAACGGATCAAGCCAATGCGAGGAAATAACTCCTTGAGGAGCACCTTTGCAGTAGCTATGGCTGTGTTTTCTTTGGTGGGGTAAGCCTCAACCCATTTACTGAAAGCACAATCTACCACTAACACATATTTCAAATTATTGGCTCAATCCATCTCAATGTAGTCCATTTAGAGGACCACAAAAGGAAAAGTGGGAGGTGCAAAATTACCAGGTGGTGTAGGGGTAGCTTTCCCAGGATTATGCATCATGCACACCATACAATATTTGACCAAATGGAAGGCAGTCTTTGGGATATTGTCATTGTGCCATACAGGATCTAACAATTTACAGATACCTTTTGCACTGATATAGGCCGGCCCGTGATCCATAGTGACTGCGGGGAGAAAGTATGCATCTGGTAACACCAATCTCTGTTTCCCTGACTTATCCGTCCTACATCCTTCCTCATCCAAACATGCTGTGGTTTCCTGCCATACAGCTAACTCCTCGATCGTTGCCTCACTCTGAATCTCCTTAACATTTGCCACCGTATCCTCAAACATAGTAACCTCGGGCACCCACCTAGCTGGACCTGCTACAAACATCCTTTTCATCTTCGTTCGGGCTGTCTCCTTAGATGTCTGGTCTGCAAAGGCATTCCCTCTACCCACATCATCAGTTATTGCCTTGTGGGCACTACATTTTATTATCGCTAATTTCTAGGGAGTGTCAGGGACGACAAAAGCCTATGTATAAGGGGGCCATTTTGTATCTTCATCCCATGGGAAGTGAGATCCCCCTCTCTGCCCAGAGTCGCCCAAAATTATGTACCACTCAAAAAGCTTTCTGACTGTCAGTATAAATATTGACCGCCAGTCCCTCACTCAACTCGCAAGCTCGATAAGGGCAAGGAGCTCTGCAGCTTGGGCCGTTTGGTAGGGAACTCGTGACGTCTCAACTACTGTGTGTAGTGTTGTGATTGCATATGCAGATGTTATAGCGCCATCTGGTAGCTTAAAACAAGAGCCATTGACATATAGTTCCCCTTGGGGGTCAGATAAGGGAACATCAGTCAGATCTACCCATCCCTTCATCTCTTCCTCCGTCTGAAAAATACAGTCATGTATATCAATTTCCCCACTCTCAGAAGAGAGGGGTAGCAACGTGGCAGGGTTTATAGTGGCACATCTTTTAATCATGACATGTGGTGCAAAGAGAGTCAATTCATAGCCAGTCAGACATGCACTGGTGAGGTGCTGTGTCTTGGTTTTATTCAAAAGTGTATTCACAGTATGGGGTACCATGACTGTTAGTTCAGTATCAAGTATGAGCCCAGCTGATTGCCTTATAGAGATGGCCACTGCCGCAATTGCTCTTAGACCGCTCGGTAGGGCTCTTGCGATAGGGACAAGAAGAGCAGAAAAATAAGCACACTGGTGTTGCTTACCTCCAAAGGCCTGTGTTAAGACAGAAAGCACTCAAACGGCCGTCTCATGTACATAGCATGTATGTAGCAAGCACAGGTGCAGAGCAAAGCACAACTTTTAATTGCTCAAAAGACTGCTGACATTCAGGCGTCCAAGGCAAGAGTTCATGCACGTCTTTAGTGGTTAGTGCGAGCAGGGGTTTTGTTAATAACAAATAATTAGGGTTCCACTGGCAACAGTAGGAAGTAATGCCAATAAAAAGGTGCACATCCCTCGGAGTTTTAGGGATAGGCAATTTTACAATGATGTTGATAAACTCAGGGGTCAATCTCCTACCCTCCTTCAATAGTAGGTGACCTAAATAGATGACATTCTGTTGGCAATATTGAAATTTAGAAAGGGACACTTTATGTCCGTGGTGATCCAAATGCAGTAACAACTTAACCGTACTGTCTTTGCATCCCTGTTCAGTTTCAGAGGCAATGAGAATATCATCACATATTTAAGCATTACATTACCTGAGGGAAGCGTGAGGGAGTCCAATTGGGCTTTCAAGGCTTAGCTATATATGCTAGGGCTCTCAGTATAGCCCTGAGGAGCTTGACAGAATCTAAAGCTTCTGCCAGCTAGGGTAAAACCAAACAAGTACCTGCTGTCAGGATTGATCGGGTTACTAAAGAATGAATTTTTCAGATCAATGACAGAAAAGAATTTAGCAGAGGAAGGAATCATCATCAGAAGTGCAGTAATGTCAGGGACTATTGGGAACTGAGAAACTACTATCTTAATAACTGCGTGCAAGTTAATTACAAAAAGATAAACATTAGAGTGGACATCAGAGTACCACGAAGGTGCCCTCTTAAGGATGGGAAGAATAGGGCTATTTCACACATTAGCAGTCATCTGTTCCACAACTCCTGACTCAATCAGGTCCTTTATAATCCACAACAAAGCTTCCTCCCCTGCTTGCTGTATTTTGAACTGGGGAATACGAGGCAAGATAGCATTGTCTTTAATCTTAATAGAAACTGGTTTTATCTGCAAGATTCCTACGTCCGTGTCACCAGTCGCCCACAACGTTGGCGGCACATCCTTAAATTTAGCAGGAAGAGGCACATCTTTGGACAGACACTGCTTAGTGCTAACCACATTCAGACCCATCGTCAGGTAAACACCTTCCGGAGAACAATAAATGGTCGCATGCAACTTCTTTAATAAATCTAAGCCCATCAAATTCTCTCCGCAATTAGAGGTAAAAAAAAATGGCGAATCCACAGTAAATGGACCTATAGTCAATGTGATAGGTTTGGAAATGGGGCTCATGACCGGTACACCAGAAAATCCTACCGAAACGTTATTATGGCCAGACAGAGTTGCCCCAGGGACCAGTGAACGTGAAACAGAGCTATTCATTGCACCTGTACCCACCAAGAATTCCTTAGCTGAGCCATGCAAATCTGCAGTAACAGAAGGACTGCTCTGATCTACAGGTATCTCGACTGGTCCCTCACTCTGTCCCTGGCTGTCCTAGCTGTGAGACATTCCTGTTACCTCATCCAGATCATAGTCGTCGTGATAATACTGGCCACTCCTTGTTGTCATCAAAGTAGTTACTATCCGAACGATTATGTCAGGCGGCAGCTTGCTGGGCTCTGTCCTGTCCACCAGCTCCACGACCCCGTCCACAAGAACCTCGCCCTCTAGGGGCAGCGACTTTTTGTAACAACACGGGACACTGTCAATATGTAAGGACACTGAGTCCTTACATATTGTAAGGACTCAGTGTCCTTCCTCCTTACAATATGCACACTGATTCAGCCCTACAGGCATAGTATTCCGGCTGGTCCGAGACAGCTGGTGTGCTGTACCACCACGTCCTTAACCATTCCCCCGAGAAGCCTGCTGCAACAACACTTTTGTCTTCAATTCCTTATGCTTTTTCTCCACCTTCTCATAATTTTCCCTGTGTTCATAATACTGCACCATACTCAATATTACAGAAGGGGAGGAGGTAGTCCAAGCGCTCTCCGAAGCCTGCAACTGAGTCGCGATCTCAGGAAGCAGGTTTGTAACAAATCTGTTAACGAACAATCGGACATCTCCCTCCACCGACAAATCCTGTCCGCTAAAATCCAGAAACAGACCCCCAAATTGAGTGAAAAACTCAGACACACTTTCATCTTTCTTCTGACGACATGCTGTTAACTTGTCCCAATCTAGCCTTCTTGGTGGAATAAGAGAATGCATATAGGTAATAATTTGGCCTGGCAACGCTAGTATCTTGGCCTTAGGCTTCTCACCAGGCTTCCTCTTCTGGTCCCACGCCCTGAATCTGATCCCAGGTACCACCCAATTCTGCAATGTGGTCCTGTGTGTGCACCTGCCTCCAAATATGAACGGGTACCAGTAAACCAAAGAACATTTCAATATCTGCAAGCGTCATCACTGTCAATTCCTTATAATATGCAGTAAGATTTTTTCTAGGGTCGGGTAACTTAGTCTTAAGGGACAAAACCTCACTCCTCCTACATGGAGTATAAACCCGTTGTGCCTCTACCCGGTGTCTAGTAACAATGTTATTCTGATCCCGTAGCTCGGGCATTTCAGGGTGATATATGGGGTGGACTTCCCTCATCGGAAATAGGGACACTGTCTTCGGGCTCTTCTCAAGCAGCCTACCTCGATAAGCGACCAATGTTGCAACATTACCAAAGATCTTACTGGGTGCCATATCAGCAGCATACACATTGTTCCTAATATCATAAATAATCTGGGGTGTGGTATCATGAAACACTGTTCCCACAGTCCAATCAAAGTAGCCGACATATGCTGAAGGGCATGCTGCTGCACAAACAGCTCATAATCTTTCATCACACTCCACACATCCTTCACACTGGAAATGGGGTGACGAACCCACTGAGCAGCCTGATTGGCTACCACCTTCTTCTCTTCATCACCAACATCAGATCGTATCAATATCCACCCCAATCGCTTTCTAGCT
This sequence comes from Triturus cristatus, assembly GCF_964204655.1. Lineage (NCBI taxonomy): Eukaryota > Metazoa > Chordata > Amphibia > Caudata > Salamandridae > Triturus > Triturus cristatus. The sequence goes on along the minus strand of NC_140585.1, from coordinate 1,051,622,248 downwards.
GACACCCAGTCTCCATCCCATAATCCTCGTACAGGAGTTCCGCTACTCATTACCATCAGGGAATGAAGGAAGAGGGAAGGAGTAGAAACAGAGGGAATGGGCACCAATGTCGCTAATGGCTGTGTCGGTGGTATAAGAGCTGGAGAGAGAGATGAGATGCCGAAACAATAGGCGTAGCAGGAAGACTCGTGGTCATCGCAGGCGCAGAAGGCATGGCCAAAGAAAGGACAGAAGGCGGGGTGGTAAAAGCAGTTGGATCAATAACAGAAGAAACAGAAACTGCAGAGGCAGAAGAGACGGACGATTGTGGCTGTGGGATGGCAGGATATATTTTCTGCGGGGCATGTGGGGGTGGAGGTCGAGCATCTAACAATTCCTCCACAAATGTATAATTTTCTGTTCAAGCAACATAAGACTTTTCCCATTGCAATTGAAACTTCCTATCAGCACACTATATCCCTTTTTCTGTTTTCTTTCTATCATATGCCACAGCTTTCTGAGTCAGTCTGCATTTTTCCCTTCCGGTCCTCCTTTTCTGCTTTCATTCACCTCTGTTTATCTTCCTTTTGCCATGTTCTGAGGGAATCAAACATTGACTGCTTACTTCTTTTCGCAAACAATTTATCCTGCAGAAAATACATTTTCTGTTCATCAAAAGTGCCTGTCAATGGCCACTGCGACTCGGCATTGTCCCTCATATATTTGTGCCATAACGTACTAAACATAATAGAGCCAAGGCCATGTTTCACATACCTGTCAACATTTGGGGTGCCTTCTGGTGGCGCTGGCTGACTTTATTCCAATCGAGCATCATTACAACAACAACCACAGCCCAAACAAAACACTTTGCTTAAGCACGACATCTCTCAAAAGGAAGCAAGTTCACTATTTATGCCGAGCAGATATTTGCAAATATCTTACCAAAATTGGTCCTCAAACCTCATCAAATACAAACCAAAGTGGTACCATGTTCACAAAGAACTCAAACAAATTCAAGAGCTTGTCCAAAAACGATCCTCAGACTGTACGAAGCACAAACCAAAATGGTGCCATAGCCACAAAGAACCAAAGCAAACTCAACTGGTGCTCACAGGCCAAACTAATTTATTCTCCACTGCCGACTCTTTGGACCAAACGATCAGATCCAAGGGTTTCCCTGTTCAGGACCCCTGCCCAGATGACCACTGGGCAAGGCAGCGTCCGGTCAGACAGACGGGGCAGCTGCGAGTACCAGACTCTATCGTGCAGGGATCCTCAGTCATCCCATCCGACCCAATGTGGCCCGAACTCCTCCTTTGGGCGAGGAAGAGCCACACCCGAAGGGGTCCCTGTTTGGGTGCCTACTGAAGAAACTGACCCAATTAGGTTCAACCGGGTCACTCACGACCACCTCTCAGCCTTCCAAACGAATAAAGAGTCGGTCAGACAGTGGAGAATACAAACCAAAGTTATTTATTCGTCATACACTAAAGTGGAGTCCAGTCTGAACAGCCTCCTTGGATTGCTGCAGAGGGACTGACCCCGCCAACATGGTAATACATGATATACATATCCAGTACCCCTAAGGACACGCCCACGCTGGAATTTTCCAGTTAGAAGCTGGTGAACAAAGGAGACACAGAAGGATGAGCTGCAATCCTAAGACTGGGTACATGCAAGCTCAGTTTCAAGGTTACTCTGCCCGTGCCCGTGCCCGCCACTCTAAGGGTGGGAGCAGACCTATGTGATGGGAAAGGTATGTAATGACAAAACACTCTATTAATTAGTGCAGTGAAGCTCAACCTTGAAGAAATAGAAAAAAATATTGAGATTGCTCTCTGCTGAGGCAAACAGAATGAGACAGAAGTTTAGTTTCGATCATGGTACAAAATGGCGGCTGAATACAAAATGGTGCCGCAAATGCTAACTCAAATCGTACAATGCAAGGGGAAGTCAACCAAAAACATTTTCCATTCCAACACTGTAAAGTCAGCTTTGGTGATGAAGAGCCTGCTCCACTCAAAAGTGCACCAACAAGAGACTAAGAGAAATCAAGGAGATGAAACCTTATAAATTATGACGTGTAACAATAACTAGGCACATCATACATATAATTCGATTAACAGAGAATTAATGATGCACTTCTCTTTCTCACTGTTCTAAATGACCAATTACATTCCAAAAATACTTTTAAGAAAAATGTAAAGTTTAAGCGGAACAAAGCAGATTTTCAAACATGTGACATTAGCCTGCCCATACCTTTGGTTGCAGTGTCAAACACTGTCACGCTCTGTTTTGTTCCCAACGTGGAAGTGGAAGTACACAATTTCAATCAGCCATGTTCATGTTTTTGAATTTTGCAAACATATACACACTGACAAGTCCCTCTTTACCAGTGGGCTGTTTTTTCGGATCATTCCACATACACGTTTGGTCAGGGATGGGAATCACGAATTTCACTAATTTCAGTAATTTGGAAATGCATCAGTTTTTCCCAGGAAGGGTAATCGGCATGTGCTGATTTTGGTTCTCAGAGCACTAAATTTCCATTGCATGCCTCATTTGAAAGGGCTCTGCTTGTAATAGGTGTTAACTATTGCATCTTTTAAATTTTGTTACCTGGGGCTTTTAAAAGGTGAGATAATTATCGCATCCACAAAAGGGGCACTCATAATTTGGGCCAGTTTGCATGCATAATAAATATTCATGCATTCAGGAAATCAAATAGTTAAGAACATTGTTTGACCCTCGCAGAACCCCTGTTTACCGTTTGAAATTTCCGGCAGGCCTAGAAAGGCTTCGCTTGTTTGATTGCAAAATGGCAGTTCCTGAGATATTCTTTAACACCTATTTCTGCATAAACACGAGCCTGAGCTACTCACCGCTGATATGTTTTGACACCTCTCCATTGTGGGTCCTCGCTCTCCTAAACTAAGACCTCCCTGCTCACTCACTTGTTAGGGAACGCCATGACTGCTTGTCAGAGCAGGTCAGGCTTGCTTTTCGTTCCCATCTCCAGCTCTGGCAGTCCCGAGAAACCCAGATTAGGAGACAGGGAAATGACTCTAATATTCACTTAGAACCCTGCTTCACTTAGCATCAGATTGACAGCTCAGGTCCCTGGGTGATCTTGCTTCTAGTGTGGCCTGTCCAAATCTTCTGATGCGTTTCCAACAATGTCATTGCTTACACGTGCTCACTGAAACATATGATAATTTGGCAGTTAATTGGAAAATAAACATTTCTCATTTTCAGAAAGTCACAACAGAAATCAGTATTACTGCTTCAGCAGCGTATAAATCAATTATGTAATCACTGCATGGATCCATTTTGAATATTGAGAGAGATGAGGAAACAATTCTACTGCAGCTCTTTCATTGAAGACAAAACTCTAAAGGATTTGGAATATTACACTTACAAATGCAATGTACGATTGCAAAAGTCGGACATTTGTTTCGAGATTACGGGTAATCAATACTTCATGGAAGTGACAATTTTTAAAATACAGAAGCTGTTTTAACAATAAATATATTGTATTGAGGCCCTTGAATAGCGCCCACTACCCCAATATGGGCACTGAAGCCCTTGCCTAAATGGGTTGCACGCTACACCCTGTAGGGTGTGTAGTTGAAAGGGTGTTGTCTTTGTTTTTATCCTATGTGGTAAGTGTTTCCATGTTAGCCATGATGAGCACTGAGGTGCAGTTATGGGACGCTGAGCGTAGCAGTGTCGTCGCTCATGAAGTGTGAGAGAGAGACATGCAGTTTTTGGTTTTCAGTATGTTGGCAGCTTTGACTCACTCCACAGGTTCCTTTATGGTATTTCTCACAACATAGTCTGCTTAGCTGGTTCCTGAACTGGGTTGTCCAGTCTGACAGCATATCGTATGGCGAAGGAGTGTCGCCCCACCTGCCGGCTGCCCAAAGAAATTCAAATTAGAGGGGTAATAAACCCTTGTTTACTACTGGAGTCCCGACCTCAAGTGGGATTGTGTTGCTGATTCTGAATGTCCTATTTCTCTGTCAAGTTAGAAATAAAATACAACTTTTTGTTATAAAAGTCAGTATTTGGCTGGGCATTGGGTTATTGTTCACACTGTCTGCACTTATGAGTCATGTTCTTTGACCTGTATCCACACTCCCCCCCACCAAGGGGAGATGGGCCAAGTGCATAAGGGGTACTTGTCCTCGATGAGCAGGATCCATAGTAGGTTGGGCCCAGGACATCAGGAGTAAAAGGCTTCAACCACTAGAGTTGGTCTCAGTACCCCCGTGTGCCTCGTGGCACTCTGGAAGGTGTTCTGACACATACATATATCTGACACATACATTCCCAATAATGAAACAAGTTTGTCCAAATCTTGTGAAGGGTCATATTGAATGGTAGACACCATAATGAATGTATTGGCCAAATCCCAATGGAAATGAAATGTCCAATACACAATGAACACATTGAGAGCAGGGTGCAGGAGATGCTGTTCGTTACGCAGTGTGAGGTGTTTTACACTGTATGTGCACTTTGAGAAATGCTAGATAGAAAGGTAAGGCAATGATTGCTGATTGTGCAAGCTAGATTAGCAGGTGTTGGTAAAGCCCACAGGTCTCACCCTTGAAAGGTGCTAGATGGCCTTTTGGCTTTACCAAGGCTTAATACATGGACAGAAAAGAAAAAAAAAAGCCTGGTTACCAAAAAAAGAAAAATGTAAAAAAAATATAGAATCTTGGGAGGGGCAAAAGAGTAGCGGAGGTACTGATGGCAAGGGGGAGCCACCCAATGCCACTGACATGGAGCAAAGTGCTGGGGGGAAACCCCGAAGAAGAAGAGGAGACAAAAACATGCCGGGTGGTGCATGGAGGAGCAGAGAAAGCAACAGACAACAGGAGAGCACTAAATAGAGCATCAGGGGGTGTGATGATATGAAATGGGAATCAACAAAGAGAGTTGTCAGGGAGACAGCAAGAAAACCCAAGCACTCTCTTGGACTGCTGGAAGCAAAAGAAAAAAGTAGTTACCTCAGTATTAGCAGTGGAAGTATACAAGTTGTCTAATCAAAAGGATGTCAAAGAAGCTGTACTCCATGGGAGGGTCAAACACAAGGAGGAAACCCAACAAGTGAGAAGTAGGCCAATCAGACTGAAAAGAAAGCAACCAATGAAATGCAATGGGCTGATCCACAAGCCCATTATAAGAATTGGCATTATACACAATAGGTCTTTTGACAAAAACAGCTAAAGCTACCTGTAGGCGAGACCTAAGAAGAGAGCCCAGACTGTTCTGGAGAAACCAACATCGCTCAGTTGAAAAGCTTACACATTATCAATTTCTTCAAAATAAAACACTGTAGAAGAAGCAGGTGCAGTATGAATGATGGGCCTTCACGTTTTATCTTAGCTAGTTCTGTATACACCTCCCCTGCTTGAAGAAAGTATAACCTAGAGTATTAAGGTAGCCCCTGAAGTTTTCTTTTGTGGCATAGCACATCAGTTCTCTTGTCATTGCTATTAACCAGTGTCAGACAAATTCGTGGAAACCACAGATCCCAGCAAAACCTTAATGAGACTATTGTTCGTTATTCCTTTCCTCCTATGGGTTGTAACACATAGCCAACAGCTGATATAGTGTGGTGGATGAAGCACTTTCAAATGTTAAAGATAAACGTAAATAATCCCCCCAGCCCCCAACCATCCTGTCAACTGTGGGTATGTTGTGACATCTGAAGCCACAACGAACTCTTCAACTTGAATAGGAGGCCAAGGTCAGTATCAGTCTCAGTGGCAGCAACAGAATCTAAAAAATTAAAAAAAGCACCTTAGGAGGAGACATAATTTCCCCTTTCCTGCATACGCTATGCTCTGCAACATACAAAGGTATGCTTCCAAAGCAGCTAGTGCCTACCTTCGAAGGCAGGCGTCTTCTTATGAAAATGTATCACAACAATTAAGCTCGGACAGGTCTAAGAGGGACCGGTCTTTTGGCACAATTAACAATGCCAAAAATTGGAACTTTCACATCATCGTCCCATTGGCCGCCACGAAGTACAAACTTGAACTTCAATTTCCCCTTTTGAACAAGAAAAACTGAAAGAATGGTCGGGGGAGTCAGGGTTACCGAAAAGTAGGTACGCCTAGGTGGGATTTGAGTTACTCTGGAGTAATATCGGCACTGATGCGTTCCTATTTGATGCAGAATTAGTGATAATAATGCGATAATACCCACTCGCATAGTTAGGAGAATGTTTTTGGGGAAAGAAATCTACAGCAAGAGCACATTTTGAGAGCATGAGTGGCTGCTCTAGCTCGCTATGTGTGTTCTGTCACAATTAGAGCTATTTCTTAGCGAAAAATGCATCCTCACTTCCATTGTGTAACAAGGGTGCATTTTTTTGCACTCAGCAAACAGTGCAAAGTGCAAAATTACTCTTTTTGTCTAATTCCACATAATCTCACAGAATTTTGGGGTAATTCTTTGTGCTTACGCTACATGGAATTATGCATGTTATACCCACACCTACTAGTAGGCTGCATGTGAGAGAAATTAGCTGCCAGGATTCACTCATTTGCCCGCAACAGAGTGCAGAGTATGTCAGACTTCACCAAACAAAATAAAGAGGCAAGCTCAGATAATTGCTCAGGGTCGGTAATCAATGCCAGGTGTCTTGTTTTATGGACATCAAAAGTACAGCTACTCCTTATTTTAAACAGAGGGTCAAAATTAATCTGAACCAGTTTTGTATCACCTACTACAGAGTTACCGTTTATTTTCTTTGAGAGTTTCATAACGTTTTGTGAGCTAGGAAAGAGGCGAAGGGTAAGGTGGCACAGGAAAGCTGCCCCATTTTGGGAATAATAATTCACTTTCTTGAACAGTCCACAGTACCAACTGGAAAGATCAGGGTCATGGGAGGTACTGCTCACAAGTCCCGTATGACATCTGAAACCAGGAAATATTATCTATCTGTTATAGTGCGAGGTGAAATTTGCTTACATTACGTCTAATGAAATTATTTCTAGGATATTCCTCAATAGCTCCATGCCTCATTTATTTAAAAACTCTTTGGTGCTTTGGAGCTGTTTGTGTTGGAATGAATGAATGAATGAAACACATTTATTATGGCGCCAACAGCTACTTAAAAGAGTGCCCCGGCACTGACAGATAGCAGTTAGGGGAAACCATGTAGCGCTGCTAAGTTTTGGAAAGCCATGTTTTCAGCTGGTTTTTAAAAACTGAGATATCTGAAATGGAGCGTAAGGCGGCTGGGAGCCTGTCCCAGGCCTGGGCACCCAAGAATCCAAAAGATCTGCCACCCATCCGGGCCAGGGGTACTTTAGGAGTACAAGCGTGGTAGGAGGAGGAGGATCTTAGAGACCAAGCCGGGATGTAGCGATTGACTCGTCTACTAAGGTAGCCAACTCCTTTCCCATGAAAAGCCTTAAAAAAGATAATAAGCGCTTTGAATTTGATCCTCTCCTTCAGCCTCAGCCAATGAAGTGATTTAAGGAGGGGGGACATTGAAGACCTTGGTTTCGGTTGGAGGATCGCCCTGGCTGCAGCATTTGGTACTACCCGCTGTACAAGGTAATAGGGAAGGCCCAGGTACAAAACATTGGCGTAGTCCATTCTTGATGTCACCACGGCCTGGACCACTATTTTCCTGGACTCTGTTGTCAAAAAAGGAAGACATTTTCTCAACATATGCAGGATGCCGAAGCAGGTGCCCACCAAGGCTTGAACCTGTGACTTCATGGACAAGGCGTTATCCAGCAACACTGAGATTTCTTACAGCTGACTGCTCGGTGTGCGGTGGCGAATATTTTTCAGGCCATCAGGCATTCCAGTTACTGACAGCCGGTTCGCCAAAGAAGACGATCTCGGATTTATCAGAGTTGCATTTGAGCTGATTCGCCTTAAGCCTCTGAAAAGTCTTGGAGAGACAAGCCCTGATACTAACACCGTTGAAATCTTATACTTTTTCGCAGGTAAAAATCAGTTGCGTATCATCCGCGTAGGATATGATCTTTGCACCGTTTGCCTCTGCTATGTACACCGGGGGAGACAAGTACAGATTAAAAAGAGTAGGGCTAAGAATAGAGCCCTGAGGAACTCCAACCCCTATGCCTGGCATAGGGCTGAAAGAGGGGGACGCCATACCTCCTGATCTCTGTCCTTCAGGAAAGAGTCCAGCCAGGTCAATACTGTCCCGCCGATTCCCAGATTCCTCAATCTGTCAATTAGTCTCTTGTGCGGGACAGTATCAAATGCTGCCGACAGATTGAGCAATATCAGGACAGCCCTTCCACCCTGATCCAGTATTCCAGTATGGAGGATGAGGAAAGAGGTTGAAAGATATGAATTTGAGGGTTCACCCTTAACTTAGAAAATCTACAGCCATCAATAGTGACTAGTAATTGGCCTATAAAAATAAGCCTCTGGGCGGCGTTCCATGTTCACTTAAGTGCGTGCCTATGTGTGAGATTGAGCACGCAAATAATATTGATATCTAGTACGCCGGTGCTGGGAATGACATTGAAACAAAAAAATCAGGTATACATTACAAAAGAAAGGCATCTGATACTCACATCCATATGGCTAAAGGTCAACTGTGGAGCAAAGTATGCTTATACTAATTCTTTCATTTACATCATTGAAAAGTAGTATTGCATTGACTCTTATAGCTGTAGTCATTCTTCTCTATTGTAGTAGTGTGGGGTTTTAGGCTAAACCAGTGTGGTGCATACCTTGTTCCTTTAGATTTTTAGTGCACATTTTGTTTCAGTTACCTCATAGATAGTTGGTGCCTACAAAAGAGCTAATACTGTTCCTAAATTAAAAAAAAAAAAACAGCCCCAGAAATATGCCACTTATTTAGAAATGCCAAATGAGGCAGATAATTCTAGCGTGCGGTAATGGGAGCAGGGCCTGGTTGACTGAGGCACCGGTATAATTTGTGGTAGCCCTCTGCAAGAGTAGCCTTCAGGATGGGTCAATTAATGTCAACACAAATTCCCTCAAATCTACCAAATACACAAGTGTGCTTCACTCTAATTTTCTGAAATAGAGCTGGCTGTTTCCAAGATATTTGGGTTGATGAATCAATTAACCTGAAAGGATTTGTAGGCTTCCCGCTCCATGGTTCACTAAAAAAGTCTGGCTTTGTTGAAAACTATCCACTCATTTTACAGCTCATCCGAATATTGAAGTTAGGCACCAGGGGGCAGATTTACAATGCCCTTGCGCCACTTTTGCGGCGCCGTTCCGTCACTTATGTGACGCAGCGGCAGCGTAAATCCTGCGACATGGTGCGGAGTACTTACAACGTGACGCATCTGGGAGATGCGTCACGTTGTAAAGACCCTGCGCCACATGTAGGCGTTCCTGCGCAGGGGGGGCGTTCCGGCGCAGGAACGCCTCCTAAAAGTGGCTGAGTGAAATCTACAAGATTTCACCTAGTCACTTTTAGGCCCATGCTGCGTCAAAACCCTGCGCCTGCCTGAAGCAGGTGTAAGGATTGATGCAGCATTAACAAGATAGGGCCCCCCAGAGCATTTCTGGAGCTGCGTCACGCTTGCGACGCAACTCCAGCAATGCGCCACTTTTACAGCACAGATGCGTCACGCATCTGTGCCGTTTTTGCCCCATGGTGCGCCGCATTATAAATGCGGCGCATCCATGGTGGCGGAGCTGTGGCGCACAATAACTGGTGCATCCCTGCTGATTTGCAAGGATGCGCCAGTTATTGTAAATATGCCCCCAGGTGTTTTCCACCCTTCACTTTGAAGTTCTACAATTATTATAAACGGAGGCAGAGGTATCAAAACGTATTTCTAATTTATACTTTTATCCCCCCAGCGCTGGTGTGCTTGAGATACAGCGACATAATTAATGATGGTATTATAAGATTTATACATTTCTCATTCTGAGGTGAAGCTCTGACTGTCTGATGATTTCAATATAATATGAACCGTGCTCAAAGGGTTTGGCAGCTCAGGATAAGATGGACGCCATCTTTGCGGATCCCTCCGGCATAGTCCAGTATCGAGGAAAGCTTTAGCAGGGGAGCTGTGCTTGGCTCATTTCCCCAAGGTTAACTTGCGGGCATTGAATTGAATTGAATTGAATTGAATTGAATTGAAAATTTGATTCTCACCCCACAGTTGAGCACTCTGTTCAATCATATTAGTAATTTTGAAATTTTAGTACAATTCAAGAGTGACAATTTTCCTCAGATTGTTACGTTTTCTAGCTTTGGGAGACAGCAGCATGCTGTAAATTGTTGGGAAAATTGAAATTGTAATATGCTTAAAATCAAGTTGCTGGTCATGTTGGATTGTATTTTAAGTGGACTGTAGTCAAGAAAAAAAAGCAATTTGAGATTTAGGCTCTCTAGGAAGCAGACAACTGTGGAACCCAGAAAAACATATGTTTGGGATCAGACATTTTAGATTGTTTCTGTAGTAAAGCTTTGGCACGGGCCCACATAAGTCAACATGGCTTTCCCTGGTCTATCTGTCTAAGTGGCTGCAGAAACTGAGTGCATGTACTCATTATGTGGAATGCTTGGTGGCAATTTAATTGTTGCTAAGGGGATACAAAAAGCCTAAGCAGGTGGCCAACACAAAGTGAGTACAAAATATCTTATGTGGACAGCCAATGCAAGTTATTTTTAGCATGTTGGGGAGGCTATTGTGGCTGTAGGCTCAAAAAGATTCTGGTAGCTGGTGAACAGGGTGAACGGATGTACCTGTACGCTCAACACAAATGACACCCAGTTAGGAGATGGAAGAGCCACATTTTTATCTTTGTGTAACTGAAGGCAACAGTGATAGCATTACAAATGTGCTGGGGGCCTTAGATACTCCTGGACAGTTGACTGGATCAATGAACAAAGGGGAATGTCTTTGATGCATTCGGAATGCTCAGCCATTTAGGGCAGCTGGTCCAGGTAAATTCCGGGTTAAACAGAACCAAGGGACCACATGGTCTGGTGGGAAACAATTCTGCACATCCCCTGGAACTCAAAGCCTGGCTACTCAGACTACGACGGGAAAAAATTGGTTGAACAAACAACACTCCTCCGTTACTGTCATAAGATGCCTGTCATGAGAGTGAGGCCTGGTGCTGGAGCCCCACCCTGCCGATGGAGGAGGAAAGAATACACCCTATAGGATCACAGCTGAGACACTGGTACCGGAATATAGTACAAAGTGTGGAGGCCAGGAGACGGCTTCTCACAGACACAAAGAATGCGGCCATTTATTTGACTGATGTCATTATAAAGTGTAACATGAACCAACAAGAAGCTTCTCAGCGATGGATTAAAACTAAAACTTCTTCAAGGGTCAAAAAGATGTGCATAAACAGGAGAGACAGCCATGATCAGTTTCTTAAAATAGGTAGGATTTGATAGCTCTCCTGAAGGTCAAGTAGCTAGAAATTTGTCTTAAAGTTAAGAGAGGTGCTCGGTGCACAATCTGTTTAGTGCAAAGACTGACTCCCACTACACGCTCTCTATATTCTGGTGGTGCACAGACCTTGATATTAGGAGCATCTGAGGACAGTCGTGATTTAGCTGTTAAACACTGTCCAGTCTTTACAGAACATTTTGAGAGTCAAATGCTGTGTTACGCCGGCAGCCAGTGAACACATTTTCCTGCAGCAGAGCCCCAGAAAATTAATTGTGATTAGAAGTCATCCTTTCTTCATAATTCTGAATGTGCTGTAGCACCATAATTTGAGCCGGTGGCAGACCCAAAATAAGGGGGCATTACAATAGTTCAGCTTGGACATACTTCAGGAGGAGAAAACAGATGCCCAGGAAACCTTGGGAAGGAATGGAAGAATTTTCATAAGGGCCTCTTACAGGTTAAAACTGCTGATCACGACTGAGGAACTGTGCAGGTCAATGGACAGTTTTTCACTCACAATCACCCCAGCAAGTTCACCGTCCATAGCAGGCAGGACTTAGTGCCATCACCTCCACCCCGCCCATTGCCATGAGGAATTGAAGAGACAGCCGGGGGCGAGGCAGCGACCTTTTGGCAGTGATTGGCCGGGTTTGGAAGGATGGTGGCTTGGAATGCATGAGGATAGACAACACTGAGGTGGAGCTTCCGGAGAGACCTCCACAGCCTGGAAAGGCTGAAATGAGAGAAGATTTTCACTAAATGAAACCCTCTGGGCCATCTAGATCATCTAGATGCTGCTATTGGGAAAGTCTGGATGCACTGTCCAGTTGACACAGATTAATTCTTCACAGTGCGAAAGGTTCACCAGAAGACGATTGGTAATCTGCGCAGTTGAATGACCTGCCGGCGACAATCTGAAATCTTTTAAGTCCAGCTTGACTGCTCAGCTGATACAAGACTGAATGGTAACAAATCTTTAAAATATGTCCAGAGAGGACTGGGGCTCCGCCCATCGGCGTTTCTCTTGCCTATCATGCTATTGGTTGTATTATTCAGTCTTTTAGTAAATGCTTCCATTGGAATGCTTGAGGGACTATTGTATATCTGATAAAGTACAGTCAATCATCATACTGTTCTTGTCACTTCTTTGTCTCCTGCATGCATTATACACATAAATGAATCTTTTTCAGCTACTTTTTTCAGAGAATTGGCAAATCCTACAGGTCTGGCTTCAATGTGCTAAACAGCACTTTGTGTGCGATGGACACAAAGAGCATTTGTGCATGTCTGTGTTTACAGGTGTTAGACACACTAAAGCCAGGCCTATTGGTTTTGTCAATACTTGTTTTCTATTCCTATCCTAAGGTTTTTGGAATTCCATGGCACTTAAAGTATAGTTTATGCATTGTGTTTTACTAAATTATATCCAAGCTTAAATAAAACGTTTGATTGAAATGTAGCTTGAACTATGCACTACAGATGGGTGAAGACGGGTGACCAACATTGACTCATGGGCCTGGAGTCATAACACATTTTCTGTTAAACCACTAATTATGCAGATGATACCCATGTGTGTTCAGTTTTTGTAAAACGTTACATGTTGATATCCTAAAACATGGCATTAATCGAGTAGGGACGTAATACAATCCCTTCAGCCCCCCCAAACTTATTTGAGAGTACCTCCAATCAGGCCAAGGTCAATGAATATCTGTCAGATATCGGAGACTCACGGAGCACTCATCACATTCTGCAGAGGGGCCCCCATCATGTTGTGTTACACCACTGGGATTCAGCCCTCAGAGGCCTCAGATTAGCACCGTAACAACCCAACAAGTAAGCATTTAGGGCCAGATGTACGACACTTGCATTTTGTGACTCACAAATTGCGTCGCTTTGCAACTCGCAATTTGTGAGTCGCAAATGCGATGTACAACAGTGTCACAAACACTGTTAGCGATTCCCAATGGGGTTGCAAATTGCATGCCTCATCAATATTCATGAGGCAAGCGCAATTTGCGATCGCATTGGGAATGGCTAGCACTCCCAGGGATGGTAGCCTGCTGGGGTCAGCAGACCACCATGTCTGGGACTGCTTTTTACATAAAGCAGTTTTTCTTTTTTAAATGCAGCACGTTTTCCTTACATGAAAATGGGATGCATTTAAAAAAGAAAAATGAAACTTTTCAGTTTCATTTTCTAAGGGCAGGCAGTGGTCCCAGGGCCCACTGCCTGCTCTTAAAAAATATTTTCGCACCCATTCACAAAGGGGTCCCCTGGGGACCCCTTCCAGTTTGCGAACGGTTTACCACCTACTTGAAATAGGTGGTAAACTGCAAGTGTTTTGCGACTGCAAATACGGTCGCACAAAATTGTTACATACCATTTGGACTCGCTATTAGGAAGGGACGCCCTTGGCACGCCCCTTCCTAATACAGAGTCGCAAACGCTATTTTGCGAGTCTGTGAATAGCGTTGGTACATACCATCACCATTTTTTGTGGTCGCAAAAGGGTTAAATACCCTTTTGCGACCGCAAAAAATGGTCGGACATCTGGCCCATTTTGCAATATCAGAAGGCATGTAGGGCCAGATGTACAAAGCTTTCTTGCTGCTGCAGAATTGGGCTGTTTCCAATTGAAAAAAAGCTTTTTACAATGCACAAAAGGCAAATTGTGATTCTGTAACTTGTTACTGAATCTCAATTTGTGTTTGCTACCAAATACCGATTTGGTAGGGTGGTCTGCTGATCTCAGCAGGCCACCATCACTGTGATGGCTGTGGGCTGTGATTCCTAATGGGTTGCAAATTGCAACCCATCTCATTAATATACATGCGGTAGGTCTATTTGCGACCCACTGGGAATTGCTGATGAAACTCAAAAGAGTTTTTTACATTAGGAATACCGATTTCCTTATTGGAATACGGAGAGAATCGCAATTAGGAATCTGTATTCCTTATGTTTGCACATCTGCCCCTGATTTAGGTTTTAGCACAAGTCATAATGGCTACTTTACTTATAAAGTTTTCTTTGCTCTAATTGAAAATGATAGTTCATTAATTAGTTAAGACACAATGGACTAAAGAGGTTAGTCACAACATTTTTGTTTTTTGGCCAAAGTTTTTATAGTTTTGCAGTTCGGTCAAAATTAGAATTGTACTAGAGAATACTTAGGCAACAGCAGAAAATCATCTGTAGCATTTTGGCATAAAATCGACATTGCAATGCTGTTTTTTAGACTTTCTGTGCACTCTCTAGGGCTTATTTACAAGCTCCTTGTGCCACGGTGCATGAATTTTTATGACACTTTGGAAGCGCAGAGTGCAGACCCATATCTACAAGGCTTCTCAAAGCCACTTTGCGTGGCTTTTCATGACCTTGTAGATATGGTGTAGGCAACGTAATGCAAGGCGTTGCATTGTCTTACCAGTCTAAGACAACCCACCACAATGCCCACGGAATGCCCCCTTATACAGTGCATTTTGTGGGCATTGCGTTGGGTTTTGCCATGCAACACCCATGGGTTTTGCCACATTCCAAGATTTACAAGGATTTGTAAACCTGGGAATGTACCAAACTGTACACCTCCCAAGGGGAGGCGTAACTATAGGAAATATCTTATTTCTCCTAGTTTGTTCCTCTTTCTATATGTGCTGCAGAATAGAAAGAAGAATAAATCTCCATGGATTGTTTTTGTGCAGGAAGATGTCCCTTCCTGTACAAAAACAATCCTGCCAACAACCCAGACACTGTTGCACCATGGTGCAGGGGTGCCCGCGTTGGCACTAGGCCCCAAATTGTGCGTCGGCGCAAGCAGAAAGGACAGCAATGCACTGTATCAATACAACAACAATGATATTAACACTAGTAATAACATTTTGTTTCTTACATATTGCTTTATACCAGAGCTATGCTACTTCCGAGTGTAATAAGTAACAGATGCTACTATTACACAATTTAAGGTATTCAATTTCCGACCATGGAATGTCGGAAGGCTGAGCCTCCCTTGCTATCAGTGACGGAGCCCACACTAATCATCCATATTGCAGCACACATAACTTTGACTCACAAGCAAAAAATTACAACATTAAGCCATATTTACATCAAAAAGCCATTCTCAGTAACAAAATAAATGTGAATTTGCAACAGTCACCCAATGTTTATTTCTATCCAGAAATTCGAGATGCTGAAAGCTAAGGACAGTTTTGGCACTGCTGCTTGCTAACAGGAATAAAAGCAAACCTTCTCAGAATTACATTAATTTAGAGCAACTTCTTTTGAACTTAAGAGAGTAAATAAGGAAGCACTATGTGATGGTGGGAGATGTGAGTAGATTGAGGTGTCCCTGGATGCCCAGATATAATTCTGAACCCACAAACTTCACTATACTGGGAGCTCCTATTATCCCAAGGGGTGTGGAATTAAGGATTCTTAACTGAACCCTGAGAATTCTTTCTGTAATTAAGAATTAGTGAGGGAAGCAGTAGATTCTGGTACAGTTCATCAGATTGTATTGTATTGTATTGTATTTTATTTTTATAGAGCGCAACTATCACCCTACGGGTATCTTGGCGCTAAGACTGAGATGGGAAAAACTTTTGAACCAATAAAGTGTCCACCAGCAGAAACAAAAGAAAGAGAAGAGATAGAAAAGCAAAGGCCGACAGATAATTCCTCATTCTCCCTCACAGTTTCCCCCAGAGGTTTTGGCTGCTTTCAACACTGGTATTTAACTTCTGACTGGTACTATCATTGTTCTGTATCATTCTTCATTGAACAACACCAAAAAGTAGACAGAAAAGAGGCAAACTTCAATATTACTGCGATGACGAGCACTGAATTCTTACCAACTGCTGACAGGAAATTGACAACACCTGCAGAGAAGCATTAGCACATTCTACATCGAGAAAAAACAAATCTGAACTTATAGAAAATTGCTGTTCAGACAACCAAGTGATCACAATCTATAATGAGCCAAAGGTCTGCTTATGACTTTTTTTTCTGAAACCCACATATGTGCAAATGCACACACCTGGCGTTTACAACACTACAGCAATGTTAAGCGCTTTTGCTGTGAAACAAAATCATTGTTTTTTTGCCCTGAGCCTCTTCGAGTTCTCTGCAGGAGAAAGATCCATATCAGTTCCTGTTATGAAAGTTGTCAATGGATTTGTAGCACTTAACTTTCAAATCCAAATGTTACTCTTTGCATATATATTTTAGGCTTTTATATTTTAATATCTCTAGCGACCTCAAGCGTATTTACATGTTTGTTGTATGGACTAGCTAGAGTGAGGTATCACCTGCCCGAAGCTTTGGGCATCAACGTAAACCCCAGGAGGTAGCAGTTGCTGCTTCTGACTCTGTACTACGCTGTGCCTGATCTCAGTGGTCATGAAAGAAGCAAAAGAAGCAGAAAGTAAACAGGGCTCGAAAATATATGTTAACATTCTGTACTTTTCACTCCCATCCCCAACCCATCAGGTGAGACAATTGAGTGGGTAACGGTAGTCCATGGGGTCAAATCTATGATGTCATGAAGGGTCAACGGCAGGAGCGACTGGCACAGGTAATAGCGATGGGGCAGTGGGGGGGCGAGGTTGGGGGCCGGGTAAGTCGACATTCGAAGTACATTTTTTAAAAAACATTTTTTTTTAAAAACACTTACCTTGGGCTCGCGGCATTGCTGGGTCAACGATCCGGTGAGCGCAAGGTAAGTTTTATTTTTTTAATATTTAATTTTACTTCTCCAGTTGTATGTCGACTTACCCGACCCCCACCCTGCCCGCACCTGCCTACCGCTCTTACCTGGGCTGGCCACCACTGGTCAATGGGTTTGTGACATCAGTATGGTATCTAGGTATCCAAGAATACCTCATGCGGGGTTTCAGACATTCTGAGGGTGTCGGTTGAGAGTTGGTAACCGAAGGCTTGATGGTGGATAAGGTATTGTTATCAGCTACATAAATAACGTTTTTTTTATATCCAAAGTGATCAGGAGACATCTAAACATGGCGACGATCTGGGACAATGTAACGCCTTAACACCCTGGGAGAGTGCGGTGGACTGAAGGAAGGGCAATGCAGTGAGCTGGAGAAGAAGATAGCACAGAGAATAAGGGGCAGTGCAGTGTGCCGGTGGTGTAGAGGCGTGCCGGCACATAAAAAAAAATCAGAGCACAGCAGAGAGTTTATCATGTAGTCACCCAGTGTTACAGGTTGAGGAAGAGAGCTGATTGGTTGCTAATTCAGTGCCACAGTTGGAGAAGGCAGTGCAGAACGGGCGGAATATCTGTGAAAACCCTGTGATAACTATTTATTGTCTCAGTATAGGGGAAGGAAGTGTTCGTCCCAGCTTGAGTTAAGTTCTGATGCTACTAAGCACAGGCAGCCAGTGGCATCGGGACCTCCAGAGCCTGAGCTTGAGAATGCTCATACACTATGTGTTAAAACCCTTTCTTCCGGGCCGCAGCAGTCATACTTCGCCATTGCTCACCGTATGTTTATCTCCCAATCGCTCACCGCTATTTGGCAGTGCATGCTACTGTCTTTTCCCAAGTTTCTGCTAATTTCTCCTTCAAAGGAGTGCTTCACATGATCAGTTAAACTCAACAGTGTATCTGATTGGATAAAGGTGCTTCATTTGCTATTGGTGGAAAAAGATGGCGGCCATCTAAGTTTGGGATACCTTAGTCTTTTTGTAAGGCAAACCTGGTTGGTATCAAATTGATGACGGCCTAAGGGTTGAACTTCTTCCCAAAGTGTGGAGCCTTGTTAGAAGAAAAAGGACTGGATGGCCATTTTGCATTGTGATAGCCTTTCAATTTATGAATTGACCTCAAGATTCATTTCGGATACTGGTGGGTTTAGGCAGAGGAGGGTTCCTTGGGTTCCTAATCAGCCACGAAAGATCTTTTTGGTGTCCAGCCGGGCACCGGTGTACCGATAGACATATACAGTTTCTAAGGGGCAGGTGGAAGGTGCCTCGAGGGACAGAATGCAAAATATAGCACTAAAGTATGTGGGACGCCACTGAGTGCACAGAAAAAGACTTACCTTCCTATGAATTACTAAGGTCCGGAGGGTCAGGAGGTGTTTGAACATCTTCTGGAGTTAGAGGATGCAGAAGTAGAGGGTCTGAGTGAATTTGAGGTGTGCAGAACAAAACTGGATAAACATTGCTTACCTAAACTTAGCACAATTTTGGAATGCTACGATTTTAGGAGGAGGGTCCAGTTAGCACAAGAGTCAGTGGAAAATGATATCCCTCAGTTGTGTAAACTTATATCTACGTGCAAGTTTGAAGGGAGTGTAGAAAAGCATGTTAGAGATCAATTTATGCTAGGGTGCAATATAGAAAAGGTAAGAGATGCACTTTGGCAGACAGGTGATCCTAAATGTGATGAATTGGTGCTCATAGCAAAAACAATAGAGTACTCAATGGAGTTTGTGGAGCTGATTAGGAAAGAGACAGGGGGTGCGACCAAGAAACAAGTACAGCTTGTAATGATAGCCAAAGGTGTGAACACTCAAAGGAAAAAATTCTATCAAAATGTTTCAGATGTGAGATGGTGGGCCATATAGCCAATGACAAAAAGTGTTTGCCACTGGATGTGGTATACAACTCCTGTGGTTTGCTCACTATGCAAGGAATTGCTGGTCATAAAAGAAGAGCACAAAGGTAAAGGAATTAGGCCTGTGCAATGTTTATGAAGAGAAGGAGTATGATGACTTGTAAGCTGATGAAATAGTCTTACAAGTGCAGAAACAGGGGAAAGGACGAGGAACAGAAGATTACGTGCAGGTTAATGGTTGTGAAGTAAAGAGTTATTTGAGCAAAAATCACACTCATTCCCATTATTTGAAGAGAGATCGGCTGGCAAGGTGAAGTTGGTCAAGCCAGACATAAGACACCTAGCCTATGGTGGACAACCCATCAAACTGGTAGGATACTTCATGGGTCAAGTACAGTATAAAGGGCAGAAAACAGCAGGGAAATTGTGCTTTTCTAATAAAGGGGACAGTGTCATCAGTTGGATCCATCGAGGAAACTGATGCTAGTTAAAGGACTACATTCATGACATAATTTTGAAAAAGGATGTGGTGCCAGTGATCAGTAAGGTACAGGGTGTTCTCCTGGCAATGAGGCAAACCATGAAAGATGAGATTGATAGATTAATGAGGGAAGGTATAATTGAAGAAGTGGAAGTATCCGAGTGGTTGGCGCCAGTGGTCTTGGCTGGCAAAGTTTCTGGTGATATTAGATTCTGTGTGAAATTAAGAGGCTTGAACAATGAGGTTGTGGTGGATGTGTTTCCCTTGCCAAACATCTCAGACTTGCTAACACATCTAGAAGGGGCAAAATATTCTGCATGTTAGACTTTTGTGTGGCCTACCATCAAATTGTGGTGGGAGAATGATCTAGAAATCTTATGGTGTTCATCATGTCTTATGGGGTATTTAGGTTAATGACAATGCCCTTTGGTCTTCTCTCTGCAGCCTCAGCATTTTAGAGGGCCATGGAGAATGTACTGGAGGATCTTTAATGTGTCAAAGTCTATCAAGACAATGTCTTGGTATTTGGTGATATGTCGGAGCAGCATAATCAGTGCTTGAGAAGGGTTCTGGAGATATTTAAGCAACATGGTCTCACGCTGAGAGAAAACAAATGTATGCTTTGGGGTGAGGCAAATCCTGTATTTAGGAGAAAAAATGACAGCTTGAGGAATCAGTCTGAGTAAGGAGTTGTTGGAAACAATCAAACGGGTGGATGTCCCAGGCAGTAAGGAAGACTTGATAATTTTTTTAAGGATGGTGGAGTATTATCACGAATGTATACCTAATTTTGCAGCCCAAGCATATAACATGAGAAAGCTCTTAAAACAAGGGGTGAAGATTGGTTGATATAAACAGTGTGATAGGGAATTTGTTGATCTTGAAGGGCTATTGTCTGACACTCCTTTATTGAAAAGTTTCAGAACACAGGATAGATCGGTGTTGGTTACAGATGCTAGTGCTAGTGTCCTAATACAAGGTGAGGGAAACGGAAGCAGAAAATATAATGTTCTTACCAAGGAGCTTGAAGGGACCTTAGACTCGATACTCAGTTATCAAAAGAGAAGTTCAATGTATAGTTTGGCCATCAAAAAATTAAATAATTTTTTTAAGGACACACTTTGTGGTGAGAACAGACCATAAACCACTGAAAGAGATTTTTGACAGAAAGAGAATTGATGCTGGATCAAGTAGAACTTGCAAGTAGAGAATTTCATTGCAATACTTCAATTTTAAAGGGGAGTACATACTTGGGACAGAGAATTGGGTGGTGGATTGTTTATCAAGATTGGTGAATGTGAAAAAAGAGTAGAGGAGCCACTTGAGGAGAACCTGTGGGAATTGGACGAGTATGAGGTGTGAGGTTACGGTAGGGATTATGAGTAAGGAGGAATGGATGGATCAGATAGCAAAAGATGAGGAATTAACACAAGACTGGGGTGCACACAAGAATTTGGCTCCACCATGTAAGGAATATTGGGAGGTTAGGAATGAGTTGTTCGCACATCATGGGTTGGTGTGGAGGGGCACCAAATTGGTTCCGCCTATAGGGTTACGGTATAGGTTGATAACATTGCACTCCTTCGAGGGAGCATTCGGTTTCCGAACTAATCTCACTAAATCACATGCCCTTAATCTCACACTCCCAGCTACAGAGGTCTTTGAATTGCAAGATCTGATACCGCTGAATTGGTCTAATAAGTCAATAAGGTACTTAGGTTTAGACTTGACTCCCTAGATTTCAACCTGGACTTCAGATAACTTGTGCCATCCTAGAGGAACTGGGCAGATGGAGGGGCCTTCCTCTTGCATGGTTAGGACGTATCAACACAATAAAAATGACGCTTCTCCCAAAGATATTATATCTATTCCAATCCCTTCCCACCCCATACCACAAGCAGACATCTTGTCTCTACAACTAGACTTTACTGCTTTTATGTGGGGGAAATCTCGTCCATGCTTTTCCAACAGGATCCTAATGCTTCTGCGGGATCGAGGAGGATTGGCACACCCTAACCTTTTAGAGTATTACTGGGCGGTCTCCCGAGGGTTGACTACGTTTCCCGGGGGTTGACTACGTTTCCCTCTCCAATACGCCTATACCCCGTAATCTCGTTTTCCCTCCTGCGTTGCAACCCTGGGCATTTAGTGAATGGTCGGAGGGCGAGTTTCGAGTTATACAAGACATGTTCCAGGGTGGTAAACTCCTTACTTTTGATCAATGCAAAACAGCTTCTCGTTTCACGGAGGGTGGGGGCTCGTATGCAATATTACCAAATCCGATATTGGCTGCTATCGCAGGAGTATATCAAAGGCGCCACCAGAAAACGTACTGCTTTTGAATCCTTTGTTTGCAGCTGTGGGGGCTCGAAAGGTTTGATATCTCATACTTATACCATCTTGCAACGTGAGTCAGCATATAAATACAGTGCAATGGTACTATACCCCAGCCTGCTTACAACGAATGCTACCAAACTTTCCCCTGACATGATGGAGATGTCAGAGCGCTACAGACGATTTCCTGCACATATGGTGGTCCTGCTCAGGCCTCAAGATTTTCTGGAAGGAGATCCTTAGAAACATTAAAAATGTTGTGGGGTTCCCCATCCCCTCCTCTCCAGCAGTGACGTTCTTAAGTATTAGACCCCTGACACTGGCTGCCATGACACACATGGAATGGCGCCTGATTTTACAAATGTTGGGAGCTGCCCGACAGACAATAGCTCTATTCTGGAAAAAGTTGCAACCTCCCCCGATAGCCACATGGTTTCTCTGACTATGGCACACTCTAACCCTTGAACTACGTACTGCCCATATCAATCACACAGACACCAAGTTTACCCGCAACTTGCAGGCTCTAATTCACTATTTTTGTGGGACCGAACACTCCAGACTGGTCCCCCCTCGACTGCGAGCTCTACAACTACTTGAGGATTCTATTGAGCCCTATTTTAGGGGCCGACAGCCGGGGTCAATGCCCTAGTGGAAGAGGCACTCCCCCCTAGCCCTGACGAGACTTCGCTATTCCCTCACATTTAGGCTTATACAACGCATCTCCCCTCTCCTCCTTCCCTTTATTATTGAGACTTTAATTTCCCCCTTGTTTAATTAAAGCTGTTAATATGCTTCGGTTAATTCCAGGCTTCGACTAAGGCACACGGATCAATCACAGTCCATGTGCGTGTGACTATACACACATAGTTGGACACTTACTTCACACACTAGGTGGTAAGAACGGCTTTTCAAATGACCCTATTATCACTGGACACTCCACTTTCCCGCTACATAACAGGTGCGGAGCTTCAAAATAGGCTAGCCTGAGGCCGCTTCATACTACTCCTACCTCCAGCTTAGCGGCTATCTCATCAGAATTTTTGCATTTACAAATTATGATAATGAATATGCCTGTTATTATTATTGCACTGTGCTGTTGATATTGGATCTTGAATGCAACTCTATGTGCCTTCCTGGGTCTGTATACGTTCGACCTGGTTGGCTACCTCTGATTTTTTTCCGAATGTCATAACTTTAATAAACAGATTTAAAATTAAAAAAAATAAGTAAAAAAAACAACCACAGAGTCTGTTAGAGCAAGGAACCCTAGGCATTTTGGGTCCGATGACCAATAACTCTTTTATGTTTTGGTTTTGGTGGACATGTTCTCTATGTGGCCTGAGATAAAAGTTACACAGGGTATTGAGACAAAAAATGTAGTGAAGTTTTTAAAAGAGATTTTTGCCAGGGAGGGGATACCATTTTGATGGATGATGGAGTACAGTTGGTTTCCACAAAAGGAAAATGTCCTCTCACTAAGGGGTATTCTGCATACGAAATGTGCCTTGTAACACCACAAGTCTAATGGAGAAGCTGAAAGGTTCAACAAATTGCTCAAAGAAACTATACAAATAGCCAAGCAAG
Source organism: Triturus cristatus (assembly GCF_964204655.1). Lineage (NCBI taxonomy): Eukaryota > Metazoa > Chordata > Amphibia > Caudata > Salamandridae > Triturus > Triturus cristatus. The sequence continues at coordinate 1,051,598,898 of NC_140585.1, read as the reverse complement.
ATGGAAAAGATTGGAGTGAGGAGATCCAGGCATGACTGGAACTATATTGTATCACCCCGCATTCAGTCACAGGTAAGATACCCTTTGAATTCTTTGGGAGGAGAGAGCCCAGCTCCCTGATGTGCCCTCCTTGGATTAATCATTTCAAGGGGAAAGATAAGAAGGTGGGACTTGACTGGAAAACAAGACAACAGGAAAGGAGTTTGTGTAGGAAATGGCAGTATGACCTGAGACATGCAGTTAGGAATATAGTAGTATCTGTGGGTGATTTGATCAGGATAAAACTGCCTGCAGGGGTGACAAACACAACAAAGTAGGGTGGTCTCCTAAGAGTGGTCAAACTTTTTAAGAATGCAGTCCAACCAGAAGATAACTGAATTTGGAATTTGGTTGGAGTGATGGTGGTTCCAAAACATGGGTTGGAGACACAAAGGAGGGATACCACGAAGATAAATCCAAGTACAGGTCAAGAGGATGGCAGTTCTCCACATGAGAAAGGCATTAGATAACATGGGGTTAGCCCACACCATAACAGTGGTCCGCAACACAGCAACAGGAGTGTGAGACCACCAGAACATTTGAAAGATTATCCTGAATCTTAAATTTAAAGTTTTATCTGTATTGGTAGGCATGTAAGCTATTGATGAATGGATACCATTGAGATGTTTGTTTTTGTTAATGCTTTGTATTCCTTGTTTTTGTTTATTTTTAATTGTAGTATATTTTAATTGTATCTCATTCTGGTTTATTTAGTCTCTTTCATCTGTACCTCATTCAAAGTCAATGCATGTAAATAAGATGTTAATAATGACATCCATTCCGTGTGAAAGTTGGTGGGTGTTTGGTATGCAGATATCTAAGGATACATGGAACGTGAGCTTGTGGAATGTGGAGTTTCAGAGGTTCTGAGGTTGGTGATTGGAAGTTGGAGACCGAAAGCTTGATGCTGGATGAGGCACTGTTATCAGCTACATAAATAAACCTGGTTTTATAACCAAAGTATCATATCTTTATTACTATCAGCTCTGCTACCATTGGGCATTTGGTAAAGTTAGATCTGCAGCTTCATGAGGGTTTGAAGTGCTTTCAACTTAAAAAAAAAATCAGCCTTAAAGGAGGAGACCATCGAGTGTTCAAGGAAAAAAGATTGTTCTCCTTATCAAGTTCTGCATCCTTAACAATCACATTCTGGAATGTTGCTTTGTTCAATGATGTCAGCTTGAGGTTTGAGGTGTATTTGACATTGTTAGCTTGATGACACCTTCGAAACTCACAAACAAACCACAGACAACATACTTCAAAGACAGCAATGCTTCTTAGTAACACTTCACAACACTTTTTTAAAGCATACACTTTAATTGTACCTCGACAAGTTGTCAGTTACGTATAACTGGGGAATTTCACTGTTTCTTCTATTTTAAAATTGTAATTCGGGGTCAAGACTGATTTGCATATGTTTGGATCCAAACTGAGGTGGCATGGTGTGCAATATAACGATGGACTAGGATGCAGCCTGAGTAATTACTAGTGACTGAGAATAATTCAAACATTCCATTCATAACTTTTTTGTATGCTTCAATGTGACGTCCTAAGTGTGAACCATATGCCCAAATGTGGGTAATGCTCATGCTGTGTCACTTGAAGCAGGCTAAAAAATGGCTGATGAGTCCAAATAAGGGTGGAACCAGTCCTGGGTTGCTTGTTTTCCGGTTCAGGGAGGACTTGGCCTGACAGTTTGGGCTGGACTGTTTCCATTGGTGCAGGGTCAAGACTGACTTGCAGATTTCTGGGTCCAAACTGTGGTGGCATGGTGTGTAAAATAATGATGGACTGAGATGCGACCAAGTATTTACTAGTGGCTGAGATTAATTCCAGCATTCCATCCATCACTCTTTTTATGATTCATTGATGCTCCGCCCAGCCTCTTCCTGCTCAGAGGAGGGTGCAGCAGGTACATAGTGTTTCTAAATAAATTAGGAGGGCTTGATGCCAGTGAAGGCACTCGCAACAGACTTCTTCTTCCCTTCCACACTTCCATGGCATGATCCTTCTTATTTGGGCCATCTTCTTTTATGGGTTAGCAGCACTTAACATAAGAAGAAACACTTAACAGAGGACTCTTGTGTTGCTGTCACCTAATTCACAGATGTCTCGCCATCTCAGTATTGTATGTGATGTGATGACATCTTGTGCACCTGCAGGCATTAAAAACGAAACAAGAAGTCAGTGAGACTTGGGCAACCTAGCCAATGTATTACAGGTCATCATCATCAATGCTTAACAGTAGTGTACTCTTGCATAAATATTTTGGCACAGCAGAGCATAATTTGGTGCCACTCTAATGCTCCTGTGAAGCTTATGGGATGCAGAGGGGCAGCTAAAAATAGAATAAATGAATTAAGTAATTACTGGTGTCCCTCCAGGGATAATGAGGTTCCAGTGGGAAGTGGGGGGGGGGGGGGCAGACAAATATCAAATATATGAATTAAACATCTGCTGATGTTTCTCCAGGGCCTATAGGGACCCTGTGGTAGGTGGATACAGGCAAAAACTCGAAAATATGAAATAAATATTTTATGATACCCCTCTTGGGCCCATCGGGATCCTATGGGGGGGGAGGCAAAAATTGCCACCCCATGCTAATGAGTGCAGTTCCCCTTAGATTTGCACCAGCACTATATATGTGTTAGCAAAATCCACATAAATGTGCTGGGGTGCAGAAAGCAGGTACAAACCCGTTGTGAACTCGGAGCTTTACGTAATACCCACCAGGGGTGCATATGAACTATATACAAATTGCATAAATAAACAAATAAATACATTTGGGAGACACTAATAGGGTTTACAGTAAATATTCATGGTACAGCCATAACAAATTGATCAATTAAAGCTGCCACAACCTAGAGGATCTTTTTTTTTAATTCAAACATTTAACATGGAAAGAATGAAAGAATAAGAGTTCCCTCCCATTCTAACAGTGCGAAACTCGCATTGCTGCAGGATGCCGCATCGCTCGACCACTGCATCACCTTTATAACATAATCATTCAATAACCACTGCCAAGTACAGTACAGAAATGTGATAGTAAATTATGTACTTACCAGAGAGGAATTCTATGGAGCCATTTTATATCCTATCAATCTTCATGTTCTGTGACCCTAAGTGTTAAGCTGTTAGGGTTTTCTCAACCTTGTGCGATGTGCATGGTTGCATTATAAAATTCTGACTTTGACCCAGATCATTCTCAAATTAATTTCAAAGAGGACAAGGGAAGTATTTCTACCTTGAGTTGTGCACCTATTTTAACAATATATTCACCCTGTGTGAAAAGCAAACCTCCACTTCCATTTCTGCTTTTTTATGTCAAGGGTTATATCTCCGGACAGGAAGAAATGCAATTTTGATAGCCTTTTTCGAAAAGTGAGAAGATGAAAGTGTTGCAGAATGGCTTGCCACAGCTCCACAAATGAGCAGTTTGCTTTAGACAACAGCTGACTGGGGTGCAGAATTTCTTGGTTCTGTTGTAGGCCTGGGCTTGACAAACACTCTAGACTCTAGACTCATGTGAACTGCAAACATTGAGATATTGTCTAGTTGATGCGCTGCTGGCTTTCTCCTTTCATGTGAGAGCCATTGTATTTTTTCCATTTCTTTCCCTACTTAGTGGTAGTGAAAACAAGTGACAGTCACCTACCGTAATTATGGTTGAGCAACTGTCACTTTGATCTGACAGCATTGTAGTAGACAAGACGTAAGGACAAAGCTTTATGTATGCAGCAAGGGAGGCGTTGCCTGTATAAGCCAAGTTCTTGCTCTAGCTCTAAATACAGTGGGAGACAAACAGTGTGTCAAAGTAGGCACAGCACCATAATTCAGTGTGTCTTCTGCCCACCAAACTCGTCATTCCCTGACCCTATCTAGAGACGAGAAGACAATCAACAGTAGTATTCCTGCACTACCAAACACTACATTCCCCAAATAGTCATTGTGGCTTCACTAATGACCAAGGAAAGAAAATGTTTTAAATCTTCTTAAAGTCCTTTGTAAAGAGCAACCACATCTGTTTAATAAATCTAGTTGACCTCTGAATTTAATGAGTTGATGTGGCACATTCAAAGCTCAAGTTCATTTGTTCCCTCTTCCAGGGTTAATAAGCTATGTAAGGAGTTTGCACCATATGACGTTTACCAAATAAAACTAGGACAAATAAGTAGTATACACATCAACTATGTACTTTGAGTTTAATATGAGGAGAGTGGCCCAAATAGTGGCTTCTTTAGTAAGAAAGGACAATACATAGGGCACTTTAGCTGCATCCCTTGGAAAATGGCATTGTTAGTGATAGAGAAAATGTTTCTTACATGCTAAAAGTGGCTGAAAGTGGAAGTAGTCCATTGAAACCTTTTTATAAGTAGTCAAATTATGTAGGCAGAGGCTGTGCCTGAAACTACTGTACCTGAATGTGTTCTCCAACGTGGCAGACAGTATCAAGGCTCCACCTGTCTTTTCTTTCTTTCTTTAATGGTTCTGTTGTAGTAGGTGTTGGACTTGACCCTTTTTGCAGGGTCATCCCAGAACCTTTTGCCTTCCTCTGCATTTGTTTCTCACCTGTTTTTGTTGGTTTTATGACTCTGGGCACTTTACCACTGCTGATCAGTGCTAAAGTGCATATGCTCTCCATGTAAATTGTTGTTATGGATTGGTGTTTCCATGATAAGCTGATCTGATTTACTAGTCAGTCCCTAGTACAGTGCACCGTGTGTGTCCAGGGCCTGTAAATCACTATTGCAAGGCTACCTGTTCCCATTGGACAGAATTGGGAGTTTGTTTATAACATCTTATGAACCTAACTACCCCTGGGAACAAGGTAGGAAAATAAAGTTCAGTATGCCTGAACTCAGAATGTTAAAATGCATCTTATAGTGAGGGGGATTTTTACATTCTGTGTTTGAAAATACCACTTTTAGAAAGTAGGTATTTTCTTCCCTAACCATCCAGTGTGCCTCTGCTAGGTATGTGTACTGCATGTCTGTCTTTTGGATGACAGGGGCTGGAGACGGGCAGTGGTGCCAGAGAGCCTGATGAGTCAGGGCTGGGCTGCATTTAGAGTCGGGGGAGGAGATTTCCTTTCACATGCATGGGCCTGGTCTGCCTTCAAGAATGCTGTCTACACCTCCTGCCAGGAAGCTGCACCAGTGAAGACAGAACTGGTTTTGGCAGGGTACAGACACTGTGCCTTCAGAGAACAAAGGATTTTTGTGTATAAAAACAGGGGCCCAGGCCCCTGACTTTTAGATCACTTCTGGGAAATCAAGAGGAACCTTTGCCAAGGAGACAAGCCGGAAAAGCTGAGGAGGAATACTGCCCCTTTACTGATGCTGTCTGGGGTTGGCCTGCAGTGGCTACTTGCTACCAAGGAAAGAAGAAAAGGACTTTGCTGTTTGCTTTGTCACCTGCTTGAAGATTAGATCTCTAAGGGCTTGAAATAGAGCTTACCTCCTGTTCTGAAGTCTCAGGGACACAAATACTTAATTTCTTCTGTCTCTCTGCTTCTGGAACGGCTGTTTCAGCTGCCACAGAAGGAAATTGCAACACCGACGCCGGCGAGTGACGCCGTAACCTGCACCGAAGCCATGGGCATCGCTTGTGAAGAGCACGACCCATCGCTTCGACTTGCACCATAGGCCTGACTTCACCAATGCCGGTGCTTCATCAACGCAGAGCCGATACTTGACGTGGGTGACTCTTGAATCCATCAACACTGCACCGTCGTAAGGAACCACCACCTAACCGCCACCATGACGTCACCTCCCCGAAACAGTAAGGAACCGATGTCTCGCCTCCCCTGCACCGCAGTAAGGAACTGAGCGTTCCCCTCCCCTGGGGTCATAAGGAACCGACGCCGCTCGGCACCAATGGAGCATCACCTCCCCGACACCGTGCACCATCTTTGCTTTCATCAATTCCAAGGTACTGTTCTTTGGGGGTTTGCTTGACGCCACGCCCGACGCCGCGCACCTCACGGTCGGTGCCCTACTTTGGGACTTTTATCTGTCACAACGTTGTAATAACTCCAGGTGGAGTTATTTGTTGCTACAAACTTTAATTGAGTGAGTAACCTATTTTTGAGGATATCTTGATAACTGTATTGTGGATTTTAGTCGTTTGGTCTTGTTTTGGTTTAGATAAATATTACTTATTTCTCTTAACTCTTATGGTGCCCATTTGTAGTGTTTTACTGTATTACTGTATGTGTTCACAAATGCTTTACACTGCTTCTGAGATAAGCCTGTATGCTTGTGCCAAGCTACCAAGTGGGTGAGGAGGGGTTATTTTAGAAGTGTATCCCCTTTACCCTGACTAGAAGCAAGGGTCCCTATTTGAACAATATACCTACCTTTGCCAACTAGAGACCCCCTTTTCTAACAGTAGGTGTATCTGAGACGTGCATCTGATTTAAGCATTTTAATGGATATGCCCACTCAATGAGGGCTGGTTTTAAATCCTTCTTGAACTCTAAAATGACCCACGCTATCAGTTGAAATGGACTAACTTTGGGATTCGTTCCCAAATTGGGGAACCAGCTCGTCATTTTCATGAATCACTCAGAGCCTAGCAATCTATCATATGTAAAAACACACTTCCCAGTGATGTGAACCTAAACAACAAAAGGACATGGCTTTAGATTGCCAACCATCAGGGGAAAAGGAGGCGAGAGATACACGGAAGTGAGTTTGTCAGAAATCTCAAGGAACAAAATCAGAAGCACAGGACCAACCTTCCGGGAGGGCAGGGATCGAAAAGAGTTGCTGTAAAAAACAGATGACATGCTCTAGAGAACAGGAATCTGGATGATGGTAAGGGAGGGTGCACAGAAGATATAGATTAGGAAATAACACAAGAGGCTAAAAGCGACACGACTTAAGGAACCACAAGCTATGGGCAGGAGAACAAACAAAGCAAGTATGCAGAATAAAGGGCTGGGGATGAACTGGAAAGAGCTGAGCAGAAAACTATGCGCCATGAAGCATTTTTGTGTTCTTCCAATGAATGAAAATGGATGCAGGGACAGTGTCTGGAGATCAGCAGGATACGGTCTATCCTGTTGTGAGGTCATCTGAGCAACTGTACGGTCCAGGTAGGAATTAACAGTGTTGACAAGAGATGTGAGAGTACCTCCGAGAAGAGATGTCATTGTAAATGATGTAGATAGTAGCCTCACTAGGTGGTGGCCTTCTGGCAATTGAGGATATTGATAATGCCATGAACGATTGAGGTCAAAGGCTGTGGTTTGGGGTGGGTTGGAAGCAGGCTAGTTAGATGTTTTGTGTTGACAAATAAGGGTACAGATCTGACTAATGAAGAATTGATTAATGACATTGCACTTGTCGATAGAATATGGGACTGGAATGCCCAGCAGAGGACTGAGACAGTTTTTGACTGCCATGAAGAGTACTTTGCTCGTACTACTAGCTTTGTAGATTATTTCGTAGAAAGAGACTTTGCCTGTGGTGATGACCGCCCTGCATTCAAAGTTGAGTTTTTCGAGTAGAGTGGGCTTGCTAGGGCCGTGCATGTGTTTCCTTTTTTTTGGGGGGGAAGAGGGGCCATATAGCGCGAACCCGACATGAAGGTATTAGAGCACTTTACCTGAGCACCAGTTGCGTCACAGAGGTTGTCTGCATTTAGTGCATGCGTTGAGCTTTCTAGAGTACTAAGGAGCTGGGCTTGGACTTAAAAGGCCATGTTTTCGGTGCTGCATTGGTGTCCATGTGGTATTTCAAAAAGGTAATGAGGAGTGTGTTAACATCTCTTGTTGGCCAGCAAGTGAAGGAGAGCTGAGAGAATTCTTCTAGAAGACATTCAATGGGAAGTGCTGGTCTACAAAATCTGTTTTTAACCTGGTTAATATCCTATAATTATTGAGATGTGAATTGAAAATGAATTCTCTATCCTAAGTCATCATTGTTCTTTCAGTGCAAAAAATACAAAATGGTATAGTGAAAATTCGGCCTTGTCTGATACTCCCAAGGACAACCAAATGCACCATAACAAAGACACACACATGTACTATGCTTCTCCTAATAACAACAATTCTAGCTTTGTCAATGATGAAGGGTGCTCTGAACTTCAGCGCCATTTTGAGAGATGCTTTAAATCCTGTAGTGCTCTGTGTGATGCATTGTATGTTTTTGCTACAAGCTTCATAGTACAGATCCGAACTATCTGAATTCAACAATGAACCACAAAAATTGAAAAGTGTCCCCTATTGACCCGGCTTTATGCCAGTGCACCCCAACTGCACTGCGAGCCCATCCACAGTTAACGTGTGACATGCACTTTTCAAGTGCTGCAGATCGCTATTTCCGGTAAGGTTCTGACTTATTATATCCCATTTAACTTTCTTCCATCTCATTCATGAAATATGTTTGCACCAAGTGGCTGCACCTGCACGCTTTAGGATTTACTGGACTTAAACTGAAGCGAGATCAGTGTGTAATCATTCTATGCGCACTCACATCCCTTTTTTGGCATCATAATGGAATCTGCATGGTCAGTTTAATTTTTCTACCATTGTAACAAGGGGTTGATGATCCCACCTCGACGGACGGTCAAATCTTCAAACTGAAACCAGGGTGACAGTTTCAGGGAAATCGCTCCTCCGCTGAGGTAAACAGCTGAGCCGACCTTTAGTACTTTTCTTACTTTCTTTCAAATTGTGCCTTTAGGTTAAGAACATGATGTTGTAGTGCATGCGTACTATACTTAAGAAGTTTAGGGCCCTATTTACAAGGAACTGACGCATCTGCATGGATGCGTCAGTTTCCTTGCGCCAGCGCCAAATGTCCTTACGCCACCATGAATGCGCTGTATTTACAATGCAGTGCTCCATTGCGCAAGGTTTAAACAATGCGTTTTAATTTCTGACGCATCTGTTGGCACAAAAGTGACGCATTGCTGGAGGTCTCATGAAAGTGACGCAACTCCAGCAATGAGCCACAACAGATAGGTGAGTCCCATTCAAAAAGACCTGCATTATTCCTTATGCCTGGTCTTAGAAGGCGTAAGGATTTTGACTCAGTGAAGGCATAGAGTGACGCAGTGAAATGTTGCAAGTTTCACTGCAACAGTTCTACATGGCTTTTTGCATGGGAATGCCCACTCGGCATATAATATACCAAGTATAATGTGGCGCAGGGCTTTACAACGTGATGCATCTCCCTAGATGTGTCAAGTTGTAAATGGGACGCAACATGGCGCATTGTTTATGCCGCAGCTGTGCCACAAAAAGTAAAGCAACTGCGGCGCAAACGTTTCGCAAAGGGCTTGTAAATCTGCCCCTCAATTTGTAACTGTATAACTCTTTTTTTAAATGATCTTTGCCTAATCTGATACTTGCCTTCATAGCAGTAAAGTTTTTCTTATGCTGTTCATCTGTGTATAGTAAACCTGATATATTGGGTAGGAAGACAGTTCTGCCTTAATGATCATGCAGTTCCTGGAGCCTCTGCTGAGACTGCAAGCAGCGTGTGCCAAATGAGCATTTTTAAAGGTTTTAAAATGATACCTGCAACTAAACACAGAAGTATGACAACTGCATCGCAGTCCATAAGTTGTCAAAGAAATCATTGGATAATAGTGCCAATCATTAGTAATCCTGGTCATATATCCAAGCGGGTTACCTTTGCAGAAATCAAGTCCTTCCACCATGTGCCAAGCTGCTGATCAGTGCCACGATGCCTATTTTGTGTGCCTTGCTTTACACTGTTTTATGATCGCTTTTGAGGCAGGTGATGGGGTCTAGTGCTTAAACTGTTGATTTTGTTAACCTGGAGGCCCTAGTTCTAATCACTGGGTCTGCGCTTATCCAAAAAGTTTATGATTCTGAGCAAGACACTAAATTTCCCTTATCGTTACAACACTGTGAAAGGCAAGTGTAGCATGCAAAACATGGAATAATCCCACTCAATTCACACGATTGTGAATCCTCTCCAGCGAACAGTTGATGTTCAGAGTTTTGTTGCTATCCCCTGAGTTTTCCAACACAAGTACCAACATTTCCATGCTTGTTACAGCCATATATATTTCCTTAGATTGATTTGGATTTACCATACCACCAATAACGAGGGCCCTTACTGACCGTTTCATTTTCTAAATATTTCTGCAATTTTCTCATCGAAAAAGAAAGTGCTAATATTTTTGATCTACTACAAGTTTGTCTTAATCTTAAAGCAGTGCTTAAGTTGAGCCGGTTGCATGTGTTGATCACTTTCCTGGTATCAGGCACGTACTTTTTAATAATCAGGCTTAGACCCAAAACAAGAAAGAGAGATCCAGGAAAGTGGAAAAGAAGAAGGAAGAGAAAGAGGGGAAGACAGTGGCAAAGGGAGAAGGCAAGGATGAAAAGGAACCTAGGACAGTGTGAGTTAGGGGCAGGGATACAGTGTTAGTGGATGAAAGAGGCATGATGTGAAATAAAAACTAGTCACTTGGTATTCGACTGCCTAAATATTTGGCTGTATCACCGGCTGCCTTTGAAAAATATGGGCCCCAGCACTTGGGGGCAGATTTACTTAAATTTTGCGCCTTGTTTGCATCACAAAAGTGACGCAAATCGGTGCAAAATCTTTTTGTCTGATTTTCTTTCCAGCGCTATAACTTGAAAGCAATGCGAAGCAGCGCATAGCGATTCTTTGCATTACTTAGCGCCAAGGGGGAGCACCCTGAGTGGTGCATGGGCGTTCCCATGCAACCTGCCGAGGTTTCTGACACTAAACCCAATTTACTAAATATAATAGACAGGGTTTGGTGTCAGAAAATAGCGCCCCCCTTCAACCAGGCGCTATGAAGGAGAAATGTTTTTTTCCCTCCTTTAATTTCCGACTTCGCATGTGTGCTGCGCGGTACAGCACACATACAAAGTGAGGAAATGTTTAAAATTAGTCTGAGCATAGTATTGTGCTCTGGAAGGGTGTCCCTCCAGTACAAAACCGATGCTTGACTCATGAAGACACCTTTGCACTATGGTGCAAAGGTGTCTCCTTGCTGCACCGCAGCTAATTTCAACGCCGGCGCTAGGGAGCGGTGAGGAGAGTATAATATTTCAGTAAATTTGGCGCTCTCCTGCTCTCTCCTCACCCAGCGCAGCGCAACATTTGCGGCTGCTGTACTGCGCTGCATGACAACTTGTTAAATCTGGCCCTTATTCTTTTACAAATTAAGCGCTGCATTAAAGCAACAAATAAAATAATGTTATGGTGCTAATGGGCAAAGCTCAGCGACCCAGAATCCCAGAGTACTGAGGCGCTCCTAATCTATGTGCCCTTATGTGCTAGGGTAAAAGAATCCCCCGCTCTGCCAATAAAAGGAGCCTCATGTGTGCAGAGATTATTTTCTTACACAACTACTGTGCACTCTAGTGTGCCACCTCAGCAGGTGCAGGTAATGATGCATATGTTCATCAGTGATGACACCGTGAAGCGGGGAGGAAGAAAACAGCCTGGGAAAACTCACAAGTGCCACTTCAGCAGAAACACATTCCCTGCAGGTAAGGCAGATTGTATTCATGCTCACATCTCCGAGGAGGTTCACGCGCCCTGAACTAAAACATAGAGGTTTACTGCACCTGTAGAACTGATTGCATACATTAAAATTCCACACTTTCTATGACTGAGGCCTAGCACGTGGTTTCCCTGGGAATTATTACCAGCTCGGCTCTCGGCTGTGTAACTGCTTTACTTCTGCATGAGCTGCGCCCATTCCTAACAACCCTCTTGTCTGCATGTGTATATGAAGGCTTGAAATGCAGCAGTGGCGTAGCAAAAGCTACCATAGCCCCTGTTTTGTGGGGGGCCCCGAGCTCCGGGGGCCCCATCCGGCGCTGGTTTGCCCCAGTCTGAGAGCTCCCGACTGGCTCCGGAGTGTGTGGGGTGGGAGGGCGAGATTGCATGTACTTTGCAGGGGGCCCTCAAGTTTTGTTAAGACACTAAAATGCAGTTGACCCAATGATAGTTTCAAGCTGAGTTAAAGCACTTAAATGACATACTACAATTGTATGTATTTAGCATTTGAATTAAATGCATTTTTTCAGTGTTTTTCATTATTACTTTTTTCTTTTTCTTTTACTGGGGTTGATTTTTTCTAAATTTTTGATCTTTTTGTATTTGTAATACTCTAAATTCAAATGACTATTTGGAAACATGTGTAAGAATATTAATGATGCGTCGAACTGCAGTAGCTGCTGCTACCGGACGTGGGTGGTGGGGTAGGGAAATGTAATTAAAAATAGGACTTACCTTTAACAGCCAGTTACCGCTTCTCCTATGTCCTCGTCCTCTTCATCTTCCTGTGCTGGCCTAGAGCAGGATGCACCTGGGCACACAAGCTCCCCTGAGCCAATCACAACGCTGCAATGCAGTGTTGTGATTGGTCTGAGTGCCGTGGATCGCCACTCAGACTGGAACAGGGAGCCAATGTATGTTCCTCACCAGGCTCTGTAATGCAGCCAGGTAGGAACATGCAAAGTGTGCATGAACTGTTTGGTCGTCCCAAGAGGGCCGGCAAAACAGGTTATGCGCATGTAGGGAGTGCAAACCACTCCTCCCCTGCTCTGGCCAGCCCCGCCCGCCACTGATTGCAACACAGAAAAGAAAATGATAATAACGATATGTTATTATCATTTTATTTCTCCTTTTGAGCAGTGCGGCAACGCTCTTCCACCTTAGCAGAGGAGCCGCCACTGTATGAATTGGCTCATACCGGTGACAGGTCTGCAAGTGGGCAGCTTTTGCAGTTAATGTTCAATTGACAGGGGCCGGGATTTCATTCTCTGTTCTATACACTTTGCGCGCCGACAACGTGTGACTGCTTATTGGGTTGTATAGCAGGCTCTCATCCTTCAAATATATAACGTCTATGCGACAGTAAGACCAAACCGTGCCTTCTTCACTATACTAATTCACCACTAATCCTTTATGGGTTTTCGGAGTAGTGTGCTACTCGCCAAAAGAAAAAGCGCTTCAACACCCCATCAGGGGTAACTAGCACTGTATAAATACAAACCTTTTTTCCCTCTTCTATCTTTCCGCTATCCTTCTGAATCCAAATAATTGACTAACCTATCCACCACTTAAATCACTTTCATATTTCACTATACTAATTCAACACTAATCCTTTAGGGGTTCCAGAGTAGCATGCTACTCTGCGAAAACGTGCTTGGACACCTCGTCAGGGGGTATAAGCGCTATATAATTGCAATTACAATACAATACAATACAATACATAAGTGTGCCTGTTTGTGCACACAAATACATTTCGCCATGTTAACATTGTTTCCATGTTACTATCGCGATACTTCACCAACTAGGAAGCAAGGCGTAATCGACGGCCGTCAGCCAGGGTTGCTTTTGCTTTTGGTAGCATTTCAATGAAGCTCCAATGAGAAGGTTAGGTTATGGACAGTTGTCAAAATATACAGACAGCCAAATCGAGTAGGTTCTCAGAGAGAAAAGAAAGCAGTTCTGCATAAAGTTGAGTGGTAATCAATGTTGGCAGCAGAGGAGAGCTTGTGGAGTTGTCAGCCTGAGATTTCATCAGCACTGAGGAAAATAGAGACATCGCTCAGCCTGAGGGATCCGGCCGCAATCGGCTCTGGCCCGCAGCCAGGGATTTCCGCTAGAGGTGGGCGAGCATGCAGATAAACAGGAGAGCAGAGACAGAACCGCACCAGGAGTCACTCTGGGCTCAAGCAGCCCAAAGACGAGCCCAGCTGGTAAAATATTTGTCAAAAAAATCGTGGCATCATTTAAACACACAAAAAACAGAAGTGTCACGGGGCATATTATCAAGCACGGCGTTAAAATTATCGCCGCTTTAGCGGTAGAAAACTGCCGCTAAAGCGGCGATAATGACCTTGATAATATGCCGCAGAGAATTCCCATAGAAGCCCATGTTGACACCAGAACATGGGCTTCTATTGGAATTCTCAAGGGCATATTATCAAGCTCATTATCGCCGCTTTAGCGGCAGTTTTTAACGCAGTTTCTTGATAATATGCCCCATATTTCCAAAACATTTCCTTGTAGTAATTTGTTAGAAGCGGTAATTTCTAAACATGAGCTTAGAAGCATTCATGCCACGAACGATGTCAAAAGGGCACGTGCCATCTGCCTTCTATATGTAACTAACGTGCAAGAGACGATTTTATTGAGCACTTATCCTAAACCAATGTAGTTCTGGGTGCTGCCAAATGCACTGATGAAGGAAAAGGAAATGAGGTTCAGTAAAATTAAATATTGCTTAGGGTCACACAGTTTTTTTCAACTGAGGTGAGGAAGTCAAGATTAATCATAGGTATCTTGGAGTCAGTCGGTCAGTCAAATATTCTTTCTTCGGATTTTCATAACCATGAAAGAAAACATTGAACGTGTAAAAAGATGATATATAAAAATTCCGTATAGACATTCTAATCAGGCCAAAAGAGAAATATTCAGCTAAGCAGACTAAAGCCATGAGTCTCAGATATAAATTGTGAGTACATTTCCAATACATTAAGACTAAACAAACGGCCAGTCAAAAATAAATAAAATGCTATATGTATAGATTTTTGCTTACTACTTTACAGCTATTGACTTTCCCTGGTGAAGCATGTTGGTCCATTAAGAACTGCAAAGCACAGTCACGTGATTAAACATGGCATGAATTATTGTTGTAAGGATTCTGTAGTGTTCTCTATCCGTTTTTGCACCCCTCCAAGCGTTTCAATCTTCTATTGGTGTTGAAAGATGTTTATTCTTTGGAGCCAGGAGTAGTGGCAGCTCAAAGCCAAGCACCACAATTCAGGTCATAAGTGAGCACTCACTTGTGGAATGGCATATTCAGCCATTCTAAAAGTGAACAATAGCATTACAATAACACCAGTGATGGTCAATGGTAGAGATAACATGCTCATGCCACACTTGAACAACTGGAGTCGTATTATACAAAGTGCCCTGGGGGGCACAATATGTGTTTGCTCCCACTTTGAGCACCCCTGAGGCACTTTGGTAATACAAAAGGGGCCACAGATGCTTTAGAGGTCCATTCTGTAATACAGATAGCGCTGGCGCACATTTAGAACCTGTGCTATCATCAGAGGGCATTCCCTCATTTGCATAGGGCAAGGCCTACATGTTGATAATGGCTACTGCTCCTACTTGTAAAGTGCTTTGAAAATTCGACGGAAGGTACTTCTTTGTTGAATTTTGATTTTTTGTTCTTAATTCGGTGGGTCCTCATTATTTCAAGTGCACACTTATTCACTGTCCTGGAGAAGGTCTGAAAACTGTATCACTCCTTTGTGCTATCCTACTCTTACAGCTTTTTTTAAAGCTTTTTAAAAGCCATGGTTCTTCAGGTTTAGTTCAGTCATTGTCAAATCAGTGTCAAGTTTATGTTGATGTGCTAACTTCACCACCACCTAGACAGCATATAGGACAAAGCTAAGGAACAACTGTTAGTAAGTCATAATGCAAATGGGCTCCATCCTTTTAATCCATACAGATTTTTCGCTTTCACTAGGTTTTCGGACTTTTTACTGTGGGTAAGTCTCACTACTTGTTCTCACCCACGGTAATCCCATGGTAGATGGACTGCACTTGTTTACTTCCAGTGTCTGCCCTTTAAGATAAGGGCGCTGCAATACAGCTAGCGTAAGAGGCACTTAGCTGGTTACATATGAGCATGTGTGCACACACATGTGCACACCTGTGCTGGCTGTGCGTTTGAGACTACCATTGTGTGCAGCCCGGTAAGTGCGCACAGGTAGCCTGGGGCAGAGGGGACTCTGCAAGGTTAGATGTTGATCTGTGATAGGCCTTATAATATTAGTGGGCACTCATAGTCTATAGGGTTTGCTGGTTTATCTGCAGTGTTGCTGTATAATACACATAGGGGAAATCATTCTTAAAATGCAGTTGTGTTTCCCTTGGATCTACAAAGTCCAGTAAGGTATCAAATGGGGTGCAACATGTGTGCCAAGTTTAAACATACAGGTTCCACGAACCTACATATACACTTTATGAATCATCCGGAATTGTCATATTCCTTTGGATCAGGTCAGGATCTAATTTCAGGCCTTTTGTCTCCCTGCTCAGCCAAGTTAATTAATGTACTCCCCAGCTGTGGGAACAATGGCCTCCCCACACAAAAGGAGTTATTACAGGTTTTTCTCAGTTCCTGAGGGGGAGAGAGGGGGAAAGAAAATCTGCATCTGTAAATTAATTGCCACACTGTACCAGGGTTAGGACTGCCCGGGACCACTGAACAACGACATCTGGAGCCAACATAGGATGGGGTCCCTCTTTGAAGTTTGTGGGGAAAGTGCCTGGGGATGATGTCATCTAAGGGTAGAGCTGAGGCCCCCAGAGTAGATATACACCGAGACCTCTTGACAGCGCCACCTTGTATTGTCCCAGAATACCGTTCAGGAGGTTTGGGACATGGGTGGATGAGTGATGAGGCACCCAAGGATAGGTCAGAGGTGCCTGGCATCTAGAGCCTTCAACCCCCATGTAAAAATTCTTGCACAAGAGAGAGAGTTCTTTAACACTGGAATTAGATAGCATCAACACCATGGAGAGCTGGAAGGACAAGCAGGCTGATGCCCTAATGGACTAAGGAATCTGTATACAACTGACCCTAGGATCAGTGAATCTCTCCAGAACTAGCAAGGTTGGTTCTCCTACACCCTCTTCAGACCAGTTAGGTTCAGATCTGGACTTATGTGCCCCAGTAGGAGGAGAGAAGCTCTAGAGACCAAGTAAAGGAGAAAAGCGGGTGCAGGGAGCCAGTGGAATCCGTTCCTTGCAAAGTAAGCCACTTTAGAGAAAAGGAGGTCTGCTGCAGAGACTCCAGTTGGATAATGGTCACCAGGAGTAGAAGGACCCCAAGACTCCTAAAATTGGCTCATTTGGGACCCAGATATCTGCTTTTAAAGGACTTAACCTTTGCCCCACAGTGGATGACAGAGCGTGTTTAGCTCTGCTGCATTTTTAAAGAGAACCCCCAGGGTGGTGCCAGTTCCTGGGTGCTGAATGCTCCAGGAAGGGGACTATGTGCTGCACCCATTCCCCAGAGCTCTCCACAACATGGGGACCCCATCCCTCGGTCGATTATTCCCAAAAGGTGGCCCAGGAACTCAACTCCTAGCTTCCGATGCAGAAAGGAGGAAGGGGGAGTGCCGGTGCACCCTCCCAAACTGTAATGACCATGTCCCTGCCCTCTGATCCCATGTCTGTGGGGGGAGCGGGGCTACCACTGCAACCACAACACCCTGCCCACAAGGAGCGGGAAGGGAGTTTGACATTGTTGGCCTATGAGTCGGAAGAGACAAAGACAGCCAGGTGGGCTCCCCATGCCACCCCAGCATGACAAAAATAAACCATGTGGTGCTAGTTCATGTGGCTGCAAACCAACGTGGCCAGACCCACTCCTAAACTATGCATGCTCCTGTCCTGGGAGCACCCCATAATGCGCAGCACAGGCTAATATACCTACGTTGTTCCTCCTTGTGGACATCACAGGCGGACAGGGACACCACCAACGTTTTAAAGAAGGGTTGTTGCAGGGCTGCAGGAGTTGCAGCACCCCGCCAAAGGATTTAAAAGGTGACCGTACGTTTCTGGAGTTTCTGGAGTTAAGGAATGCCTGAGCCCGAGGCTTTCCAGTCCTGATTCTAGGCAATCACAAGACTAGATCTAGAGTTCTACAGTTGGGGGTGCAGGGACCTCTGCTGATTGGTTCTTGACTACATACTATGTGGCCTAAAAGTGTATAAGAAAGACACAGATTTCGTAAATATTTATTGACACTTATACATGGTTATCGATTTTGGGATATAATGATTTTTTTTAAAAAAAACATGTGGTTGTTGGTCTTTTAATGTGGTGACCTCTTGACAAATCAAATAGGCTTACCTTATATATTGCTGTGATGATCCGTGGATAAAGCCAACAGGCCTGCTTTAATAAAGTGATAACCCCCTGGTATAGGTATCGCATATCATATAATACCCATAAACGCTCCACCAATCAATCATCACCTCTTGACCTTCAAATCATGGATATGTTCCAGCTTGCCAACATAAAGGAATGTGATGGTGATACTGTCCACACACCAAGGCCTTGAGATGCACCCTGTGTTACCTCTCTTCCTACTGCCATTGCCCGCCCTCAAGCTATGCAATCTAGGGTATGATTGACCCCTCGCATCACCGAACCTTCAAGTAGTGTCCCACTCCAGTCCCTGCGTGTGATCCCATGGCTGCTTTCCAGGAGGCCATGGGGCATCTGTTTCCTGATCAGCAGGCAGTCTCTTGGGCTTTTAAGTGGTGACGGCAGAGGTGAAGGTATACTGAACAGCGCCTGCTGACCAGCATCAAGATTTCTGCTACCTATTCTCCTCCTCTTCTGCTGCTATTTCTAGTCATTATGTCCCTCACAAATACAGGAAAAGTTGTTTACTTACAAGCAAGTGCATCATAATGCAAAGCCTGTGCTAAAATCATATTTGCCACATCTGTCTTTCAAGTCAGAGTATGGCACTGGAGCTCTAAAACAACTTTGGTTATTATGAAGCTTTTCCCAGCCATATCCAGTCATCTACGAATGCAGCACTTGTGTTTTCTTAGTAAGGAATAATATTGGAAGGATTTCACACATATGAATATTAAATTAAAAAAATATTAAACCCTCAGTGTGGCTTTGTTCTTTTCTGGACCAACATTAAAACAGATGTTTCTCTTTGATCAAGTTTTTGTAATTCTTTTTCGCTTTTTTGCGACATGGTTCCTTTCCTATAAAAATATTTTCATTTGCATATAGTGTAAAACAAAGGGGTGTTCAAAAGGCTCGTAGGAAATCTGACATACGAGATGGATTTCATGGCATCAATCCATGTTTTAATTTAATGAAAAAATACCTTAGTTTTTGTGAGATAACCTATCAGTCTATGGCAGACCATTGAATAACAAGAGAACTGTATTTCCAACTATGCCAGTCTACACTGCTTTCATGAACAACTACATAGGGCAGATGACAACATCCACAGAAATTCCAATGGCCCTCTATTTACAATTACAAAGTCATTGGTAAATCTACAGATCTGGCAGCTGGAAGCAGCCGAAATCTCTTAGTGAAACTATCTGGAAACATGAGGATTTTATGGGGGATTACCCAATTCTCTCAGTAATTCGTCACTTCTCAGGGGATTCTTAGAGCTTTACCAGTTGGCCTTGTTAACTATGACTTTTCTAAGTGACCGGTAAATCTGGGGAGCAGACTTAACGGGGATATCACTAGGGTCTTCAGAATGAAGCATCATTAGATGTAAACATTTGTCCACCAAAATGACAAACCACTTTCTGGAAGCAGGACATACCGAGCTTGACATTCAGTGGGTTGTAAAATAAAATATGATATTGAAATTCCCCTGACATTTAAAGAATGCTACTGGACACAGAGTCATGACAGATGTATAAGTAACTAATGACTGGTATGGCATACATTTATACACCACGTTATTTATTCTAACCGCGTTATAAGCAACAACAAAACTCCTAATTATTAAAGAGTATGAGTGTGTATACATAAAATACTGAAATTTAAACATTGACATCACAAATATAAACATATAGTTTTATACATAACACTAAAACACACATTCACTGTACATCATATCTATGAATATCATCTCTCTTCCAAGTGTTTTATAGCTAGATATGGCTACGATTTCTGTTTATCACAGTCAGTCCTTATAGAAGGTAGTTCATTAGGAAAACACACATGAGGGAACGTCCAGCCCTCAGTAGCTTTGCTGTGTGTCCCAAGGATTTTGCAAAACTCAACCATGCTCTGATCGTGCTTCAGGGGTATTTTTACTAGCTCCTACCTCCCGGCCTTCGGTGTGGCTAAGGTTTAGACCTAAGCCACACTGACGGCCAGGAGCTAAGAGCAAGTAAAAATACCCCCGAAGCACGATTGGAGCATGGTCTCCTACGGGGACATTATTGTGTCTGAGTAAGGACGTTTGAAGGGAAGTTTTTCTCCCTTGAGTTTTGCATTGTGCACTCAATTCAGGTGACTGACTTGTTTACCAGAATTCTATTCAGTATCTACCTCGACCTTTGTTGAAAATGTCTGATGGGTATTATTGAGCCGCCAGCGTTTTGATATGCAACGGAACGTACATAGTATCAAGCAGTGGCGTATCGAAACTTGAGAGGCCCCCCTGCAGGGTACGTGGAGGGGCCCCCTCCAAACTCAATCTGGAGCTCTCCAGCCGAAGTGCAATGCTGAAGGGGCCCCCTGGAGCTTGGGGCCCCCGCGCACCATGGGGAGAATATGGGGGCCTGAGTTACACCCCTGGTATTAAGGAATAATTTCTGTGATTTCTTCTTTGCTTTTCTCGTCTTCCTATGTCCTGAAGAGGTCTTACTAGACAGGCCGAAACACGTCGAATATCTTGAATGGAGGAGCCCGAAACTTAGCAATTTAAATAATTCAAAATCCTTTGGACACACAGCAAAGCTACTGCGGGCTGGATATTCCTCTATTTTTTTGTTCTTTGATATCACTCCTGCAGCTTTCTGCTTTCTTCCTTTGTGATGCTTTTCATTTTTCTCTTTCTTCTTCTTTCCCCTTTGTGCATGTTTTCCTCTTTCTCTTGGAAATGTCTGCTGAGGAAAAATAAATGCTGGTGCCCCAAAATGAGTGCCAGTGCCCACCCACCGGCAACTACTGACTCCAATTAAATACTGAAGATGCACAAATAACAGGAATGGAGGATAAAATCAAATGGACCCTCATAGGACTATAAATAGTGTAACCCACTGGGTAACCAGCTTGTTTTTAAGATTCCTAGGACAGGTCTTCTCATTAGAGCTGGTCCCATTCTTGACACAATAGAATTTGGACCCCGAGTAATGAAAGGGCGAAAACAAGCGATGTTTCCAAATTCCAGTTGCATCAGTGTTTGGTTCTGACCCAATTCTAGGGTTATCAGTTGTTTTGAATCAAAATCCCAAATTTCGCACATTTATTCCTGTTCTTTCAAATCTATTATGCATTCTCTTGTCAACTATATGAATGTTATTAGATGCAACAAAGAACTTACTGATGAGGTCCAGAAACAGCGTACAAAACATGTTCTAGTCTTCTCAAGAACAAGCAATGTACGTCAATAATGTCACATGTATGGCACATGCTACAGCATCATGATTACAGAGATGCCAACCCAAAATCCAGGGTGTGTATTTAGCTGCTCGGTCCGTCACAAGCACTCCGAACATATGGGTGCTTGAGTTGAATAGGCAAAGTACTGGTAGTTGATGCTTCATAAAATGAGTCATTTCTGATACACAAATGACATTGGACTCATGATAACTGACACTTTTACAATTCTTACATTGATTCTGTGTCTACAGATTTTGAATACATGAGCATGATTCTGTGTACTCCTGGGACCAGTTAACAATGCAGATTAGGGTAAGCACTAGAAATCTAATACGGCAACGACTCCAATACCTAAATGAGTTTGTGTCTATCATACACATGTGTTTTATCACTAAGTGTGTTGTTTGCATTGCTTTACAAGAAAACCAAGCGTATCTTGGGTTTAAATTTCTTTGGACATATGTCATGAATAATTATGAGTGATAAAGAAAATATTTCTATTATGGAGAGGCGACCATGTTAAGTTTGACAGGTGCATGATTAGCATGCTTTGTATGAAGGTCTTTGTATGAATTATCAATTCTGAGACAGGACAGACTTTATAGACTGGATGTAGAGTATTTTCATGTGTGAATAATAACTCCTGGACATCACCATTGTTTTTAACCTTATCTTTGGGACCCACAAAAAAGACAACCATCCTAGGGATTCATAGAGATAGTTTTAAGCTCATCGGGTCAAATTCCCATCCAATAATTAATCGTAAGAGCTCCCTGAACAAGTTGTGCCCACCCTGACAAGCGGTTGGGTCACCACTACATGTGGGATTGGAATACAGTAAAGTGCAAATTCTCAAATGTCTGCTTTTCCTTTTCTGTTTAGTTCTGAGTCAAAACCAACCACTGGTGGGAAATAAGCTGTTATTAATACAAGTGCTAATTGTGCACAATAGGTCTTTGACCACAAACAGCTAACAACTGTCTGTGGGTGAGACCTAAATATGCTTCTGACTAAAGTGGATAATCATAACTGTTTGAGTGTTAAGGGCCCACTTCTGAAATCATGGTGGGAGAGATTGAAAAACAGATAACATTTCCGAAATATCACCACAACACACAAGCTAAAGTAAATGACTCCACAAAATCCCAGATCTAAACAAACATTCTTGTGCTTGATCTTGATGTGGCTCTCACTGTGGAAAACGAATTGCCAAATTCAGACCCACTTACATCACATTACTTCGTAGGATGCAGTGTGCCAGAATCAAGGCCAATTGAGTATCATTGTGAGTTCCATCCTAGGAACAAAAGATGTGCAGGGAAATAACCCTAAAATAGGTTTCTTGATGCAAATTATCAAAGAAATACACATTGCTATAACATAATCCTACGACACACTGATAGTTACATTTTAAGTGCCTTAGTAGAACCAGACGTAAAAAGTGCCCCTAATATCCAAAAATAGTCTTTGTAGTCAGTATTTTCAAGCATTGTTCGTATTTTCTAACTGATTTGACTGCATAATTTGAGTCAGTTATCCAGAAATCCCAGAAATTGAGAGTTGCGAACCATGTAACTCTCTCAAGCTCACAAATATCCACAGAAAGAACAACATAGAGAAATGTGCAACAATGGCCGAAAATGCTAATTTTCTCTCTGCAAAAAAAAAAGAAAAATACTACCGTCTGTCAAAACAAACTAATTAATTTTCCAAATTTTTCCAGAGCACCGTAGGTATTTTCTTTGGTTATATAAAATTTTAAAAAAGAACAAAAAATATTTTTTTTAAGAATTTGTGAAATTAGGGGTGCATGCACATTGCAAAGTTGGCTTTTTCACACTACATGAACTTTAAACAAGAAAATAGCCGAAAAAAGTGGGCTTCAGTCGACGCTTTGGTGAAGAAAAAACCTACAAAGCCTATGGGGCAGATTTATGAGCCCCTTGCGCCTCATTTACGCCGCCGTTGGGTCACTTTTGTGACGCAGCGGCGGCGCAAATCCTGCGCAATGCTGCGGGGTATTTACAACGTGACGCATCTGGGAGATGCGTCACGTTGTAAAGCCCTGCGCCAGCAGTAGGCGTACCTGTGCAGGGGGGGGGCGTTCCGTCGCAGGAACGCCTCCTAAAAGTGGCTGCGTGAAATCTACAAGATTTCACTCAGTCACTTTTGAGCCCATGCTGCGTCAAAACCCTGCGTGGTAAGGATTGACGCAGCATTGTAATGATAGGGCACCCCCGAGCCTTGCTGGAGCTACGTCGCACTTGCGACGCAACTCCAGCAATGCGCCAACCTTCCGCCATCAGATGCGTCACGCATCTGTTTATCCTTGCGCCACGATGCGCTGCATTGTAAATGCGGTGCATCTACTGTGGCGCAAGGGTAAACTACGTGACGCATCTTCCCTGGCGCATCCATGCTGATTTGCAGGGATGCGCCAGGGAACATAAATCTGCCCCTATATTTTTATGGGCTCATTCCTCTGCAAAATGTTTCTTGCATTAATGTATTCTGTAAAGCTCCTACTCCCTTGAGAAAAATCATTCAAAAAATAAATAATAGGAAGTTAATTCGTATTTTATGAATTCCAATCTGTTGCACCCATACCACAGATGATGATGCGCCTATTCAAGTAGATATGAGTGAAGCTGATATCACTATGCAGATGTTTTCTTTCGGTAAAAAAAAGCAGAACACCACCTGACAGACAAATTACTCCTTTCTAATTATAATAGGGACCTCTGTGATCCGCTTAGGTGCGCTTCAAACTTGCATGTTTGCTAACAAAATGGAAACCACTTATATTTTTTTAATTGCTGATGGTTTTTCAACAACAAACAATACATTAATATATGAGTGTGTTTTTCTTATGTAAAATGTGGAACAACTGATGGAATATCAGGGAGTTTCCTGGCTTCCCTTTAAGTGAGGGAAACCAAAAACAAATTCCTTCTACAAAAATAAATGTGTCCTTATTAGCACACAAAAGTTCAATTTTATTTTCGAGACGTCATCGGAACTACAGACGTAACTGTAATAACAAACGCAAACTGAATTCATTTTGTTATTATATTGAGCATAGATGTTCTGCACTATTTTCTTTAAGCCTTACAAATTGGTTTGAAGCAAAACGCTTGAGATTATGTCACCCAAGTACCTGGTGTAGCTTGGCTTTGGGCAATAGGTCCAAACAACCATATATTGATTCGTCTGTTATGAAAGCAGATGTGGCTAAACAGCAGGAGCTGGTGACTTTGGAACAGGAGACCTGGATTTGAGTCCTGGCCTTAGCTCAACATCCTGTAATTCTGGGCAAATCGCTTAATCTCTTCTTGACACCAAAATATAAAATAATGAATTAGACTGTGTGTATTGTAATCTGGTGCTCTAATGCCCTCTGGCAAGTTTGAGGTATATAAAATAGCTTAAAAAATGACTCAGAATTACTTGTTCCCACTGGTGCTTGAGTGAAACAATATTTATTTAAATTTCATCCTTCCTAATCATCTTTACCAGGTTCAAGTACTACATTTGATCTCAAAAGCCTTGAGTATCACTAGGATTAGCCCCATCATAAATCCTTTTAAGTAAGCCTGGGCAAAATTGCAATTATGCTTTAGTAACTGGAGTAATTTCTGAAATTCCAGTTTACTCTTGTAATGCAACATTACTGAAAATCACTGAACTAGGCCCGTTTGTGTAATTTGGAGACTTTTGGGGCAAAATGCCTACCCAGGAGCACAGGAACAGAGTTCAAGTGGCTGTTGGTTGCTGCTGTTCTTGTTATATTTGATTGAACACCATTTTCTCAGTGCAAAATGCATCTACAGGTTAATTTTGGACATGAAGATGCATTTTCCGCTAACAAAATAATGCTAAATGCAGGGTTAAACTCCTTGCGTATTTACGTGTAATGGCACATGATTCTGCTGTAATTTTGAGTAATTGCATAACAGCAAATTATGCAAGTTAATCCTACCCCTTCTTTTTAGGTGTTACCTAGACAACATATCTGTTGTCTCTTTGAGAACTTTTGTTTTCTATTAGTGGACTTAGAGAACGTCATTGCTTACCATTGATGGAGTTCATTGCACCTCTCATTTACTTACTTCTTATCGGTCAGCTGCTGTAGGATTCCTTCCTCTTCACGTGTTTGTCCCTTCCATGGAGAATGGATGCATTACTTATCCTATACTTAAGGAGAAGCTTTGCAGGTCTGTGGAACCATATCCGGGAAAAAGCTGCTAAGACTTTTTTTAACAGCGATTAATTTTCTAACTACGTCTAAGACTAGAAATTTCCCTTTCTATGCAGAAAGCTAAGCTTGATGTAATATGGACGGTACTCAGGCTTGGAATTCCATGTTGCTTACATGGTGTCAAAGGAAACTTATCTATTGATTCATCTGGATTTGCACTAGCCAGCTCTTTGGTGTGAAACCAAGTTCAAGCTGCACTCAAGTGGAGGGACCTTGAGCCCCAGACTTAGGCGTGAATTAACAGATCAAATTCATCAATAGTAGTGAAGCACATTGGACCCCACAATGATGATAGAGAACGATGATCATCCAAATTAGTTGTAAATTTGTAATCAACACAAAAATGCTTCCGTCAGTAGAATCCAAATCAATTCAAAACTGCAAAAACAAAGACAAACTGTTTAAAGTTGTCATTAGGTAAATCAAAACAGGCGCGGTTTTCCTAAGAAGGGAAGCTCCTTAATTTGCTAAGATGATGTAATCAGAAAATTGGTTCGAAGTTAGGCAGAAGATGTCAGCAAGTAAAGTCTCTAGAGGTAGAATCAACTGAATTTGTGGTCAGATGAGTGAGAATAGGTTTACCCAGGTGCCTAACTCTTTGGTCAGGAGTAAAGAAAAACTGTTACTTGCAGAGTGGAAAGGGGTCTGCTCTGATTAGCTCAGAAATGTATACTTAAATTGTGCATTCTACGGTACGTCACTTCCCACCATTCCCTTGAATGGAGACAATCATGATCGAATATTTCACGATAACACGGTTCCAGTTTTTTTTTCATCTACCACACAATGAATTCTCTGCTGCACAACCGTCACTGTATATCTCGTAGTGGGATGACACAATTTGGTCAGCTTGTTCTTTCACACAGGTTCAGGGTTCATTTTTCAAAGTTCCAAAGAACATATAAAGCTAAACATTCACACAGACACCAAAAACAATACTATACTATTTAATTAATGTGGACTGGTGTAGCTTGGCTCCTGAAATGAGGGAAAGGAAAAACACAACGGATTGAAACTCGTTTCAATTTAATATGAGTCTTTTTAAAAATGAGGCCTACATTTACTATGGTCAACTTTAATATGAAAATCCTACTATCTGTGTATGTGTGTGATGTAGATAAAGGGACATTGCCCGGTAAAAGAGCTTGGTATTTCTAAATGTTCGAGTGGACCTAACAGGACAGGAACCCCTGCTCGGCTTTACCCCATGTTGGAAAGTGGCATTGTGAAACAATCCTATTATTACATTTAAAAATGTGCTAAGGTGCTGTGATTCAGCGTGAAGTCTGCATGTTCCATTTATAGCAGTCATCTAAACACTTAGGGGCATATTCTCAAGAAGCTATCGCCGTGTTATCGGCACTTGATTGCAGCCAAAGTCACGATAAACTTACCACCCCATTCACAAGCCAGTGCTAACAGCCCATATCACCAGTTTTCTGGTGATAGCATCCTCAAAAAACATCGCAACGGATGACCCAGGCAACTATCGCTAATGAGATGCAGAGTAGGCGTTCCCAGACAAAAAGCTGCCACAACACCACTCCACAACATTCTCAACGACCAGCCAGATCGATGATAAGAGCACAAAACAGGCAATAAGGCGCGTTAGCAGCAGGAAACTAACACCTGCTCTGACCTGGATTAAAGTCGGACGACATCCGTCAGCAGCCAAGGGAGCACAGCCCATAGCCAAACATGAAGAACAACAGATACCCCCGAGCAACTGAGCATGCAGCCCGGAGCCCCAATAGGGCAACAACACCCACCGCCACCACCCCCAGGACCCCACCACCCGTCCCCCCTACCTTTGGACAAAGAGAATGCACATCAACACCACGAAACTATGAACTCAACAAATCGCCTGAAGTCGCACAATCACAACACCTAACATACAGGTGCGGCCAGAAAAATGGAAATCATACATTCAAATCATATAATCCCAAAAAAAAACTTTATTACAGATGAAACAAAAAACAACAATCTTGAAGAGGCACTGCGGGTCTTTTCTGGGCACAGCCTGCAAGACAGAAATACAGATAAGAAGGTGTGTCATGCGCCCATCAAAGTACAGAGAGAGAGAGCAAAAGAGAGAGAGACAGAGGGGGAGAGGGAGAGAAAGAGAGGGAGTGAGGAAGAGAGTGAGAGAGAGTTCCGACACTGCAGACCAGCCGCAGTCGGTAGTAGGAGTAACTGCAGGTCGGTGACGTGGGGAGGGAGAGGGGCAGGGTGGGGGGTAGTAAACTATGGATTACGGAGGTTTACAGGTAAGTTAACATATAAATTAATAAAACAAATTTCGTCGCGTGCACAGCATCGCATTTGGGGATGCAGTGCACGCAACGAAATTCGTTTTTATTAATTTATACATTAACTTACCTGTAAACCTCCGTGATCCATAGTTTACTACCCCCCACCCTGCCCCTCCCCCTCCCCACGTCACCGCCCTGCAGTTACTCCCACTACCGACCGCGGCTGCTGCAGACCCAGGCATCACTGCTCACCTGCAGCCACCGGTGTGTCTCCAACCACGTGCCGGTACACACTGCAGTCCCCCAGGTCCCTCATCTGAAACAGTTGCCAGAGACATGAATGGCAGAGTCTATACAGTAGCACACGCCATCTGCACTTGCCCGACCCTGCGCACACAGGCTGCTGCACCTCAGCCCCTCCCAGCACCCAACGGTGATTGCCTGCCCCTGCGAAACAAGGCCTCCCTGCTCACCTCCCGCCACCGGTGTGTCTCCAAGAGGGCCCGCTGGGAGCCCCAAGCCTGGAGCCCGCGACCATGGCACCCTCCACATCATGCAGCCCCGCACCGTGGGCCACCAGGTCACACATTTGATTCTGGGTCTTGATTTTGCTATGGCAGAGAACATATCAGTGCATTCCGGACAGCGCATCATCGCAGGCTGCACACCCACTCAGCAAATAGGTGCCCCTACCTCAGTGCATCGAAAGACACCATCCCATGGCAGTGTGCCTGTGCCTGCCGCAGTGTATCCAGTGCCACCAAGTCTGTGCACCGCAAGCCATGGACCCTTTATGATTGAGTCTCGTGGTGCAGACCCCATTATGTCACCCCCGGCACTGGGCAATGTGCTGCGCCCGGGCCCTAGGCCCTCAGGCAGACATGATACGCACACGGAGAAGCCCAGTTACAGAGTGAAAATGGCATCCAGCACGTGCACCAGGCCCTTTTTATTGGCAGGGACACATGTCCTGTGATGCCAGTGCTGAATGGGTGTGGTGTGGGTGTGAACCAGCCATGAGGGAGTGGCTGTGGCATGCTGACAACTAGACCTGTGAGCAGCAGATCCCTACAGGGAAGACCTGGGACATGTAGCGTTATCCCCCCCCCTGTGAGCGTAAGTGGAGTGGGCTGGTCTGGCACATGCCAGTCCAGCATAAGGGTGTGAACAATGACCCCGGGGCTCTGGGCATGCTTCCTTTCTGGGCTGGACAGGGAAGTGAATAATGCGTGTGTCTCCGTTCAGGTGTCGGCGCCACCCGGAACGCAATCGGCAATTTGTCACCCTGTGATCCAAGTCCAACAACATGAGCAACATGGATGTAAGGGAGAATCATTGACCCTACATTTATCCATACCTCCACACGTGCAAGATCATAGACATGACACATCAGTGTGACAATGAATGTTTAATGCACATTCAATGGAGTGCCGTAGCTGGAGCAGTACAGGGCCATGCAAATCAGCCCACGGAGGGCCAGCCAGAGTCCTTTAGGGAATGACAAGTACATCAAAAGAGAAGGAGTTCAGTCCGCAGTCTGATAGCTGTGTCATTGGTGACCAAACAGAATATAGCAGTACATGTTGAGGTCCAAGGTGAGTGTCGCAGAGTGCATTGGGGGAAAGTGGAAGGTGATGATGCAGAGGGCAGAACCAAGCAGAAACAGGCCTTATGGCATAGATAAATGGTACCGCTTCCTTCTGACCACGAGTGCAGATTCATCTTCGTCCTCTGCTGTTTCAGGTGCCTCACATGTGGGTGGTGGTGTTCTGTCTCCAGCACTGTGTGGCACTGACACATCAGGGGCCGGGGATGTGGATGGAGTGGTAGCAGCACCATGCATTAGCGCCAGGTCTTGTGGCAACAATGCCATGAGGAGGGTCTTTATGGCATTGAGTGACCCAGCTACCTCTCATTCGTGTGCAGCTGTGGCAGCCAATCTTTCCGCCCGCGTCCGCTCCATGGTCTCCATGAGCCTCCACATGAGTCCCAACTCCCGGGCGAGCTCGCTGGAGCCACTCTGACTAGACAGTCATTCATGACGCGGAGTCAGGACTCTGGCGATGTCAGCCATGGTTCATTGGAGGGCATGGAGAGGACTGTCGATGTCCGTTAGGGACTGTGAGTGGTCCCTGATGGGGCTTAGACACCAACGTATGGCATCTAGTTTGTCTGTCATGCGGTTGAAGCTTCTGCACCTGTTCAGCCAGCTTCTCCTGGCACCCCAACACACGGCATTGGAAGTCCATGTGTTCGTCGTGGGGGTCCTGGGAGGCAGCGGTGGTGGTGGGTGCTGCCTGCTGTGTGCTCTGTGCAGGGGGTGGGTTCTCCTCATAGCAGTTGGGCTGTCCTGCTCCTGGAAGTGGGCTGCGGAGGCTGTCCATGAGCTGTTGGAGGGCATCAGAGTCAAAGATGTCGTGGTCCTCTTCGTCATCAGAGAAGAGAGGTTGGGACTAGTCTGCAGGAGCTGTTGAATTTCCCTCTGCAATGTGAAGGGGAGATGCAGTTTAACATTGTGTTCACATGTATGTTGTGGCATTGTATATGTTTACATTCAGACTGCATGACAGTGTACATTGTGACTATTTGTGGGGAGCTGCCTATATGATGCGGGACAGTGGACATTCCATCAACATCACGGATGTGTGTTTGTACTTGTACATTGTCAACTCACATTTCACTGGTATGCCACATGTCATTGGCCAGTTTCTGCACAAAAGCGGCACCAGTTGTGTCCTCTGTTCTGTGGTGGACATGTGCCTCATCGTTGTCAATGTTGATGTGCTCTGGAAGTGATGCATGTGTGCCACATTTTGGGGGAGTCACCCCTGCAGCTCTAATTTGGCTGCCCCTTATCCCTTACATGCGGTGTGCCTCTGACTTCTGTGCATATACAGTGCTGAGATGTTGCATACTTGGATGCATTGAGCTCTTGGTGGGAGTTGGGACTCTGGGGCATGGTTTGTCCGCAGCTGTGCTTTGCTTAATTGTGCATGTGTGCCATTGTGCCCATCTCCCCCGTCCCCCCAGTCTCTGGTTGTTACTCACCCTGTTGCTGTCGTGTCTGGTCACGTTGAGCAGTGTCCGGTCCCCTAACTCCTGCCACCGTCTCTCCACTGATGACTGTGGACACCATTTCCTCCATCTCGTCCAGCTCCTCCTGTGGCACTGGGCTCCCATCTCCAGTCTGCATTTCTGCCTTCTGGTTGTTTGCGAGTTTCTGCTTTGTTTTGCACTTGACATCATTCCAGCGCCCCTTGACCTCTTCCATTATCCTCTTCAGCACTCTGACTGCATTCACCTTGTCCACGATGGTCTGCCATATTCCATTTTTAGTTGCCAATGACACAGTGGAGGTGATGAACAGTAGCTTGTGGTGTTCTATCACCTCCGTTATCAGGATGCTGTTTTCCTGCGGACTGAACCTTTTCTTCCTACTCTTCTTCTCCTTGCCCTTCCCTGACCCCGAGGTCCCGGGCTGGCCCTTCAGGGGGCTTGTGGGGTTCTGGTTGTCCTCTGCACTTACTCCGGCTGCCTCCATTGTGCTTCGCTGTTGTTTGGCTTTTGTATGTGGTTTTTTTTCCAACTTTTGTAGTGCGTTTTTCCACATGTCGCGTGGGGACTGCAGGCCTGTGGCTGGTTTTCGCATATTTCTCTATCGCGATTTGTGTCATCACCGCTTTTTTCACGTTGGTATTTCGCATTTTTGCGTCGTCGCATTGATTTTCACGCGTTCATTTGCCACTTTGTGGTGGGTCTATCGCATGGTGCCGCCGTGTTGAGAATACCACGTTAACACAGTGTTATTTTCCCGCGATAGACTGCGATGTGAAGAGCTTCTTTTGCGGTAGTTATCACATGTTCTTGAGAATATCCCCCTTAAATGTTTCTTCCTAGTGCCCCTAGACATTGCGAAAACCATCCTTCCTGCTTGCCCCCACTGCCACCACCTTTTGTCTGACATGATTCAGCCTAAATGCTTAATGCTGGCCCTTCTCATTGTCAGTAAAAACCTTCACTGCGTACTCATACTTACACGTAACAGCATTCTGGAAGCAGCATGACCTTACCTAAATCTATTTTTTATAGTATTGATGATATGTGAGTTAAAGTATACCAAGCATTATTCCAAGTAGTAATTCAATGCCTGGGTGCTCTGGAAAGCAGCCTGTACTGCGTATGGATGAAAGGGCATCCTATTGATTTAACAGCAGTGACCCCTCGTCTTGCATCTTTTTCTGCTACAGCGGTTATCAGTGATGTCAAAATACAGCAGCTGTTGGAGGGAATTTTATCTGGAGTCCAGTACCAGCAGCATTCCATGCATTATGCATTCGGATGTATGAGCAAGCTGAAAGCGAGACAGAGAGAGACAGAGAGCAAGACTTAGAGAAAGCCTAAGAGAGTGAGAGAGAGAGAGAGAGAGAGAGAGAGAGAGAGAGAGAGAGAGAGAGAGAGAGAATAAGAGAGAGAGGTGGGTGGCGGGGCAAATCTCTGTATGCCTGCCCCTCAGCTGCCTGTCTTCATGTGTGTAGGTCTGTCTGTTGCCAACGTGTGCACATGATTGTCTGTCGGTCTGTATTTAGCATCGGCTTTGTGTGCATAGGTATAGTTGAGTGTGCGCTCAAAAACGAAAAACAATTCTTTTTAACTCTGCTTCTTCCTCTGAAGTCTTGTTTGATGATTGTTTGCTGGGTTGTATTTCCATTGTGGCAAGAGCTCAGTCCACAACTTTATCTGTGATTTCAATTGTGTACACTAGTTTTGGAGTTGTGGCATTCGAGGCTTCTTTTTATATTTCAGTCACTTTTGTTGTTCTTCCATCCAGTTTGTTTGATACTTGTTTTCCCAACTATTGTTTGGCCCATTTTTTTCTCCTTTCAGTGAATACTCAGCTTTTGTTTCTATAACCTCACTGTAATTAGTTCTTTCTTTTTTATACTGCTTGCTGTTTCCCATGCCATTCCTAATTGCTCCTGCCTCTGAGAATTCCCTCCTCCATCTCTCTGTGCTTTGATTATTTTGGAAGATTAAATATATTCTTATCTGAAACTTAGGAAGAAAAGTACATTCTTCAATAAATAGGTGAGTTGTAAGGAGAAATCCTAATAGGTTTTGATATATTACTATTCAGATAGATGAGCTTAGGCTCCAGAGAAGCATTCAAGGATACACAGGTTCTCTTTAGTCCTGTTTAAAAATACTACCAAGCTCTTCATCTGGTAGATTTTGTAAGGTACTTTGCAGACAATGAATGATACACGTCCTTGATCCTATATGCGTAGGGTTTTTTTAGGCTTGGGTTTTGGTACCTTAGCTGTCCAGCAGACCTATTGTTTACAATGTATATAGAGTGGAACTTGGATCCACTCCTTTCAACCATTAACATTTTTCGGCCTGCCTCTTTCAGATTTCTGTTTCAGACGTATTCAATTAAAACCTGGCTTACCTGAGTGGATTATTCATTGGCTGTTTCGATGTATATCCTCCAACCTTTACTCCTTTGCTCCCATTGAACTACATGACTACATTACACATAGGGAGCATTACATAGAGTATGCCTTTCCTCAGGATTAAATGTGGTTACATTACATGCCTTAGCACATGAACCCAGATTTAATAATTTGCCAATGCTTGCTTTTTTTTTGTGCCTTTGAATATGTACCCTCTTGAAGCAGCCAAGTCTGCATGGTCATTTCTGATGAATGGCTAATCCTGCCCTATCTGCTCAGTGGCACCTTCATCGACTACAAATCACCCTTTCGAAGAATGGTGCTCCACACAGCAATATTTGTGCTGTTCCTGAGCTGTTGAGGATTAGGCAAATGTCAAGTCCATTGTTTGTGTTCAGTGTTTGTGTTGAGTTCTTTTAATATGTGTGTATATTTGTGTATGCGTATATGTTGCTGTTTTGTGATGTTTGTATTATAAACATATTGTTTTTAAACCATGTGTACATTTATTGGGCAGCGTTGGGGGGCTTGGAGTTTGCATGAATCAGTGGACCCTATCAATCATGCCACATTGATTCATTTGCACCTGGGATCAGGGGCCCTACTACATATAGGGCGCACTTTCCCTCTTTGTGCCACAGCACTCCTTTAACCTCTTCAGTGCCCATGACGAGATAGTCTCGTCATGGAGCACGGTCGCGCTGTGCCCATGACGAGACTATCTCGTCATGAACCCCACCCACTAATGTAACGCCCGGCACAGGAGGGGGAAAGGGCGTGGCACAGAAGGGGTTAAACAGGTGAGTTGTGCCCAAACAGAGAAAGTGTGCCCTAATATGTTGAATGTGCTGCCCTCAGGGAAGTCACAAACTTGCGCTGCCCTGCACTTTTCACTGTGCCTGCAGCAACTCACCTGGGCTTTTAAGAGAAGAGAGAGATACCCTTGCAGGCGGGTCTGCAAGGGGATGTCTGGGGGGTTCATGGGACACCGTTAGCTCCCTCCAGAGGGCTGCCATCCGGGGAGCGAACTGACAGTGTGCCATCTTTTTGTGGATCATTGTTAGTGCACCTTCTGACAGCTTCTTGGCATTTGTGCCCGTGTCTATAATACAACGCGGGCGCACAGGTAAGGATGTTCCCTCATTTGCATGTGGCCACCATCATGTAAATAAGGAAACTCCCTCTTGAGATAGGTCTGGCCTGAGATGTGCACTAGCTGTGTTACAAAACAGTCTGCATGAGTGTCTGTGGCCACTTCTGTAATACTAAAGTGCAAA
Source organism: Triturus cristatus (assembly GCF_964204655.1). Taxonomy (NCBI): domain Eukaryota; kingdom Metazoa; phylum Chordata; class Amphibia; order Caudata; family Salamandridae; genus Triturus; species Triturus cristatus. The sequence goes on along the minus strand of NC_140585.1, from coordinate 1,051,564,449 downwards.
AACCTCCACTGCACCCTCATGGCACTTAGCCCCAGATAGTCAGCATTTTTTGAGAAAACGTTGATTTGTAAACGTGGTTGCTTGAAAAAAAGTAGTTCATAAGAGCTAACCAGTGAAGCAGCAACCCTTAAATCTACAGTTTTCTTTCATTAAGCCATCTGCACCCTCTTACATACAGGGCAAACTTTCACTCTTTGCGCCACGATGCACCTTCAAATGAGTGTGCCTTGCGCAAACAAGGAAAGTGAACCCTACTATGTTGAATGCGCTGCCCTCAGGGAAGCCAGAAACTTGTGCTGCCCTAGGGGCAGTGCATTCAAGAGAAATACAAAGCAGTTTTAAAGCAGCCACTACGTGTTTCACTGTGCATGCGGAAATTCGCCTGAACTTTTAAGAGTGTAGAGATCCCTTATAGGCAGGTGCAGTGAGTGACTCTATCCGCCTGCAAGGTGATATCTGGTGGTAGTCCCTGGGACCCCCTTAGACACATCCAGAGGGCTGCTATTAGTGGGGGGGGGCACTGACAGTGCACCACATTTTTGTGAACTCACTCTTGAGATAGGGCTGGCGTTTCATGTGCTCCAACACTATCTGTATTACAGAAGGGGCTTCACAAGTGTCTGTGGCTCCTTCAGTAATACCGAAATGTCCCGGGGGTACACATGGTGGGCGCAAACACCCATTGTGCCCCAGGACACTTCTGTAATACGGCCCCTGATGTTCCTTTTTGTGTGGGACAACCTTGTTTGCTTATGGAAAACTTGAAGATGTGAGAAGTGGTAGACCTGGAAATGTGCCAAAAACCTATGCCTCACCAGGTGTGGCGTAATGAGGCGAAATATCTTTTTTTCTCCTAGTTTGTTTTGCAGCAAGCATAGAAAGTGGAAAAAGCCTGGTGGGATATTGTTTTGTGCAGGAAGCTGACCCTTCCTGCACAAAAACCATCCTCATTACAGCACAGGCACCCTTGCACCATGGTTGCAAGAATGCCTACGTTGGCACTAGGCAGTCAAAAGGATGTCAGTGCAGGGGAAATGGCAGGAATGCGACGCATTAACTCAAATATGGTGCAGTCTGCCCTTTTCTTGTCCCGCAGTGCAGCACAGCAAGGTGACTTGCTGTGCTGCCTGCACTACGTGACTTGGACTTAAATATGTCCCTAAGCAGAGATGGCTTTTCTACTAGAGCAACCATAAACTATCCCTGGTCACTCATTTTAATTTGTGTATCAATATCGTTATCTTCAGGGTAGTTCTCTTGTTACCACTACTTACAGGGCACAAAAGCAAATACAATTCGTATCTGTTTCAAAGGAACCTAAGGAAAAACAATCATTGTACGTCCTGCAGCAGCAAACGGAATTTTAAATATTTGGGAGAACTTTGCGAAATTCATGAATTCATGAATTTTCTTATTTCTAAAAAGTTCACATTATATGATTCTATATAACTTTTTGTAACCAAGGCAGTAACTCGCACAGTCTCCTGATGGTATTTCACAAGACTTTTTATGTGAGGTCTGTGTTCAGTTAAAAAGATGCCCACATTTTGCTACACAGGCGTAGTTTTAGGAAATTCACATGGAGTTTCATAAAATCTGATGAGAAAGAAGTTTGCAATTTCACACTCAGTACTTTTAATACTATGTCAAAATAATATAGATCATAACTTTCATATGCCAGAGACTAGCACATTGGAATCTATAGAGAGAATATAAAATCAACACTGTTGATTATAGACTTGGCGCTGTCCAAATATATTATTCGGGTCGTCAAGTATTTCAATTTGAAGCTAATAATGTCAGGGCACTGCTTAATGCACACTGGGAATGCAAAATATGACACAACTGTTCTGCTTAAATATTTCTGAGAGCTAGCAGTGGGATGCATATTAATAGACAGGGGTCGCTGCCCACTGTCATTGTGCTGAACGTTATAACTCGGTACCTTTTCACATATCAATCAATAATTTAAATTTGCAGGGACACAGGGGAGCTGCCGCGTATACAAGGGCACTTCTAGTTATGCTGGAGTGCTGCTCAATACGCAGGCATGTGGTTCAGTCACACGATGTTGCTGCTCAAATATCCCACTGTTCTTTGCGGATATGAAAGGGTGACATTGTGTGGGTTGCTCCAGCAGGCGTGAACTTTCTCAAGGTGCTTCTTAATGTGAAAGGGGTGCTGCTGATGTGTCCTCCTTGCTGCCATATAACATAACATAACATGAAAAAAGACAAAAACATAACGTGTGTTTGTAATTTGCACCTTCAATCAAGAGTATCTTGGTGCTGAATAACAGATGTTTATTGTTACCCAACGGTATTCATTTTATCAACCTCAGAATGAAGAAAGGCTGAGTGGACTCACCAGGATTTGAACCTGTAGCCATGAGGCAGGGGCCTAACACAGGCCCCCCACAGACCCCGCGGTGCGGGAAGGGCCCCGATCTGCAGGGGGCCCCTCAGCAAAATACTCAGGCCCAGGAGCTCTGGGTAAAATCCAGAGTGGGGGCCCCTCGATGTACGTGGCAGGGGGGGGGCCCTCAACTTTCGTTACGCCACTGCCATGAGGTTGAATACAGGTCCATACAGTGGAGGCATCAGTCCACTAAGCCACCAGACACGGCTTAATATATGTCCTCTACATACTAGGGGGCATATTATCAAGGAAAGGCGTTACAATTATCGCCGCTCTAGCAGCAGAAAACTGCTGCTAAAGCGGCGATAATGGGCTTGATAATATGCCCTTGAGAATTCCAATAGAAGCCCATGTTCACAACAGAACATTGGCTTCAATTGGAATTCCATAGAGCATATTATCAAGCCCATTATCGCCGCTTTGGCGGCAGTTTTCTGCCGCTGAAGCAGCGATAATTTTAACGCCGTTCCTTGATAATATGCCCCCTGGATCGTTAGTAAATATGCTAGCGGTGTTGCTTTTTTCAAAAACGTGTATGTGACATTACTGTTCAAATATCCCACTCTTTGTCCCTAACATAAAAGGGCTCAGCTTAAGCATATGTGGGTGCATTACACAGTAAATGTGCATGGAACACTACTCAATAAGCCTGAATGCTGCTCACTATTTCAGGGTCAATTTGCAAGGGATGTCAGTCCTTATGCCACAAACTGCAATGTGTGCCAGGCTGGGGTGTAGCATTGTCAATAAGATTGGGGTAGTGTGAGATTCAGATTTTCTGACAGCCAGGCTGGCATATAATGTTTAACTAAGTTATAGGACAAGCAGGGTGCATGAAAGGGGCACTGGAAATGGGAGACAAGTGCAGGTTGGTAAGGGTACTAAGAGAGAAAACACAATACTTTGTAAAATAACCAATATTCTGAGGACTTTCAAAACAAAGAGGGAAGAGTCTGAGTGTGTTTTTGTCTGTGTGCATATAAAGGTCCTTGGTGAAATTCGACTGACATCTCATAATACCCGAATGCAAACACCTGTACCCAACTTTCTTTCAGAAAATACATTAATTAGGCGTGCTGCCCGGAATAAAGCTCTTCAATCCCTTTTCAGGGGTAGTAAGCACTATGTAAACACAAGTACAATGCAACACAGTACATGGTGTGTGCAGGGTTGTTGTACAATGCATTAAAGGTGATATTCGGTGTGTTTTGGTTCTGCCAGTGAAGTGGTGCTGGCTGCTTTTTTGCTTTTTCTTCAGTGACAACTGACCACTTACCTTGGGGCTCCATTCCTGACATTCTACTTAGGGACTGGGGCCCAGGTTGCAGACTATTGCAACTAGAACAGTAACAACCAGTCAGAGACAGAGAAAGGAGAGAATGCAATCACCCATCTTTCCTGCGGTCTACTCTCCCACTGCAGCCAGCCTGTCTGGTGCTTTGGAACCGTGACACTGGTAGCAACATGGCAGTTTTTTTTATCAATTCTGAACTTTCTTCACACCTTGGCCCTCATACAACCAAGAAAAGCCTGGTTAGGGGCTTTGAAGTGAGACAGGGGACAGGTATTATTCCACACACAGCAGGTCATCCTGTTTAAGAGCCTGTGCCCACTCTCAGCCTCTACAAGTGAGGGAATTCTGCTTGTGACCAGAAACTGAAGACCCAGCATTACTTCACACTACTGGCCACGTTTATTCATTTTAAGCCAATAATCATTCAAGAATGTTAATTAAGGTGGGTGGGGTGGAAATGGAACACTCCTCTCAGGAAATGTCCCCATGTATACAAAGTGGCCGGAGAAACTTATACCATGATGAAAGCTCTATGATGGTTTTTCCTTTTCATGGGGCTGGGGGTAGCTTTAAGAGTCAGAATATCTGGAAATTGTATTTAGCATACAACATAAGAGAGGAGGGAGGGTGGCAGTCTGAGATGGTGATTAGGTTTCAAGGCCTGATAGTCGAATTAATTAATGACTAGTTTAAAATTTAGTATTGGAATGTGGCAGGCCTAAATCAAGTGAGGAAGCGACTACTAATACGTGAGGAACTAGCAGCATATAAGCCACAGATTTTCGGGGTAACTGAAACTCATATGGCATTTAAAGATCGGCAAGTATTGAGGCCATTGGGGTATGAAACGCTTATCTGCACTTCTCAAACAGTGTCTATACGGGGAGTTGCCATAATAAAAAGCTAAGAAGCTAGTCTCTAAGATTCTGAGAACTGATTCTGATAGTAGGGGCACATGAGCTATAGCACAGCTTGTCATCAATAGGCAGACATTTACCATTTGTGTGGTGTCTGGCCCTAATCTGGACAATCCTGAAGTCTTTGATTATTTAAATCTGGAACTGTTGGATTGGCCTGGAAATTTGATCCTAATGGGGGATTTCAATTGTGCGGTGGACTATCGTATTGATACTACTTATCGGCAAGCTGTATTAGGATGGCCAAATATGGGCATCTATTATGGAAATAATGAGATTGCACTGTCTAGTTGACGTATGAGAACTTTGTTCCCTCTGATACCAGGTTACACTTATTACTCTTCTCCTCACAGACAGTATTCTCGAATAGATTTGATATTGGTGCAAGGACAGTTGTTGCGAGGGGCATCTATCGAGATTTGTCCAAAGATTACCTCAGATCACAACACCCTAAATGTTTAATATGTAGCCTAAGTCAGTAGAGGGAAGGGGTGGTGGACGACCATTTTTATTTCCTCTAAACCTGCTTGCCAGTATGGAATATCTGGGATATATGAAGCACCTTCTTTTAAGAATATATACTAAACAATAAAGGTACAGCTTCGGTCGCAACTGTCTGGGATTGCATGAAAGCATATATACGGGTGTGACGCTTCGGTTTATTCTGACTCAGAATAGATGTAAACAGCAAGAAGAGGCCCAAGTTCGGCAGGAGTGTTTGGATTTGGAAAAAATCACTCTCAGGCAATCCTGTTAAAGAATCAACAGGAGCAGTCACTATATCTAAAGTTAATTGAGAGACGACAAATGTTTCATAGGGGGTTAATGGAGAAGGTGGCTGCCAGCTATCAGAAAAAAACAGGGCTTTTCAGTATGTGTATGGGGAAAAAGTATTTTTAGACATTCTAGCACCAGAGTTATTCGATTTGGTAACTGCTATTAGTAATGGAGATATTGCTCCGCTATCATGGGGACTGACTAATATCGTGTTTTTTCTTAAAAAAGGTAAACCACCTGAGAAACGGAGTTCTTATCGACCAATTTCCCTGATAAACGTGGACGCCAAGGTATTCTCTAAAATACTAGCTCTGCATCTTACTCCAGTGATGCATAATTTGGTTTCAGAACAGCAACATGGTTTCATCCTTGTTAGAGATACTATGGCACATATTAATACTGCAATTGTGGCATTTGACTTGGCTGGCAAAAATAAGGACAACATAGGTATGATTATGCTGGATGCAGAGAAGGTCTTCGACCGGGTTACTTGGGAAGCGCTCTGGATGATCATGGACATATGAGGGTTAGGTAGTCATTTTATAACACTAGTACAGATGAAAACCCGGTCGCTAAGGTGCTGATGGGTGACCACTCCTCTTTTTCTTTTCAAATAGGACGGGCACACGTCAGGGGTATCCACTTCCTCCTTTGTTATTTGCCCTTTATATTGAGCCTTATTTGAAAGACTTTAATTTGAACAAGGGAATGCAACCTGTTGGTTAAATTGTATTGATCTTAAAATAATGGCTTATGCTGACGATGTAAAGGTTTTTGCCACCAATCCAAGGGATGTTGTTAATGTAATATTCAAAGAAGGCTGAACAATTTGGTGCCTTTCCCGGATGTAAGTTAAATCTCTCTAAGACACAGGTCATTTTAAATTTTCAGTGTCCTACTTTTACGATAGGCGTGGCAGACACTGCTATATATTTCTGTATATATGTGGAGAACATTATCGCACTTAAATATAAACCCCTTTTAAAAACAGTCATAGCGAAACTGCGACAATGGCATAAGATTCCTTTGAGTATCCTATGTAGATGTAATATCGTCAAAATGAACATATTGCCAAAGTTTCTCTAAATATTTCGTTCAATACCACTATGAGTTCCTGGTTCCTTTTTGAAACGTCTGGACGGGACAGTCAGTAGTTTCACACGGGGCTTTAGGATGCCCAGGCGTGCTATTCACTATTTGAAATTACCCTATATGCAGGGGAAACTCAAATTATGGGAATTTTAATTATTATTTTTGGGCATCATTTACTAGCCATATTCAAAGTCTATTGGTTGAAAGTAAGGCTGGGCCGATGGCATATGGGTATCAATTAGTGCTAGGCATGGGCTTTAGATTTTCCTTGCATAGGTTGATGGACCCCAACTACTTTAAGATGGTAAGGTTTGAGGTAATAAGAGTTATAGTCCAAATTTGGTGTGAAATATGCACAAGATTTTCCTTACCATTTGTTCATTCGCTCACTCCACTTTGGGGCAATCCTTTATTCCCCGACATATTTCATGACAATGTCGGGCAACTCTGGGGTCAGCAGGGCATAGTTAACTTGGGGCAGCTGTATAACAATCAGGGTTTCCGGGCATTCGCTACATTACAGGATATTGGCTCCCGCAGCACCATTTTTTTAAGTACCTGCAGGTGAGAGATTATATTGTTAACAAGCCTAAGTATAGCAATGATGAAGAAATATCCGACCTTCTTACTTACTATTATACCAATCTGGGCAAGAAACAAGGATAGTCAGCATAAGTATAATATATCAGAAATACATGGCCTTTGCTTTGGATGATAGTATTCAATTAGCCTTAAAATGGAGTCAACGTTTGACAACTGTGGTTACGGCTGCTGAGATAAAGGATGAATTAGCAATTTTAGATCAGTCAAACAAATCGGTTAGTCTTAAACTACAGCAATTCAAGACAATTTGCATGCTATATTATACACCAGATCGTATCTCGAAATAGGGGTTCCATGGGACTTCAGACCGTTCATATTGCCCAAAGTGTAAACTTTATGCGGCAGATATTGCACATATGTTCATTGTCTGTCCTAAGATTAAAGGATATTGGGATAGTCTATCTGAAATTGTTTAGCACATGTGGGATTATAATTAATTTGAGCTCTAAGGAAATTATGTTGGGTTAAAAAACCTGGATTGGCTCCCAGCCTGAGGGCACTAATTATGATTATAGTAGTTAGTGCTTGAATATGTGTTGCCAGGGTATGGATAGATCCTACACCGCCCAAGGTGTCTGAATTCTGGAAATTGTTCCACCAAATTTATGAATGTGAAACTGCAATTGCAAAAGCTAGAGTCTTCAATCAGTCAGAAAAGCGGGAAAAATATGGTCACACTGGCATTGATCTTAACTGACTGCTTCATTTACTTAACTGTATGATTGTAGTCTTATTCTTGGATCTCTTAGATTGTTTACAACCCCCTCTCTCCTTTTTCCTTATTACATCCTTTCATTTTGTGATATTTTGTATTTGTAAGTGACTGCATTGACTGTTCTGACTCTCGGTAAAATCAAATAAAAATGTAATTAAAAAAAAAGGATTTTCCTTTTTGCAGATCTCTCTAACAGGATTCATTAATCAATATCACATTGTGCTATTTATTGATATTGTATTGATTATGCCAATCGGGTCCACATAAGATTTCCTAGACACATAACCAGTGGGTACAATAAATCCAGGATGCTGCAGCCAGACACGTCTTAAAACGTTAGTAAATGGCACCAAATAACCTGTGCTTTGAAGGTGCTATCCTGGTCACAAGAAGAATCTCTTTAAGAGCTGTCTGCATTGCTCACCTGGTGACTGATGGGATAGGATCAACATTCTTGTCATCTAAGCACAAACTATGGAGCCCAAAAAGAAACCTGAGGCCCAGAATGTCCCTGCTTATATTTCCCCCTTTTTACAAAATCTGCATTGATGGGAGCTATTTCTTTGCACGGACCTGCAAGCTTAGCAATTCACTTCCAAAAAAGTATAATGTCAACTGATAGCCATTTTGAATTCAGAAAGACAATCAGGGACTGACTGTTGCCAAAACTAGGGCCAAATTGATTATCAAACTACAGATGATATTTACTTCAATATGAAACGTGGGAAGATATCCCTCACACTTCTTGGTGGACCCCACTTTATGCGCAAGCTGTGGCTACACAGCACTGAAATCATTTTGGAGCACTACATTTGTGCCTCTTGCAGGACAAAAAGGTCATACCTCAGTCAACACTCTTTCCAACCAGGCACAGCAGAGTAGTTATTTACTCGACTAGCCCAGAAAGTGCTTTGGTACCTCTTCCAGGGTAGGAAAGTCATATAGACATGCTGCACTAAATTAAAATAGAATAAAATATTCCAATATTCCCATTCAGCCCTATAAAGAATGTGTACAATTTAGATAAAGTTGAGACTAGGGAAGCCCTCAAGGTTTTGCAAGACTTACGGAAATGGACAACCTGGATTAAGCCAAAGTCCTTTTTATGTCACAAATTTCAGTACATCTGTTTTTAGCGAATGTTAGACCCCTTGAAACAGGAACGGAGCTTTGTTGGAATAAAACCAATTTCTTTCGATGGCAGTGCTGCTTTCGCTATATATGTAATGTAGCTTGATATTCAAATCAAAACTTGCTTTTAAGTGGAAAAATCAAAACAATATTTGTAACCCACTTAAGTGTCATTAAATAATTAACCTAGCTCAAAGTACATGACACTGTCTGCATGAGGAGCCAGATGTAAAAAGGGTTGTGTTTGTGATTACCTAATGGCAAGTGTTTGCGATTTGCTATTAGGTAATCGAAAACAGCTATGTACTACTGTGTGTTTTACACTTTGCGATTCCCAGTGGGTCGCAAATCGACCTACCTCATTAATATTCATGAGGTAGGTAGCACTTTGCAACCCATTGGGAATCGCTAAAATCACAGGGATGATGGCCTGCTGGTGTTTAAATAAAGCAATGTTTTTTTAAAATACAGCCCGTTTTCCTTAAACGAAAACAGGATGCGTTTCAAAAACAAAAATGAAAACATTTCTTTTCATGTTTTAAGATTAGGCAGTGGACCATGGGATCACTAACTGATCTTAAAAATGTTTTTTAAACCATTCATGAATGGGAAGGGGTCCCTTGAGAACCCCTTTCCGTTTGCGAATGGGTTACAATCTACTTGAAGTAGGCTTTAAAATACAAATGTTTTGCAACCTCATTTCGGTCGCAAAGCATTCACACATACCACTGCGAGTCGCTATTAGGATGAGACACCCTTAACACGCCCCTTCATAATACTGAATCGCTAGCCCATTTTGAGAGTCGGAAATAGGTTACCAACTCACAAAATAGGGTTTGTACTTAGAAAAATGCATTTTACTGGTCGGTCTGTTTGCGACTGGTAAAATGTGGCGCACATCTGGACCCCGGATGTACAATTCATTTTATCGATAATGGCTAACCTATTACTGTCTCGCAAAATAGGGTTTGTGAGTCACTATTAGGCACCATTAGGCAGGGACATGCCAAGGGCGTCCCTTCCTCATAGCGAGTTGCAGGGGGATGTACAATTGTTTGCGACCAGAATATGGTTGCAAAACAATCGCAGTTTACCACCTACTTCAAGTGGTGGTAAGCCAGTCACATATGCCCTTTTGTGAACAGTAGCAAAAATGTTTTTTAAGAACCTCCAATGGTCTCACGGACCACTTCCTACCCTTAAAAAATTCAACAGAAACATTTCATTTTTCTTTTTGAAAGGCGTCTCATTTTCTTTTAAGGAAAATGGGCTGCATTAATAAAAAAAGTTGCTTTATTAAAAACCAAACACAGACATGGGAGTCTGTTGTTCCCAGTAGCCACAACATTCCTGTCTTATTGCCCATTCCCAATGGTTCCCAAATTGCGATCTGCTCATGAATATTGATGAGACAGGTCCCTTGCGACCTATTTGGGAATCGCTAATGTGTCTGAGACACATTAGTACATTTCATTTTGCAAGTCGCAAAAAATCACAATTAGAGACTCGCAAAAAGAAATGTTCATATATCTGACCAAGGGTTTGGTACATGGAAAAATGTTTATTTGCGGTCGCAATCGACTCAATTCTGCGCATCAGCCCGTTTACGACCTAAAAAAAGCATTGTACATCTGGCCCTTGCTATTTTCTTCATTCTTTAGTACCATGCACAAGGTTATGAATTCTTTGTGGTACATATGTCCTCGTGGTACCTCTTCCACATGTGGCCTACCAATTCCCTCTAAAACATCTGCACTGCTTTTGCATGAATTTCCTCTGATGCTCGGCCAGATTTCCTTTTATTTGCTCAAAGACCAGGCCTTTCATCTTTCTTCTGCAAAAAAACAATGCCAAATTCTGTAGTGTAGCAGAAAAAGACCACAGGGAAAAAGACCGAATTTGATATTATCCAAAATTGGAAACAGACTCGTTTTCTATGTATGGCTTGTTATTGTAGTGGCCTAGCAGGAACCTCCGATTGATGCCTGCTCGCTGAGTTGAAAGGGGTCAGCCCAGTAGGGTGGCCACTGTTCCTTTGCTTTGAAATTCACTTTCAATGTCGTTGTGGCCAAAACAGACAAAAATAAGATGTTGCAGATTGTGGTTAACCCCAAATTCACACATTCTCTTCCTCATTGGTTAGTTTTCGACAGTGGCAATGAGGTGTCCTGAAAGCGAAATTATGTAACAGACGCCCATATCCGCTAAAAAGACCCAAGTCACGTGGTTTCCGAAAGTGCCTTTACTCTACTGCACTCTTACATTCCTGACAGCAGGTTGTGAAATGTTTCTTTATTTGGAGTTGCATAACCGCCTGTGATGCATTGTTTGTTCCAGCACAGTGCTGTTCCCATCAGAGGAAGTTAGTAAAACCACAAATGTAATGGAACAAAGAGTGCACTTTTGCATCTTGTGTTCTGATGAGATAAATGAGCGTTTGAATCACTGAACAGTGTGGACCGAAGTAAATTAGTGCTGCAATGCAGGAATGTCTGCTGGCTGGTCTGCGCCCATCCTATCCGGCATTTGTTGATCTTTCCATGGGAGGACAGACTTTCTGTTTTATTTAATGCCTACTTAAATGAGCATCTGCAATTATGTTGATCTGGAATAACATTTTTCAGGGCAGATACTGCAGTTTCCGGAGGACCAAAAATTATAAACACTGCGTGCCATAACTTGGTCAAAAAATACAGGGAAGCTATTTATATTTCGAAAGGCTGAAATTGATCAATAGCCGAGTACATTTTTAACAGTGTACAACAGTAGTGGCCAGCGAGTTGACAGAGTGACGGGGGGGGAAGGTGGGGGACGGAGACAAATAAAAAAGATAAAAATAAAACACTAACCTGTCCTCCACATCGCGCTCCTCACTTCTCTGGGCACGGGCTCCCAGAGTGCGCTGCAGCCAATCCCGATGCAGCTTTCATGCTGCTGAAAGCAGCGTCAGGATTGGCCTGTGCGCCGATGATGTGTGCTCCAACACAGACTGGGAGCCTGTGCCTTCTCTCTCCAAACCAGCCATGCAGCTGAGGTTGGCGAGAGCTTCACTGCAACATGTGGGTTTTAAATCCACATGTGCAGTGAATGCAGTGCCCAACACTCCCTCTCCAGCCTGTCACCACCCTGCGCCCCCAAGCCTCGGCTCAAGAGAAAAATAAAACTATAATAAACAAGGGTTTATTATCGTTTTATTTTTCATTTTTTTTGTCTACTGGCAGGCGGGGCAATGCTCCTTTGCCATAGTGCGGGAGCCGCTGCTGGTGTATAATTTCCTTGGTTACATGACCGTATGAGCTGGGGGTGTAAGGACAAATACAGGATCTGGTGTGGGCAGTGGAATGAAGGAAGATGTTTCAAGTCAGTGACATAATGTCTTAGCTTATGGTTGAATGTTGGGGTGTTTGTCAGCAAAATGATTGCCTGGCATATGTATTGTGTGTCCTAGGTATCCTTTACAAACATATCGTCCCATTGGGTGTAGATTTTCTATTGTTAACACAAATGTTGAGATATTTTGAAATTTATAGTGCATAATATTTTCCTTGAAGTCCAGCGAGTGAGCCCACACCTTTTTTTTAATGTTTTGGAGGGTGGTGGCAGTGGGGCGGGTGGGGGGGGAGATGTAATGTAAATGTGCATTTATAAAGCGCAAACTGTCACTCCACAAGGAGCCTCCTGGCGCTACGGAATCGAAGTGAGGAAGGATGGAGAGGAATTCCGAGATGGAAGAGAATTAGATTAGCGCAAAGCAGTGGTCATCAGGGATATTATATATCCAAGTTTTTAATGCCTTCCTATAACAGTAGTTATAACACCAAGAGAATTTTGAAAAAAAGATGGATGCATTTTGATGCACAATTTTCACAGAAATTGTCTTAAAATCCATAAGCTCTGAAAGGGAATTTAGTAAATAATCAGTCATTTTCATGGAATACAAAGCCAATGAAGCCTGATGTTGCCCAATAATTAACCCCATTTTATTTCATAAGTGCAGTGGGTGCTCCTTGTATGCTGATAATTACCTCCATTGTGTCAGAGCCAGCATTTTGCTATAGTTACTCCTATATGCGATGTGTGCTACCTTATGCCAACGGCCAGTATTTTGCCATCCACGACATCCATATACTATAGGTTCAAATTTGTCTCTCTTGTATTTCAGGGCCAGCATTGTTTCATGCATGCCGCCCCATGACATGATTGTCCCCTCTAAGTAGAAGAACTAACTGTACTGTGCCAGCATTTTGTCACATGTGTATTATGCGCCAAAATGTATCTCCAGTGTGTCAGCATCAGCTTTTTTTGCCATGGATGACACTTTTATCATTAATTACTTTTTGTAAACCAGTGCTAGTATTTTGGCATGGGTACCTTTTATGCCAGTAAGTACCTCTAATATGCCATCATCAGGATTGTGCCATGGGTGCTTCCATAAACCAAAAATTACCTCTAACAAGTCAGACTAGTGGCAGACTTACAAGGGTAATACAGTCAGACACACACTCACTAACTCATCCTCAAACATCCTAACACACATTCTAACTCGCTCACACGCCCTCATTCACACTCCCTTGCACTCCCTCACATCCATTCACTCTCACTAGGACTCACACTTACTCTCACTCACTTTGACATACTCACTCTCATTCTTACTCACTGTCGATGTTTCAAGCATCTAATCAAAAAGGTTAAAAATATGCGGCCAAATTCAAGCTTAAAAGCTGAGCTGCAGCGTCGCTGGAAATAAATTTATGTGAAGTACACAAAATCACAAAAATGCAAAAAAGTCTCAGTCAATACAGGCCGTGCATAGTTTATAAAATATTTATTTAATTTATTTATTTATTTAAAAGGTTTTATATAGCGCTGGCTGGACCCAAGAGTATCAGAGCGCTTTACAGTATTAGGTAATACAGAATTGTAGTATAACTTTTATACATATAAGTCAAAAAACAAGGCACACAATGTTTGATTTAAATGAGGTAAAAATTAACAAGGATATCATAAATCTAACAACATATCAGAGATAATAGGCATGGAAGAAAGCAAAGGTTAGTTATTGGATGGGGGAGGGAGAGAAAGAGTAGGGTTACTAAGGAGGGTGAGGGGTACGGGACATGAAGGCGGAAGGAAGTTATCTATGCTAAGAAAAGGGGGGAGAGGTGGTCATAAATGAAAGAGTTTGGTGGATGGGGGAGAGGGGGTGAGAAAAAAAAAAGAAGAGGGGATCTATTCAGTCAGGGCAGGGGTAAGAATAAGTATCCAGTGACAATGTATTAGGGACCCCAGTATTTGTTGAGAAGGAGCCGTTTGAGGTCTTTTTTGAAGCTGGGGTAGGAGGGATTGCAACGTAGTTCCTTAGGGAGAGCATTCCATATGGCAGGCGCGTTTCCAGAGAAAGAGCGAGACTGTGTAGATTTCTTTTTTAATAAGGATGGGATTAGGATGAGAGCGTTAGTGCTCCTCATAGTTCTGGTACAGCCCGATTTGTGAGAGAGGTAAGATGGGGTGTTTTGATGGAGGGCTTTGTGCGTGATGCAGGCAGACTTGTAAGTGGATCTGCCTTCAATAGGAAGCCATTTAAGGTCTTTGAGGACGGGGAGATGTGATCAAACCGCTTACATTCAGAAATAAGCCTGGCAGCAAGGTTGAGAACGGATTTGATAGGGGCAAGGTGTACTTTGGGAGTTCCAGAGAGAGTGGCATTACCGTAGTCGAGCCTAGATAGGACCAATGATTGTACCACTGATTTAAAGTCATCGGCAGGAATAAAGGGTTTGATTTTTTTAAGATGGTGAAGTGTGAAGAGAGCGCCTTTGGCCGAATTCTTTTATATGGGGAGTAAGACTGAGGTTCTGGTTGATGCTGATGCCGAGAGATTTGACTGAGCTAGAGATGGAGAGAGAGCAGTTAAGAGCTTTGATGTCAGAGATCCAATGTAGAATAGGGAGAGAGTTGTTTTTAGGAGAGAATAGAATGATTTCTGATTTTTTAGGGTTAAGTTTTAGGTGGTTGTGATGGAACCAGGATTGAATCTTAGTCAAGGCATCGTTAAGGTGCAAGACATCGGCATGGGATTTGATCTTATAGTTAAGTTGGGTGTCATCAGCATAAAGGTGGTAGCTGATTTTCGCTTGCTTATGAATGAGGGTGAGGGGTTCCATGAAGAGGTTGAATAGAGTGGGGGAGAGAATAGAGCCCTGGGGGACCCCCAAGTAGACCGGTAGAGGTGTGGAAAGACAGTCGCTGACTTTAATTTGTTGGGTTCTATGTTGGAAAAAGGAGGTGAACCATTTGAGAACAGCGCCATTAAGGCCACAATGGTCTTTGAGAATGTTGAGTAAGGCGGCATGGTTGACAGTATCAAAAGCTGCAGAGAGGTCAAGAGGGATGAGAAGGGAAGATTTACCCTTGTCTAGAGAGTGGTGGATGTCATCGACTATGTTGAGCATAACTGTTTCAGTGCTGTTGCCCTTTCGAAAGCATGATTGTAAAGCGTCCAGGAAGTTGAATGATTTAATGTGTTTGTCTAACTGGAGCAGAGCGCATTTTTCCAGGGCCTTAGATAGGAAAGGAAGGTTACAAATAGGGCGTAGATTATTTAAGTCATTGGGGGTCAGCTGTAGCGTTTTTGATGGTGGGGGTAATTTGTCCTAGTTGGAGGGAGGCAGGGACACTACCGGTGGCTAGGGAGGAGTTGATGATAGTGGTCCAATAAGGAGCGATGATGTGTTTTAGGTCCTGAACAAGGTAGGCTGGGAGGGGATCTTTGGTATGAGAGGAAGGTTTAAGTTTGGAGATGATGGTGAAGACATCCCGTTCCGAAACTGGACAAAACTTATTCCAGAATGCATTGTTTTTTAGTTGGGGGTGATATAGTCAGGCTCATAAGGGGTGTCAAAGGGGGGAGTTGGGAAGAGTCCAAGGAAAGGGAGAGAGGAGAATTAGGGGGGATGTTAGGGGGGAAGGGTGGTTGGCCATAAGGGAGGGGCGTTAGAATAAAGAATTGATCAATCTTATTGATTTTATCTGAGAAGAAGCTCGCAATTTCTTCACATCTCTCGACCGTTGACATAAGTTTGGGGGGGGCTGAGGCAGTTTGGTTTTTGACAATGCTAAATAATTCCCTAGGTCGGTTTCTTTCTCGGTCAAGTTGTGAACGGAAGAAGGAAGTCTTTTCCTTAAAGATATGTTTTTTGTAGTTGGTTTTTGCGGCTCTGAGGAGGATAAGATTTGAGGGGGAAGGCTGTTGCCTCCAAGTGCGTTCAGTCTGCCTAAGAGCGCGTCTTTCACTGTTGAGGTCGCTATTGAACCAGGATTTGGAAGGCTTACGTTTCAGCTGTTTTAATTTTGCCAGAGCAATTTGGTCAAGGACATCAATGATAGATTTGTTGTAATGTTCTGTAAGGCCACTAGCACTTAGGGAGGGAGGAGTAAGGCTTAGGTGAGCTTTAATTTTTTTCTCCAGTTCGCCTGGAGGAATAAGGTGGAGATTTCTAGTCAGTTTCTTTTGGTTGGAGGTATTTGTGTATGGTGGGGTTATAGAGCTGTTGATCGTAAAGAGGATGAGGTGGTGGTCGGACCAGTCAATGGGGATGATGTGGGAGAGAGAAGCCAGTTCCTTGCTAGTGATGATAGCGTCAAGAGTGGCACCTTTGGTGTGTGTTGGGGAATGGCAGAGCTGTTTCAATTCATTGATATCAAGTAAGTCATTGATGAGATTTACCGAGGGATCGTCATTTTTATTCCAGTGGAGGTTAAAATCTCAGAGAAAGAGGTTTCTAGATTTAGAAGCCGATGATTGAGTGAGAAAATCAGACAATTCTTCCACAAAGGAAAGAGGGTCACCAGGGGGGTGGTAGATGGTATGTAGGTGAATAGAGGGTGATCCATGAACTATAAGATCAGCACCAATGTATTCAAAAGTAGTAAGGACAGAGTGCTGGACAGGTAAGAGTTGAAGCTCTTCTTTATAGATTATGGCGAGTCCCCCTCCGATTTTATCAAGCCTGTCTTTTCTGAGGATGGTGTAACCGGGGGGAGAGAGCAGGTCAAGGATAGATGTTGAGTGGGCATTGAGCCAGGTTTCCGTAAGAAAGGCTATGTCAATGGCTTCACTAAGGATACTTTCAGCGATTTCTGTTCCATGACAGGCTGCCCATCGGCAGTTAACCAGCATGTAGTTAAGGGGTTTAGGGTCGGTTTTTTTTGGGGGGGGGGAGGAATGGATGACGGAGAGTTGTTGCGGGGGTCTAGGTGAGACTGGGGAGGACGGGATTCTACTTGTCCCCAGGATCAGTTATGGAAGAATGTTGAGAAAGGGTGTTTGTCGTCGAGGTAATAAGAAAGTGTTCTTTATTAGGATCACGGAGGTCGGGAGGGGGGAGATGGCTCAGAGAGAGGGGTGGACTGAGTAAACCATTTCTGCAGGTCGGTATAGAAGGAGGATTATTGTAAGGGGAGGTATTCCCTTGGTGAAGGAGTGTGGGCTCAGATTGTGCAGAATCCAAGGGGTAGGTATGATTGGAAGGGATTCTTGAAGAGAGGGAGTTAATTTCATTTCTGAGTGAAGAAAGCTCTAGTACCAAGGTTGAGAGGTGGAGTTCTATGTTGAGGAGTGATTGGGTGAGAAGTGAGATAGGGAGGAGGGCACGAAGTTCGCGGGGGAGGGGGGGGTGTTCCTCGTTGGTCATGAATGGCAGTTTAGGATGCGGATGGGGTCGGAAGCCAGGAGGAGGGGAGTGGGGGCACGTAGGTCGCGGTGGAGGCGGGGCTGTTCCTTGTTGGTCGTGGATGGCGCTTTAGGGTTCGGGTGGGGTGAGAAGTCAGGAGAAGGGGAGTGGGGAGGGTTAGGGTTGCAGGATAGAGGTAGAATTAAAGGATGTGAGAGGGCACTCTCAGGGGTTAGCTGGGTGTCATGAGACGAAAAGGGAGCATGGGAGGGGTTAAGAAGGCTGTTAACTAGATAATGGGGGGATGGTTACTAGGGGAGGCGGTGATAGGGGTTGTTAGTGCAGCCATCGGGGGATCATGAGAAGGAGGGAGGGTTAGGGTGGTTGAGGGAGTTGTTGGAAGGTTACTGGGAGATAACGGGATTGGAGTTATAGGTGGAGCCGTCGGGGGATCGGGGAGCGGGAGAACGGGAGGGGTTTGGGTGGCTGAGGGGGTTGTAGGAAGGTTACTAGGAGATGAAGAGATTGGAGTTATCTTGCCTTTGGGAGGCTGAGGGGTTAGAGGTAGGAGTAGGTAGAAGGTATTGGGATAGGGAGTAGAAGTGGCGTTCAAAATAAAAAATAAAATAAATTCACAGGCATAAAGATTTTCACAGGAGCTTCTGATAGTGCTGTAAAATGGCAGGCTGCCTAATACCTAGGCTGCCTGGTCCTGAATGCACCTCTTCCACTATCTTGTGTTTCCTGTCTCTTTATTTCAATCCTGCAGGTTCTCTTTCAACTCTGATTTCCACCTTTGTCAATGTTTGGCTAATTTTCTCTGGATTCCTACCCCTAACTACCTTTTCCCTTTCTTGTTCAGTCTCAAAATCTGATGATGAAATATAAGACCTGCACAAATTAAGTACTGAATATTGATCCATGATTCACCCACAAATACATCCTTAAGAATACATTAAGGAGAAGTATGTCCATACATACTACACAGCATATGGTCACTGGCATATCCTGTCAGCAAGGGACAACAAGCATCAAATATAAAAAGCAAATTTAATGATGCACAGGGACATGACTGGAGTCCAATGACCATTTGCCATTTAAGTATAGGTGTGTGTGCATGTGTGAGCATGTGTGTGTGTGTGTTGGGAATGTGTGTGTGTTTGCGTAAAACCTAGAAATTAACTCAAAAACACAAGAAAACAGAAGAGATAAAATTATATGGTTCGGTATGCTAACAAGAGTTACATCAAAAAATCTGGAAAATTAACTGATGAAAGGAAAGGTTAAAATTGCATTTTAGTTAGGTGTTGGAATGAGATCAAAACTAACATTTAAAATTAAAGAAACCCACTGATTTTCACTAACTCTACTTTGCTGAGCTAACCATAGCTTGTGCCCTCACATTCAATGCTTATGGATGCCTCTGTGTAATATACATATAGTTAAATGAAATATTTAAGATGTATGCAATGTGGTGACAAGTCACCTTGCGATCACTTTGCAACAGTGAAGTGCTCATTATACATGCTCGGTAGCTGGCGTCACAAGGCTACCTTATAGCATGGTGCTATGTAGTAGTTTCCTCTGGAGGATACCTGTTTCTGTCCTCGGTCCAGGCTATTCTAGTCTGAACTTGCGCATAGGTGGTGGGACCAAGAGCATCCCTCTGTACACCCAACATGAAGCTTTGTGCGATGTTCTTCACAGCATGGCGGCTAGAGAGTGCCTTATGATGAGAGATGGGGCGTTTCATGAATGGGGTACCTGTGCCTTGTTGGCTTTACCTCTGTGCCAATTCTATTTAGAATTTAGCTTTAGTGTTGACCCTGGGGGTGCTGGTATAACAGATGGGCCTAGGGGGCAATTTGGGATGAGTTTTGACTGGAAGTCATGGCCTTCGCCCCCAGAGACTTTGAAAGTGCCACTCAAATAATTATTGTTCCAAAAACTAGCTTCAGTTAAGTAAATGACATTATTTTCATTTTACACTGGTTTATTTTATAGAGCAAAAGCAAATGTTTGGTTTGCTTCCTTGAGAAAAATAAATAACATCATTCATAATCAGTGATTTACTGCCAGTGAATTTAATAACTTGCTGGTATTTATAATGTTCATGCAATGCTTGCCTCCATTCACATGCTATTTTAATGATTAACCAATGTTTAAGTGTAGAACACTCACCGGCGTTGTCCTCAGCAGTATCACCTTCACCTGCTGAACGTGGGTTTTTTTCTCCCGCATTTATTTGCATAAAAATGTTGAAGTGGAACTGTACACGACCCAGATAAACTTTTTTTCTTTATGACGCTCAACAGCATTTTTCCTCTTCCTTCTGTAATCATAGACTTTTATTGTGAGGAATGTAAAGTGTTCCGGTAACCTGAAAAAGCCCTGTTTACTCAGTAGAGTCTATGTTGTGAAAAAGTAGAAAGGATGCAGAATGAAAGTATTCATTACTACACTTAAAATGTTTAAACTATTTAATCGGGATACAGTTAAGAAATTCAATATAGATTGTATTTTCTACTACCAAACATATATGTAGAATTAGGCACCTTATATTGTTATGCAGGATCTACACATGGAGTGCCATGTTGTAGACTCACTGAGGTCTCAATATTTGCTCTTAGGCCTGTATATTTCTAAAAAACTAACTACGAAGATGCACAAATAAGCTGGAGTTCATTGTTCAGGTAGGTAGTCGGTTTAGTAGTAGTAGAGTACAGATGATAATAAATGCCTCACCAGGACTTGGTTAGATACCTGCTCAGCCTTCTCCTGCACCTAATGTCAATATTCACACTTTAACAGCTTTGATATTCCACATAGAACCAAGGGGCATATTTACAAGCCCATATCGCCACCACAACGTCACTTCTCAGGACGTGTAGTGGCGATAGGGGTTGTGCAGCACATACAAACAGAAAAATGCAATTGATTGTTTAAGTGCAGGAAGGCACATAAACAATCATTTAAAGAAAAATGAAATTTTACAATTTCTATGTGTGCTGCACTAAGCAGCACACTTATAAGTTACAAAACACCATCTGAAGTTTTAAAGAAGGGAGACCTTCCTGCACATAAACAATCTTCACCACAATGCAGACACCCTTGCATTATGGTGCTAGGCTGCGAAATTTAGCACCAGCGCAGGGGGAAACTGAGGGCTGCACCATATTGTTGTAAATATGGTGCAGCCCTGCGTTTCACAAATGGAGGAGTAACGCCGCACTCAGTCACTTCTTAGTAAATATGCCCCTAAGATTTCAAGGTTGGCCATGAGCAAGCTAGGAAGGGCATAGTAAAAAAAATCCCAACCAAAACATGGCTATTTGATTCACAGGGAAAAAGACACTCAACCTACCAATATTATGTTTCAGCACAAGTGTACATTTTGTTGAAAGAAGATTTATTTCAGAATAACAAGCATGTGTCACAGAAGTGACAATTATCTCTCGCTCTTATATTGATATGTACTCATGTGATCTGATGCCCTGTTTTGTCTGAGGTTTTGTAGATGCCTGTACCACATCTCTAAAATTCCACACATCCATGTCTTTTAAAAGATAAAAGTGTTCAAGCAAGGGCTGTACGAGTCAGAAGATTATGCAAAAAATGATAAGGAAATAAGCAAACCGAAAGAGAAAATCACTTTGCAGGAAAATAATGACGCATGGATTAGAGGTATTCGACTGGTTACAAGGTGTCTGTTACCAGCATCAACACCAATAAAAGCAGAAATCTACGTATAGATAAAGGCTTTAAATTAGGGAACAAGTCGTAGAAATGTGGGTGTTAAGACAGAATTCTTAAATTGGTCCCCATTTCATAAAGCTATTATGGCCATGTAATCTCATGTACTGGAATTACCGGGATTTCAAAATCTAAACCCTCTGCAAATTTTGCATGGCATACTTTGGAATTAACCATCAACAACGGTCCGTGTATTGTGATCATTGCTGTCCAACCTGAGTTCCTGTAGCTCATGGAGGTTTGGAATAAGGAAAAAATGTATGCACTTATTTTTCTTCTGTTTCCTTTATCAAACTTCCTCCGCCAACGAAATCTAAATTTATAATGCAGAGCTTATTGAGAGAGACATTATTGGTCAGATTTACAAAGAAAATATAATGATTAAAGAATAAATACAATTAGCAATTCATTCTTTTTTGTGGTAATGCTTTATTTAGTTACTATCCTAGCTACACAGCATTCGCATACACCGTAGTCAACTGATACAACGATAAGACAAGGTCGAACAAAGGCGATGGTACATCATGTCCGGTTGGATGGGAGGTGCAGTTTCAACATTTCGAGGAAAAGTTTGGAGTTGCAAGGATCTCATATGGGAAAAGTAATCCGCAGTATAAGCACTCTCCAAAACAATGACAAATGAGAGTAACAATGATAACACTATTACATGCCTGCGCAGGACCATCCACAGAAAAAACATAACTGTCAACCTATCAATCAATAACTATCCACGCAATCGGTAGAGGTGGTGTGGGAGGAGGAGGTCAGAAGACCCCTTCTGAGGCAGTAAGTACATCCAAATATATATCTATTTCTCTCCTTTTGGAGTGTCACTAATGATGATCTAGGGATTGCGTAGTCCTGTCAATCAGAAGTGGTTAAAAAATACTGAGAAATATTGGGAGGTGGTGGGCAATAACTGTACCAATAATCTGACCAGCGGCCAGTTAACATCTAAATTCCTAGCTGTAAAGTCATGCATACAATTTGAACCCTTTCTGGACTGAATCTCTCCCCCTCTTGCAAAAAGCTTATACTTGAGAATCAGTTACAGCAATCTGCTCCTAAAATTTCCTGGCAAGGAGGCGGTTGGCCTAGTATTGGATTTATGTCCTGCCTGCATCACAGTTAGAGAAACTGAAGAACACGTTTTGTTTTTCTGTCCTAGATACCAACAGATACGCAGGAGGTGGATAAGACCAATCTGCCTCAATTTAGGAACTAGGCAATATCAGATAGTGTACAGAATTTTAAAAACAGATGTATCTGAACCTGTAGTTTTTTCTGTCAGTCGCTTTTTATTTGCTCTCTGGATAATCTGACAGAAGCTTTTGTCATAGATTGTACTGTATTAAGAATTGTCTTGTAGAATATGCTCCTTATGTACCCACTTCTGTCTCTTAATGTATTTTGATGTATGTTTGACTGTCCATCTCTATTGCTCCTTTCAAATAAGCTATTCGAAAATGTACTTGTTTTGATATTTTTTAACTTGTGATTTGTCAATGTTTTTTTTCCTTTGCATACTTTGATGGTTTTATACAAACAAACAGAATAAAGTTATTTGACTACTGAGAAATGTGTCAGCTTTATCTAGCACTCTACACAAGTAATGTTGTTCAAACAAGAACGTCTTATACATTTCAGTAAGCCCCTCATCATGCGTCGGTGTATGGTGACCCCTTCAACGGTGCGCAATACAGATCTTTGCCACTGTGAGGCTAGTGGACAGGAGATGTTTAACATGATTCATCAGAGAAGGACTAAAGGCCCTGTTAAAGTAATGGGAGTCTGCAGGGCTTCGCTAAAGGATGTATAGACATAAGTCCAGTAAGTGGGGAGTTCTGGGCATTGGTAGAGTATGTGGGGCATGTCACAATGATCATGTGGGCATCTCCAGAAGGCTTTGTGATGCAGCAGTTCTGCCTGTTTCAGTTTAAGGAGAGACCAGCACCAGTCCTGGAACGTTTTGAAGAGAGTGAATGTCATCCTAGATTCCCAGGACAACTCTGTGCAGGTTTTCAGTGACCTCGGACCAGTCCTCCTTAGAGTTTTCAGTATTAAGCAATTGTTGCCAAGAAGCATGTTTGTCACAGGAGGGGCTGGGAGTGAAGGTGTCATACCAGGAGGTTTTGGAACCCCACAACTACCCACTTGGACTGTCCCCATAAGATGGGGAATTGTAACATCGGGAAGTCAGCTATCGCCCATGGTGATGGGCCAAGGGGGGCTGATAGGAAGTTTATAAATTGCCAGTAACACCACAGATGGATTGTGAGGAGGCAGATTTCATCCTGTTATCTCAAAGGGTATGAGCTGATTGTCAAACAGGAGGTGATTAACGGTGAGAATGCAGGCCTGTTTTCAGAGGGACCACGAGGTGGCCTGTTTGCTAATGCAGATGCTGGCATTGTGCCGTATGAGTGCCCGTTTATGCATGCATGCATCACTTTTGAGGAGTTCGTGCACCTGGTTCCAAGTCTTGAGAATGGCCTGTATGATAACATTGGCGATGCCAGGCAAAGGAGACCCAAGAGCATAGAATACGTGGAGGCCTGGGTTGAAGTCTGTAATTTGGCACTGTATGTGGACCCATAGAGGGGGGCCCATACTAGTCAGAGAAAGAAAGATAGTTGGGAGAGGTGGAGCACTGTGTAGTAGTGTTCCATGCTCGGCAGACTCAGTCTGCCAGAGTGCCTATGGGCAATCAATTTTGAAGGTTTTAGCCATGGTCTCATGTTTCCCTGTATGAAGGATTGAATGTCCTTGTCAATTTCTCACAATAGAGAGGTCTGAACCGCTGCTGGTATCATACCCAGTATGACTATGAAGCACAGAACTATTGCCATGTTAACCTCTAGAACCCTCCCTCAGATGGTCCATTTAACATATTCCCATTTAGTCATAGATAGCAGTGGGTCTAAGTTGTCCACTATTTTCCTCTCTGGACCCTAGTTAATGTACACCCCTAGGCGTTACAAACAGCTTGCTTTCCATTGAAAATTGTAGCCTGCTATGGTCCCTTTCATAGCAAGCTGGGAGAGCGGTATAGCCTTGCTTTTGCCTCAGTTGATATAGTAGATTGCAAGCTTCCAGAATCCTGAGATGGTGGAAACAAGGGCTGGTAGAGATGAGGGGAGGTCTGTGAGGGTGAGTATTATGCTGTCAGCATACACTGGGAGTTTTTAGGCTCCCATTGGGGTGGGACCCTCACAATAGAGGGCTCTGTCATATGGCAGAAAGAGGGCAGCCTTGGCTGGCCCATCTTTTGATCCTGAAGAAGTCTGAAAGGAAACCACCATAGTTGACGTGCTGTGGGCACCTCGAATAACCATTCAAACTTAGAGATGAAGTAATTGCCGAGTCCCAGATACCGGAAAGTCTGGAAGAGATAGATCCCTTCAATTTGGTTGAATGCCTTCTCAGCATCCTAGGAGAGGGCAACCCTGTCCTCCGCTGCGTCTTTGGAGAGACATAGAATGTTGGATAGAGTGCGGGGATAACCATGGGATGTTCTGCCGGGTACAAATCCGACTTAGGAATTATGTACTGAGGTGGGGATCATCCGCTTGAGGCAAGATGCTAGAATCACTGCATCTAGCTTAGGCAGGGAAATAGTGCAGTAACTGAGGCATTGTACTGGATTTTTCCCAGGCTTGAGGAGCAATGTGATGGGCACCCCATTGTAGATGTATGCAAAGTGGGACTATTTCAGCCTCCCAGCATTGTACAGGGAATCTGCCATCTCTGGCCAAGTCCATCTATAGAACCCTCCCTGAAAACCATCTTCTTCAGGCACTTTATTATAAAGGAGGTTTGTGATAGCCTGTGTTATTTCTTCCTTTGTAATTTCACCAGCCAGGAGGGCTCGGCCCTGTTCATTGATGGAAGAGAGATAGAGACCCTTGAAGAAGCAATCCTCCATGTCGCTGTCATCCTGGCCTCTGAGCATTACAGGTCTATGTAGTAAGCCACAAAAGTAGAGGCTATCTCCTGTGTGTTTGTAGCACTTACACCTCCTCTCCTGCAGATGGCTGGGATGGCAGTCAGGTCCTCGCGCTGTTGCAATTGTGGGGCTAGCAGGCAGCCCGCATTTTTGCCCTGCTCATAGTATCGGCTTGAAGGTGGTGTAGAATGTATTAGGTAATCACACAGGAGGCACTGTTCCGTGGTGAGTGTGGTCGAAGAACAACCTACACACACAATAGGGTCAGGGGTGGGAAAGATGGAGAAGTTAGGTCAGGGACTTGGTACTTGAGGTGGGGAGAGGCATAAATTGTCTCTTGTTGCCCTCACACACCCCGAAGGATCTCATGCTTCATCATCGGGCAGTTGCTCCTCGTCGGGCCGGCGGTGCAATGCCCTACGGGTCCCCCGAAGGGTCTCTTTAGCGGAGATCTTTTAGAGAACGGCCGATGGGTGCATGTGGGTATGTGGAATTAAGTACCAAATGACTGGGGCAGGTTTCCAGAGCCGACACCTGAGTAATCCCCCGAGAAGGTGTGGGCGTCCAACGCCGCTAGACTCAAGGAGTAACTTTTGCTCCTCATTTAGGTCGCGATCAAAGGGGGCATAACTGACTCTAGAGCCACACACAATTAGTGTAGGAGGCACCCCCCACCCCCCTCTTTTGATCAGTGAGAGGGCTAATGGTACCCTACTCACACCAATAAGTTCGTGCACGCACCTCACATCACCATCACCCCTGGTCCTGATGAAACGCCAAGGATCTTACTGACCACCCAAGGCGTGAAACATGTCGACCATAGCCTAGTTACCCAGACACATTATGTCTCTACTGGTAACTGTTAACCTACAGGTTTTTTACTTTACCAAGGGCACCTCTTTATTAAATAATTCTTCTATGTTTGGTAACCCTTAGGTATTTTTAACTCACACTGCATGCACTACCCTCACTTCTCATTTGGTACTTAATTCCACATACCCACATGCACCCATCGGCAGTTCTCTAAAAGATCTCCGCTAAAGAGACCCTTCGGGGGACCCGTAAGGCATCGCACCGCCGGCCCGACGAGGAGCAACCGCCCGATGATGAAGCATGACATCCTTCGGGGTGTGTGAGGGCAACAAGAGACAATTTATGCCTCTCCCCACCTCAAGTACCAAGTCCCTGACCTAACTTCTCCATCTTTCCCACCCCTGACCCTATTGTGTGTGTAGGTTGTTCTTCGACCACACTCACCACGGAACAGTGCCTCCTGTGTGATTACCTCATTGACTTTTCGGAGCATAGGCACTGGACCATTAACTAGCTCCTGGTCCCCCATTCTCCATTATTATTTAGTAGAATGTATTAGCCCTCATCAGTGAGCATCGGGTTTAGCTCCATTTGTGCCTGGTCCATGTTTGTTCGTGAGGTTGCAATTGGAGGGGTAAGTTGGGATTTCATCATAGACGCACTGTCTCTCGCTAGAGCTGTCTGGCAACCCACTCTAGTTTTTTTGTAGTGTCCAGAATCCCTCACGATCTGGCCCCTGAAGGTAACTTTAGAAGTGGCCCGGAGTACTTGGCGGGGATGTGACTGAGTATTTATTGTCTACTAAGTGTGTGGAGAGGTGCGATTTCAAGTGTGCCATTTTGACCGGCATCGTGTATCTGAAATGGGGACAGTGTAGATTCCAGTCCAACGTGAGACCTATGGGGCTGTGGTCAGCTAGCGCAGGGTCAAAGATGGCATTGTTGAGGGTATATATGACCACAACTTCGGTTGTCAAAAAATTGTTGATTCAGCAGAGGGAGTCATGAACCCAGGAATAAAATGTATAGTCTTTGTCCACTGGATGAAGGAGGCACCAGATGTCGATCAAGCTATGGTTGTCTTACAGGTCCTGTGGAAGAGCCCTAGAATGGCTGTGGGATGCATCTAAGGAGCCTGTCCTGTGTGTGGTCATGTCAGGGGCGAGGTTTCAGTCACCCCCAGAACCATGTGAGAAGTTCCGAGGTCTGTCAGTATATGGTTAAGACGGAGAAAGAGGAGTTCTTTACTCCCAGTAGGTGCATTGATCGAGCCAACCCTCAGGATCCTTTCTACAATTTTAAGTTTGGCCACTGCAAAGCAGCCGTCCGGATCTGTCCAGCAGTACAAGGCCTGGAATGGCAGAGAGTTCCATACTAAAATGGCTACCCCACATTTCCAGGAGCTGGTGGAGCCTTAGGAGGCTGTGGCGGTGGGGGTCTACTTTATAGGGCCTGGCCCTCCCAGTCCCTGAATTTGGGGAATTCTATTTGTGTCAGGTGAGTCTGCTGAAGGAAGGCTATATTTGCCCACTTGGAGGCCAGGTAGGAGGGAATCTTTTTATGTGTAACATAACTGGTGAGGACATTCACATTAAAGAAGACTATATTTGAGGGAGCAGTGGTCATATGTGGTATGAGGGCAGGTGTGCACAGGGAGAGGGGAGTTGAGAGGAGGAAGGCGGTGAGAGGGGGCAAAATACCCATCGACCCAGGGGCAATTGGGGTGAGGAAAAAGATGTCCCTTCGGATGCATAATGTATGAACAGGAATAATAGTGCAAACAACAGATGAGTCTCAGGTCCGGCTGGCCTATGCTGGGGCACATTGGGAAAATGCCTTTCGTCTGTCACATCCATGGCCAGACTACAATGGGAGGTGGGGTGCTGTTTCAGGTGATGGGTGTGAGGGGGAGGCGATATTAGGGCAAAAGGAATGGGGAAGTGGAGGGTTGTGGCCCCAGTAACAAGCATTCTGACTGGGCAACAAAGGAAGTAATCACAGTACATAACAAGAGGGCACATCAGGGATATATTGTCTGTCAAGTGATACTCATCTGGCAGCTGCGGACTGTCAATTGCTCTGTCCGGAGGTGTCGGCCAAGCGACCAGTAGCAGCAGGAGGCAGTGCTTCCAAGGGTGATCTTGATATGTCTCTGGCTGCCTCGTTCGTGAGTTCCTCTACACAAGGCACCGCTTGCTGTTTTTGAGCGGGTCTATCATTCAAGGTGAAGATTGTCCACTGAGATGCAGAAGAGGCTCATGCAGAGGAGGGGTTGAGGTGAGATACATGTGCTTATCGTGCAAGCAATCCAGGAAGTGAGCATAGGTCATCTGGTTCAGAGTAGTCCTTGGAGTTTACATCCATCGTTATCCACATGGTGGTGGGTTCTAGGAGTCCATATTTGATACCCAATTTGTGAAGTCATGGTCTAAGTTGCAAAAATGCCTTCCATTTTGTGTTAGTTTCCACTGAAAAATCCACAGCTGTTTGCACTTTGTGGTCATCGCAGTCATAGGGGCCATGGGTTCTGGCTGTTGATACAATCTGGCGAACCTGCTCATGGAGCAGGAAGCAAGCAAGCAGGGTCTCATCAGATTACATGAAGGTGGTACTTGGGAGCATATTTTGTGGACTCTGTATCTCAGAAAGAGGGTGAAAGTTAAGCCAAGTAGGCAAGGTATCAGTTCCAGTAGGAGGGCCCAACATAATTTTTCGACTCCATCTTCTCAGGGATTCCGGAGAACCGGACATTATTCCTCCAGATCAATCATCATCTGTTTGACATGGCAGAGGTCCAGTCCCCAAGAGTCCGCATTAGCCAGTTGTTCCTTGATGAGTTCCATCCGCTTGTCCAGGTTGTCCACTTTGGAGTGGAGGAGCTAATATCTGCTCATAGGGACTCCATGTCAGTGGTAAGCTCCGAGATCTTTGCATCCATTGAACCCAGTTGTGCACTGACCTCTGAGCTTTCTTTGAAGATGAGTTCCATGGAGGCTTCAGGAGCGTGGGTATGGGTTCTCCTTGAATATTGCTTGGAGTCCTGCACTATCTCCATGTATAGCAGTTGACTGCCGGTCTTACTGATAGCTATGGTTGCCAGTTGACCGCGCCAGACCACCACAGACACTGACGGCCGACATTCCAGAGGGCCGAAAGATGAAGAGGTCCAAGAAGCCAGAACACAAATGGGGCCCCATGGCAGAGAGGGTGCAGTAGGGTGAGATGAAGAGATCTGACATCTGTGGTATGCTGTCAAAAAGAAGAGGTCCCAGCCAGGGGAGACCTTAAAGCACCAAGGCAGCAGTAGATGATGATGTAGGGGGGGGAGTGCATATAGCCCCTCCGCGTCACAAGAAAGTCGCTGAAACCATGTGGGCCCCCAACCCTGCTTTGCAGTCTACAGTTATCTCTAATATGAGGGGGGATGCCACAGCAGGATAATGCAGCAGTCACTAGCATCGGTAGCCCGGCAAGCAGTTGGGTAACAGTGTACTGTGAACTATTAGTGGGGGCCCTACAGGACAGCTGTCCTTCCTATATGGCCCAGAAGACGATAGTGGTGGGGAGTGGCCTCATGCAGCAGGTGTATAGCCCCGAGACCAGTCCGAAGGTGGCAGATCAGGTGAGGTACCCACTGGGGCAAGATGGTTCAGTAGGCCAGGTTTGGGCAGTTCAGACAGTGCTCCAAGGCATGCCCCTCACTCCATGGAGAAGAGGAGAGGTAAGTGCAGTGTGGGTCCCTGGGAGCTGCCGTCTTTGAGGGAGTGCTCCAGGCATCAACATATACTATTTTCGGCTGGCTGCAGTTGGCATTTTAGGCCTCAGTGAGGTGTTCCCATGTCTGCAGGGTCAGTATCAGCTGACATGTTAGTGCTCAAGAGGTGTTCCAACCTCTCTGCTGGTGGTGGCCTTCTATTGCGAAGTTGTGGCACACAAATGAGGCAGTCAGGCAGCCAGGACTCCCTGCGGGTTGGCGGAGCTTCACTCAGAGGTGGGCATGTGGATGGACGGCCACACTCCACACTCCCTAACAATACAGTCTTGTCATCGTCTTGCGGCACTTAATTACCGATTTGTGATTTATCTCTAGCACAACCTAACCCAAAAAAATATACCATTTTGCATTATAACAAGAAAACTTTGGAGATGGGGAAACAGAAAACAATTGTATTGTGAAAAAGAGGAGAGAAACTTTACACAATGCAGGGAATGAGACTGAAATCATGAGGAAGATAATGTCTAAGGGGGGCATTAATGGGTGCATCAGAAAAGCAGGTGTGCTTTTTGAGTGAGAGAGACCCTGGAGACAGCTGGGTTTTTGACCTATGACTGACTGCAAGTTGCAAGTGAAAATGAATGTCTGCTTCACGTGTAGGGCTTGTTCCACTGTGTTTTCAAGAAGTTGATTGTGTAGGGTCATGATGTAGAAGTTTAGAAACTCCAGTTTATCCTTTCTCCTAATAGTGGACAAGGCCTGCTTGCAAATCTGGGTGGAGAGTTTGAAAGCAACATCTCACACATGGAGGAAGCTGTGCAGATGGCGCCAGAATCCAAAGGACACATGTTCCGTTTAAGCTATGTAAATGCTGACCTTTTACTCATACATGGAGTGGCTACTTGGGAGTAGCTTTCTTGTGATGATGGAGAGCTTCCATTATAGACAGGCTTCAGCCTGTCGGTCACGTGAGAGATGATCTGAAAATAATGTTTTCAGTATGTTTTCACAAAATTAACTTGAATAAACCACAAGGACGCTCTTTACCTTATCGTAATACATGTTGGTTTAGCTTCAGACAAATACCCAGCAAGACCATTAAAATGGGGCAACATATTTGCTCAGAACGTGTCAAACATGTATAGGAAACACACTCTTGCCTTATGAAATAGAACAATCAACGGGTGAATGCATTTCAGCTTTTACTCAGTACACATACTTACATATGTGGAATTCTGGAGTTCCTAAATCTTCATCAAATTATAATGTAATAAAAATCTACAAAATGAAAATACAAGAAATATATTTTGTCATATGTTTATTTTCTTGCTATTGCTGCGTGAGGAAATAAACATTACTGCCACCAATCTCAATTTCAAAATTTCTAAATGTAACCATGTGAAATGTAAATGTTGCTCTCAATATTGAAACGGTATTGGTCAAGACTGACGGCACTCTCTGTTATTATTGGACAGTGATTAGGTTAAGTGGCTTGCTTGTACCCTCTCCTGTAGGTCATTATTTCTATCTACTATCCAGTCTTTGCTTCTGGCCCAGCAGAGGAAGGGGTCAGTTCCCATGGATGCTTGAGTACCTCTAGTCTACACCCGCCACCGCTGAAGGTTGAAGCTGTTCACACCATGCTCTGAAGACCAAAGCCAAGCTCCACTCCAGTTCTATTTACTGTTCTCTTTCAAGAACCACTTCAAGCTGGCTGCAGAATGAATGATGAGAAGACCAGGCTTCTATGATCTGGAGTAGGAGGGAGTTTTGCCACAGTAGTTATGGTTTTTATTCTCTAACATTAACAAGTGGGATACTATTTTACTCTCTTTCAATTGGTTGACTTCAGTTTTGTAAAGTACGTGCAATTGTTTGCACTGTTGAACTCTGTGTGAACGTTTATGATAGTTTTATAGTTGCAGAGTTTTATATTTCTCATTTGTAATGGTGTGTATGTGTCCTTGATACTGTCAAAAGTGCAGTTTTTGTGTAAATATGCATAGCATGAGAATTTGTTCGCGTTAAACAAAGATGCATTTGTGTACTACTAAATTTATGCACTAGGAATGTTGGAAGTCCACCTTGCATCCTGCTTTTTTGAGTCACCTTTTTCCTGATTGCCATGTAAGACTTACCCCAGCCTCCATGCTTTATCCAGTTATCTATGTACACCGCTTTATAGCAGAAATGTGAGCATCAACCAGTGGCTTTTTAGGTCCCAGATAATATTTTGAGGTACAGGAGTGTTCTATGGCCCAAAATCTAAAAAAACATTTCTTTCTTCAGCAATTACCTCCTCATTGAGGAGTTACAAGCTGCTGTAAACTAAATTAGTAAATTTGTTGTGGTAGCAAACCAGCCGCTGTGCCCATGCTTGAGTTTGCAAGGCTGTGAAGCGTGCAAACAAAATTCTTCACCTCTGCCACACATTAATATTTAGGATTCTACTTCTATCCAAATGCAAAGAGCAGCATCTCTTATTCTATTCACATCAAACAAACCATATATTTATGCTGCAAACAATGCCAAAGGTGACTGGCAGACACTCAGCCGCGGTCGGTAGTAGGAGTAACTGCAGGGCGGTGACGTGGGGAGGGCGGTAGTAAACTATGGATTACGGAGGTTTACAGGTAAGTTAACATATAAATTAATAAAACGAATTTCGTTGCATGCACTGCATCGCATTTGGGGATGCAGTGCACGCAACGAAATTCGTTTTATTAATTTATATGTTAATTTACCTGTAAACCTCCGTAATCCATAGTTTACTGCCCCCCACCCTGCCCCTCCCCCTCCCCACGTCACCGCCCTGCAGTTACTCCTACTACCGACCGCGGCTGCAGACACTGCAGACTTAACTCCTCATTTTATATCAGCTCCAGGGAGCATCAGTTTCAAAGAGCAAACAGGTTTCCTTTAGATACCGCCATGACTTGCTTGGTGAGCTCGGTGCCACCGCTCTCTTGCTCGTGTGCATTATCATAGAATACATTTTACTCTGTTTTGCTTGGCTACTGAAATGGAAATATCAACTCACATGTGAAGAGACTTGCTTTCAAGAAGAAGAATATCCATAAAGTATAAAGAGGGGATAGATGGGAGCAGCAAGAGAGGAGCGAGGGGTTGAGGATGGTTGAGAAAAAAAGATTAAAAATTGCTAAGATTAGCAAAGGATACATAGAGTAAAATGGTTGGGCGAGTAAGTATGGTGGTCAACACCAAAGAGTTGCTTCTCGAAGTATAATAAAAGAAGTTGGGTTTTTATTTCCTTCTGAACCGAAGTAAGTCCTCAATGCAACTTATTGTTGAGGGCTGGAGATAATGGCCACGCCTTCTTCACATGGTTTGGTAATCTGGAGCATGGACAACTTTCCTGTGTTCACACTACCAGCTATAGATTTAAAGTCCACCTATGTATGACAGATGGTGTCGCCAAAAAGAGTCATATCTCAAGAGAAAAAGCATAAACAGGCATATAATGGGCATTGGATTGTCTAGGATTGATGTGACAAAGCAGAAGAAGTAGAATACAGGTGGAAACCAAGCACTAAACTGCACTGAAAACAGGACTGAATAGGGAGAGAAGAGGTTTTCAAAGGATGATTTCAGAAGTCCAGTGTTTCTGAGGAAATGCGAAACACAAATCAAATACCCTGGGGAGAGGTATCCAATAAAAATACTTCGGAAGCATTACAATATAACCTCCCTTGGATCAGTAGTCTTTTAAATTATTTACATGATTTATTTGGATGTGAACTTACAGAGTAGGTTGATGTCATGTGGCGTTGGAATCACTATACTGATTGTACATGATGAGGTCACCATTTTGAAATTGGTTCATGACAAGTGAGAACTTTCATCAAGTTTGTAGTCTCACCTGAGAATCTTTCTGCCCCTCTGCCCACACTCAATGTGAAACAGCCCACATTCAATGTGAAACTGTGTGTGCTCAATGCCATTTTGTAAAGCTGACCAGAAAAGCAATGATGCAGGTGAGGACATAGCAGGACTGTTGGACTGCTGCTGAAGAGCATCAGAGGAAGAGGAGTGCTGCATGCCCTTCAAGTGTCCCTTAAAGGACACTAGGATCCTCAACAATATTGTTTCAAAAGGTTTCATAATCCCCAAAAAGCTTTTGTAGCATTCAGATCATTACAAAAAATGCTTAGGTTTCACATGAAAAGTGCTTCTATTGCATTCAATATAAATGTTAAAAGGAGCTTCAATCCCAACCCTTGCTTTTCATTGGTGCCTGTGCCTGGCATTTACTTTTCCTCCATTTCTATTGGCTGTAGCATACTATTTCCTGTTGTTTCTCGTGTGTTTGCTCTTATTTGTATCCTGAGGCCCAAGTACGGTTCTCATATGCTTTTGTAGACCTTTTTTAATGTTAACTCTGCACAGCGCTTGCACTGTGCTTATTTTTATGTTTAGCCTGCACAGCAATTGCGCTTTACGTAATCTACCCATTGCTGCATTCATTTCAAGCATGTTTGTTATGCCTCACAGATTGCCTTTAATAAGCATGCTTGAAATGCATGCAGCCACCGGGAGATTAGGTAAACAAGTACAGCGCTTGCACTGTGCTATTTTTATGTTCAAACTGCACAGTGCTTGCGCTGTGCTTGGGTACATAACCTCTCTGTGGCTGCATGCATTTCAAGCATGCTTGTTTTTTTTTTCAGAAAGCTTCTGAGCCTCCCCCATTTCCCCGCACAATAAAGGATGTAACTCTAGCAAAATAGTAATTATTCATTTCATTTAGGTGTTCACAGGGGGGCACTCTATCCTTAGCCACTGGGTAAAATGTATGTTTAAAATCCGGGCTTTGAATTTTTTTTATATGGGGATTCCAACATGGCACACGTTTCCCGGCAAAGCATAGTCCTTTGTTGATGTCATCAACACACCTCACTTTAATAATCAAGTGGACACAAATAATCCAACAGGTCAAACGGCAAACGTAGCGAGATACATCGCACGGTAAGAGAATTCATGAATGCTCGTCATCATTTTCATTTGTACCATTGTGATCCCAATGGTCTACTGTGTTCAATCTGGGTTATATAATGGCACCGAATTTTATCCTTCACTTCTTGCCTATTCACTTGTCAGATAAGTACTGTCACCAGCAGTTTACAGCAATTTACCCATGTGTTACTGCATATTGAGTTTTACTTTCACTCATCTCCTGCTCAGTCACCGGAAAAGCACAGTGTTCATGTGCATTATGTGTGGTCGATTTTTTTAAAGTTTCCACTATACGCCAGACTTATCTAAGAACCTCTCTGCCCCTCTGCCCACATTCAATGCGAAACAGCCCATGTTAAATAGCCCACGTTCAAAGTGAAACAGTGTGTGCTCAAGGTCATTTGAGTAAAGCTGAACAGAAAAGCAGTGAGGGCCTATCTCTCCCATTTACTAACAATGGGTTACCTTATTACATTTAATATATGCTATCTTTAGATTGGGAACAGATAGAGATATGCTGGTTTAACTCAAAAGAATTGTAATTTACAATCCACTTTAATGGTAAAGTCATATTTTAAGTTACAAGTTTAAGAATGCCACTATTAGAACGGTAGCATTTTCTTCCCCTAACCAACTGTGCCTTTTTTCAGAGTGCTGGGTCACGTGACTGTTTGGCTCTGCTGTTGGGGTTTGTGCATTGTTTCTAGACAGTGAGACAAAGGAAACTTGCATGTGAGGGGAGAGGGTCTTCCTGACAGGATGGCTGGGGAGGAGCTGTACCCAACCCTGATCACATTTTAAAGGACCCTGTCTGCAGCACACACAAAGGAACCTGATCCCAGCCCTGCCCTTGCCTTTATCACCCTAGACAGTTTGGAGCTAGGACCAAGGGAAGGTAAAAACCTGGCTAGAACCATTTTTTGAGGTAGTTCAGGGAGTTTCCCCAGACAAAGGCTTGCACCACGTATAGAAGTGGGACCTTCGGAACAACTCAGCAGAACCCTCCTGGACCTGTGGAAGAGTCAGAAGAAGGACTGCCTTGCTGTTGGAAGGACTGCCTTTCTGTCTAAAGAAAGAAGATTGGGTCTGATTACCTTGACTCCAGGCTACCAAGAGTGGCTGACCTCCTGTTTGAACTAGAGGGACACACCAAGCCTCCAGAGGCCTCTTCTGCTTCCCAGCTGACCAGACCCACCTGAACCAATCCTGGTCTCCTCTGCTGGCCTCTGTTGGAGTGAATCCTAATCCCGCAAGTGCTGTCCTCAAGGTACTGGATCCTAGTCTTTCCAGTGCAACGGAAGGTTTCACCCGAACCTATGCAGCACAATGCTGCCCAATGTAGCACCTCGCCACTCCTAATCGGCAGCTGTACCGGACCCGACACAGCATGGCTAAGGCCAATGCAGTACCCCACATCATAGCACCTGGGACAAAACGGCACAACTCTCAGTGGCCGAACCCAGTTTTGTACACAGCAGACGCACCTTCGCAGTCAGCCTTATTCTGTGACTTTGTCCCGGTCCAGAGTGACCAGATAACAGTTGTCACTAAGCGCCTTTTAACACATTTTGTACCAAAAACTTTAAAAGCTCACATCTCCGGTTCTACTCATTGGAATGTGATAGTTTTGGTGTTATTTTATTTAATAACAATTATTCTATTCACTTTATTAATGTTTGTGTGCTTCATAAATGCTTTAAACATTGCCTCCAGACGGTTAAGCACAGGTTAGTTTATTGACTTTTGTTGTTCACTCTGAAAAGGACTGTGTTTATTATTTGAGTGGGACTTCCATCCTCAACTAATCACCCAATTTCTTACACTGTATATCGTTTGGACAAATGTCACATTAAAAAAGCTAATTTCATATCAGTCTTTCAAATGGGTAGTGTATTGGGTCAAAATGACCAATTACTTCTGTTGCATGCTGTTTCTCAAATAACCCATGGTCCTTTTACAATAACTAGGTGTTGTTGCCTGTTGTTGTAGAAAAATGTCTTGATTAGATGGAAATGAATTGTTCTCAAATGCAAATATAGCCATGGACATCAACATTTTATTGTTTTCCGTAGGGCACTGATCATTCTTATAAAAATAATGTATACCTGTGATTCTTTTATTATGTTGGATTGAAGTATAGAGGTGAGGGAGTAAGGTTGGGAAAATACCTCCACAAACATATGTCCAACTATTTTTACACCATCTGTCATAAAGGGTTTTGGTTAATTTATATAGCAAGTACCATTGTAAGGTGGGCACTGATGCCTCCCGAACTTAATTTGTAAATAAATAAGTGCAGGGTACCAAAGTTTTTCTTAGCAGCCTGTCATTGATACTGTCAAATGTACAGGTTGGCTAAAGTCAAGGTTGTCTAGTCTTCCATTACCTTATCGTTCCTCTCTTTTAGTCTCACTTTATCACACAATTGACAGTCCTTTTCATCCCTGTTTACCTCCTTTATTACTGTTTTGTTATCTTTGCCCTCCTTATCCTATCTCCCTTTACTGCCTTGATTTATTTTTCTCTGGCTCGAAGTCTGAAGATGGAAAATAAGTTCCGGTTCCCGAAAGTGGGTATCTGAGCCCGCAGCATATATTAAGCACTGTTGCCACCAATACTTTACTACAGGTAAAGCGTATGCAATTGTGTAACCCAAATAAGATTGAAACACTACCAAAGATGTGGACACTGCAACTATGCATATAACCATCCGGCCAACCTCTCACCAAGCATTAGACCCTGAAATAGAAACATCATTTGTGAGTGCTGACAGAAAGAGGCAAAGACCAAGCAGATGTTTAGTTGCATCATCTTAACATTTTGGTCTTGTTGATCTCATATAAATGTCTTCAATATCAATACCATATGCCACACTTCTCTTTTGATTTGTTGTATCTACATAGGTGCCCTGGAAGGGAACAGTCATTTCCCACAATCATATGGGTGAAAAATAGGTAAATAGGAAATGTCAAGGAGGAGGGACGGGAAGACAATAGTGCATTGTAAATTAACAAGAGTCACAGCGTGGATATTAATACTCAGAACTGAAACATGGATAAATTGCAATTTTGACTATGAATGTCAATGACTTAGTACATTCTAGAAAATGTGGCTGAATGTTGAGAGTATATAAAATCTGGACTCAGTCACATGCAAACATGTTTTGACCCTGCTCCAGTGGGAACAGTCTTGCCCGCACTGCTAAGCCAGGTCCTCCCTGAACCTGAACACAAAAAAACCTAAGACCGATTTTGCCCTGATTAGGGCTCATCAGCCAGGTTTAGCTTGGTTCCAGTGGCACAATGTGCATGGGACCCACGTCTAGGCATATCCATTCCTTTTAGGGCAACACACTGAATTATAGAAAAACAGATGGATGGAATGCCTGAATTAATGTCTTCTACTGGTATCTACTCGGGCCTCATCCCAGTTTCATAAGCTTATGACTGGGTCCAAACTGAGGTGGCAGCACTTTTAGTTTATTTTAGTGTGTCATCTTAAGTGGCAGAGGAATGCTCAAATGTGGGTCTGGTGCACATTAGCCGACACAGGAGCAACAAAAGCATGTATGATACTGTATCTAGCTACAGAGGTTTACATAACATACGGAAGACTAGAAATTCCTATTAACTATGTGATACTGCTTCAAAACTTAGACAAAGAAGAGTCATTAATTGAGATACAGCACAAATGACAGTGTTTATTTGGATATGTCCAACTTCGAGCTTGCCCAGTTAAGGTAAAAGATGCAAATACTTCTTAAGAGGACTTATAAATACATCCTGTTAGGTTATCCAGCAGTTAAACTTAAATCATGGTTTCCATCCAATCAGATATGGGAACTGAGCAATGTCATGAATTTTTAACTTAGTGGCATAAAGCTCAACAGTACAACTGGGCGAAGAGATTTGTGATTGGAGGTTTGACACCACAGCACACACAAATATATAAAAAAAAACTCTAATGGGCTCTTTGGGCAACTGGTATCTACCAGAGGCAAGGAGGAGGAGGGAATATAGCATATGTATATATGAGTAGGTATAAGCTACCTTTGTTTTCCCCCCTAGAATGAGCTCAAAGTTATGTATTGTCTCTGAAATGACCACCTACTTAATCATTATTTTCTGTGTACTCTCTACTCTGTTAGCTCACAAAGAATGAAGCACACAATAAAAACAATTTCCTGTCCCCTCCTTCTCCCCTGTTGTACTGCTAGGATGTAAATTTGCTTCACCAAAGCACAGAGAGAGGTATTTCTGAAAGTTGGAAAACAATTTTGGGGTCCCTTTTATATTCTGCACCTGGTTATTACCTGCTTCTAACAAATGGAAAATATATATATTGTGAATATTCACAATTTGTGAATGTTTAATGCATTGAAATAGAAGTTTGTTAATACGTTTCCACAAACAAAGAAGAACAAATAGTTGTTGCAGATTACTGAGTAGTTTTTTTATTCACATTGTGAGAAATTGTTTTGTAAGTTGACTGGGGTGTGAGTCCTGGTCAAGCAACAGCCACAATCCCTTGCTAGGTGAACCACAAAAAGCCACTACATTTACCTGTAATTAACCTTCGGTAGCTAAGCACAGAAAACAGTCAGGCTTCACTTAGAGGCAATGTGTAAATTATGCATGTAGCACACAAACAGTAATAAAGTGAAAACACAACACAAGAAAAATACCAAACCAATTTAGGAAAATAGAGTGAATATTAATAAATTATATCACACCAAAATAACAAAAATTCAATCTGTAGAACAAGAATTATGAATTTTCAAAGATTTAAGTGAGAAGGTTCTAAAAAGCACAAAGCACCCACTTGGGATATCTGTTCACGCTGGACAGAGTCACATTTAAATGCTCAGGCCGACCACGATGGAGTGCAGTTTTACCGTCTCAAGTTTTGGGGCCAAGAGTCCTGTTCACATTGGAGAGGGCCACAAGGAGCAAGGATAGCATCGCTGGCGGCTGTTGGTGTGTCGTGAAGCGCAGGCTAGGCATCATGGATGGACAGGCAGGAGCTTTGCATTGGTGGTCCCCCACAAAAGGTCAATGCTGTAGTGCAAAGAGATGGGCTGGCGGGGCTTGCACAGCTTTTTGGTGCAAGCAGCATGGTCTCAGTGCTGTCAGAAAGAGCCCAACGGCTTGATTAAAGAGCCTGTGTATAGTAGCAGTCCAGCAGAGTGATAGTCCTCTTAGCAGAACAGCAGTCCTTCTTCCTGGCAGAACGTCCACAAGTCCAGAAGTGTACTGAAGTGTGGGTCTGAAGGTCCTATTCTTACATCCTGGTGCCCTTCTCCTAGAAGGTGGTAGAAGGTTCTAGAAAGGTTCTTTGAAGTGCATGGAATTTCTCGACTCCCCTTTCCTAGCTCCAAGCTGGCTGAAGTGACAATACAGGGTCATTAGGCCCTTTGTGTGAAGGCAGAGCACAGGCTATTCAGGTGTAAA
The DNA here is from genome assembly GCF_964204655.1 of Triturus cristatus. Classification (NCBI taxonomy): domain Eukaryota; kingdom Metazoa; phylum Chordata; class Amphibia; order Caudata; family Salamandridae; genus Triturus; species Triturus cristatus. The sequence goes on along the minus strand of NC_140585.1, from coordinate 1,051,524,180 downwards.
TGGGGTTGTGCTCAGACCCCCCCTAATCCTGTAAGCAGATGACTCATTCAGGCATGACTAATCCCCCTATTGCATGACTGTCTGGGAGGAATTCACTAAGTCTAACTGTCAGCTATATTCAGTCTTGTGACCCAAGACAGACTGCAGGCACAAAGGGCTAAGGGCAGGAAAATGCTAACTTTCTAAAATTTGCATTTTCATAATTGTAATGAAGAATCACACTTTACCATTAAAACTGGTTTATCATTGCAATTACATAGTTACCAAACATGACCTGTCTACCTATTCACCAATTAGGAAAATCAGCTTATTAAATATAATCAGGAATAAACAATGATATCCTATGGGAGGGATAGACATCACATTAGTGAAAAACTAATTTGGGAGGTTTTCACTGCTAGGACATATAAAACTTAAAAGTACATGTCCAATTGTTTAATTACACAGCATCCTGCCCTATGCGCTACCTAGGGCCTACCTTAAGGGTGACATATTTAACAAAAGGGGAGTTTAAGAATTGGCAAGGGTGTTTAAATGTCAAGTTGACATGTCAGTTTGAAACTGCATTCAGACTGCAAGGGCAGGCCTAGGACATGATTTAAGGTGCTACTTATGTGGGTGGGGCAGCAAAATAAGTGCTGCAGTCCCACTGGTAGCATTTAATTTACATGCTTTGGGTATATGGTATACCACTCTACAAGGGACTTATAAGTAAATTAAATACACCAATTAGGTAAATGCCAATCAACCCATGTTTAGGGGAGTGGCCATAAGTCCTTTAGCACTGGTTAGCTAAGTGCACAGAGTCCTAGGGCCAACAAAAACAAATTCAGCAATAAATGGAGTCAAGTAGGCAACATGTTTGGGGGAAGACCACCCTAAGGCTAGCAGGTCTCTCAGCATCAATGTTCAAGTTTTGGAAATCCTTCTTGTTGGACTTTTTCTACAGTAGTAAAAGCTATTTAGGCAGTTGCAAATTAGTTTGCGACCAATTTGCGAACTGCTAAACGTTTGTGCATTAGGTCCATAGTTTCCTAATTTCAGCTACAAGCAGGACTTTAAGAATAGTTCATGCTTGTGTTGTCTTGAGCATACATGAAGAACAATAATGGCTCTTGGTGCTTGATGCCAGTGACTAGTGTGTTATGCCATTGACCTCAGATCCGTTTAAGCAGCTTTTGTCAGAATATTGATTAAAAAGAAATTCTTATTTTAAATGGAGCATAATCATGTTTTAGAATGAGCCTTCCAGGGTATTTGACAGACAATGATAATATAGTTCTGGTTTAGTATCTTCCCAGGTTCTCTTTTTTGCACTTATGAATTGCACTGTCATCCATCCTCGTCTCTGACTCTGTGCACGGCCCATCAGTTTTGAATGTCTATTCTGAATGCTGATAAACTGCAGTGACATGTCAATGAACTCAGGGGATAGATCTGTGTTTCCATGGAGACTGTGCTTGATGGTTCCTTCCAAGCTGTCATCTTCTTCTGGAGATTCGTCTTGTGGCAGATTAAGATCCATATGTCTAGGAATTTTCAAAGCTGCACTTATTTAAAGTGAGAGGTCTGAATTTGCCCTGGCAGCTCTGCCAGCGGCATAACATTGTTTGGAGCTATAATGTGAACTCTGGTGACCTGCGAGAATGTCAGACATCCTCTACAACTGCATTTCAGGTTAATGTTTATCTTTGGCTCCGAGTTGGGGCGTTTCTGATGGAATACGAATTATGAATACACTGTTTACACACAGAATTGTACCCAGTCCATGTGCTAGCAACAGCTTATTTAATGTGTGTGTGTAGCCGGCACTGTGTGATGCAGTGGCTTCTATTGGCTCCTGGGAGAATACACGCGGTTCTATTTGTGTAAGGAGGTGGCTCGAAGTCACTTGGGGGCATATTATCAAGAAACAGAGTTAAAATTATCGCCGCTTTAGCGGCAGAAAACTGCGGCTAAAGCGGCGATAATGGGCTTGATAATATACCCGTGAGAATTCCCATAGAAGCCCATGTTTTGGTGACAACATGAGCTTCATTCTATCAAGCCCATTATCGCCGCTTTAGCGGCAGTTTTCTGCCGCTAAAGCTTAGATAATTTTAACCCCATGCTTGATAATATGCCCCATAAATCGCTCCTTGTAATTAGCCACAATGAGACGCAAAATGATGGACCCCACTGCAGGATATAAAGAGGGGCACCTGAGTCTCTCATTTCTCAGATATATTCATTGATCTTGGGGTGCATGCGCCCCCCTGAAGGGTAAGCTAACTCTCTGAACCACAGGGGCTGCAGGTGCATGCATTACACCCCTGCTTCAGGGACATACATTTTGGTGCCGATTAGGATCCTGGAAAAAATTTCCCCAACCGAATTGAATCTGGACTTTTTTCCGTACAAATGGTAAAAGCGCCGTACAAACTGCCAAGTACGATTCGTATGGGAAAAAGTCCATACAAATCGCATTGGGAAAATTCCCCCACACGTCTTCAGGTTGGGAAAAGTCTCCGACACGTCCCCGGACATTTTTACGTACAAATGGGAAAACTGAAGTCCAAATGCGCAAGTACGATCCGTCCCATCCATCCGATTGTACAACTGTATGGAAAAAAGACCGTCCGGAGCGGACTCCCATAGCAACCATGGAGATGTCCAAACAAGTGCCCGGTACGCGCCGTACCCCCCCCGCCCCCCGTATGTTCGCACCGTACCCCCAGCCCCCCGCGGATGGGCATGCCGTACCCCCAGCCCCCCCGCGGATGGGCGCGCCGTACCCCCCAGCCCCGTATGTACGGAGCGTACCCCCCAGCCCCCCGTATGTATGGAGTGTACCCCCGTACCCCCAAGCCCCCTGTATGTACGGAGCGTACCCCCGTACCCCCCAGCCCCCCGTATGTACGGGGCGTACCCCCCAGCCCCTCGTATGTATGGAGCGTACCCCCGTACCCCCAAGCCCCCCGTATGTACGGAGCGTACCCCCGTACCCCCCAGCCCCCCATATGTACGGAGCGTACCCCCACCCCGGGTGGGGGTACGCTCCGTACATACGGGGGTACGCTCCATACATACGGGGGCTGGAGGCTACGGGGGTACGCTCCGTACATACGGGGGCTGGGGGGTACGGGGGTACGCTCCATACATACGGGGGGCTTGGGGGTATGGGGGTATGCTCCGTACATACGGGGGCTGGGGGGTACGGGGGTACGCTCCGTACATACGGGGGGCTTGGGGGTACGGGGGTACGCTCCGTACATACGGGGGGCTGGGGGTACGCTCCGTACATACGGGGGGCTGGGGGGTATGCTCCGTACATACGGGGGGCGGGGGGGGGTACGGCACGTACTTAGCTTTTCCGGCACTTTTTAGGTGCCGTAAAATTTTTCCCATCCGGACTGCAGTCGGTGCGAATCGTAATTGCTGGTACGTAAAAACATGCCTAACTCCGTCCGGACATCACGTCCGCGGTGTCCCGGATCACATTTGTATGTATTTTTCTGTCGGTTGGTCTTTTTTCCGATTCGTACGGAAATGGTGTTTCCGTACGAATCGTAATTGCATGTTTGTAAAGTTTTACAACCCGGTACGAGTCGGACGGAGAAAAAGCTCTGACCCACGGTTTGTACCGGTTTTTTCCAGGATCGTAATCGGCCCCATAATAGGGCATATGTGGAAGTGGCCATTCCAGGACCAGTTTAATTTGCCCACAGTTACTTTTGTGCGCTATGGCTTTAACTGACTGAGTTGTTTGAAGCTTTTCTACTCACTTTGGGGCATATCAACAATAACCGGCGATAATTAACGCTGAGCGCACTTAGCGCTCGGATAATTATCGCCGGCTAGCGCCGATTTTTATCGCTGAGATAGCGTGCTATTAGCAACGCTTATCTCATCAGCGATAAAAATCCTAGCGCTAACTGGCTAACATGAGATTATCGCTGGAAACCCAGCGATAATCTCACGTTAGCTAGTTGATAGGGACTCACAAATTTAGCCATGATATCCACCTTCCATAGGATTTCATGGCTAAGTCAGTCCTGAAGCAGGTGTTAGGAAAGTAGCGATAACAGGTGTTATCGCTACTTTTCCTGACGCTATGCTTCATAGCGTGGGGCTTAATGATAGGAGAAATGTCGCTTAGCGACATTTCTCCTATCATGTCAGGTAAGGAACGCCCACTTTGCATCTCATTAGAGATGCAAAGCTGGGCGTTAGACATCCCCACATTAAAGCAAGGTTTCACGCGTTAGCGTGGCCTTGCTAATATAGCGATAAAATGATCGCCGCTTTTCGGCCGAAAACGGCCGCTAAAGCAGCGATAATTTTTTATCGCCTCGTTGTAAATATGCCCCCCTTTTTTTTTAATTTAAGGACGATTTAGCAGCACTGTAGGTGATATCAATGTGCAGGAACATTCCTTTCTCAATTCAGGCCCTGGACTGCACCTTTCCATGCAGACACACTTTAGCAGAACTCCAATTGTAACAGACTCACTGTGGGGCATATTATCAAGTTAGGCGATAAAATTATCGTCGCTTTAGCGGCAGAAAACTGCCGCTAAAACGGCGATAATGGGCTTGATAATATGCTCTATGGAATTCCATTTGAAGCCCATGTTAAATGTGAAGGACGTCTAACATGGGCTTCAATTGGAATTCCATAGAGCATATTATCAAGCACATTATTGCCGGTTTACTGGCAGTTTCCTGCCGCTAAAGCGGAGATAATTTTATCGCCTGGCTTGATAATATGCCCCTGTGTCACTTGGCGCGTGAGGTAAAACAAAAGAGCGTCTTGCTTTATTTATAGTAATAGAGTTTCAAGGGATTAGCTATTTGTATAATCCACTCTTCTTTTCTTTCTTCCTTCAGGTTTCTCTAAGGGGATTGGCCTGCCTGCGCTCTCATCAGAAGGAGACAAATGGGCATATTATTAAGAAACGGCGTTAAAATTATCGCCCTTTGAGAATTCCCATAGAAGCCCATGTTCTGGTGTCAACATGGGCTTCCATTGGAATTCTCACGGGCACATTATCAAGCCCATTATCGCTGCTTTTCTGCCGCTAAACCGGCGATAATTTTAACGCCATGCTTGATAATATGCCCCAAACACAGGTAAGTTCTGCTCTCTTTTCCTTATTGTGTTTTTTATAGTTAAGGGTTTGTGACCCTACGCGCTTTCCCCCGAGTGTGGTTAGTAAACAGTGCTCTTTTCATTCCTATTTACATGCCCAGATGATTTCCATGGTCGTATCTCCAAATAATGGGACACTAAAACAAAAGTTGATCCATGACTGGGTTTTTTCTTCACCCGAGTGCGGTTAGTAAAATAATGTTCTTTTTACTCCTTTACGTGCCTAGATAGGCCCTCGTTACTCCCGGGGTCGTATCTCCAAATAATGGGAAATTAAAACAAAGGTTAACCAAAACGGCCCTCCTCTCCAATCACAAATGGTATTGGTGCTCTTTCAATGGCAGCCAGGAGATTTCCCCGAAGTCTAGGAGTTCCCTTCTCTCCCAACACACCGTGGTTTGTGCCCAGTTATGAAAAACAGGACCTTTTTCCCTCTACCTTAGTCCCCAGCCCGCTCCACCTGCCGCCCCCTCCCGATTTCCCTGGCGAAATAAAAAGTGATTATGCACCTGTGTTAACCATGCTCATCCAAGAGCGTGGATGGGTAAAGTGTCCTGCCTTCGGCAATCTTGCTGGGAGAAGCTGCTCTCCAACCCCTAGATTCTGCTGCTTCTCAGCCTGGGTTGTCCCGATCCTCCAACAATGCCTTCCAGCACTTTGTGGTCATCCATTGGGCTTGCTTCTCTAGGGGTGGGAGGAGTTTGTGGAGTTGCACTACTCGGAATTCTGCGGAGTTGCATAAAAACTATGCGGAATTCCACAGATTTCCACTCCAATCTAATTTATGTGAAGTCAAGTCATGCAGTCATGGGAGTCGGTGATGCGGCAAGCGCAAGATAAGTGTTTTTTTTTTTACCTTGTCATTGTCTGTCGACTCCCTCCCCACTGCCTCACCACTCTCACCTGCATGGGCCGCTCCTGCTGGTGGGTCTTTGTTTTGCTCCTCTCCTTTTTCAATCTGTGTTCAGTCACCCTTCCTGGTCATTCATGTCTCGGTCGACCGGCAGGAGATTTTGAGCCGGTCTCTATTTTCTATTTTCTACAGGGGATTGGCTAATTTGTGAGCCTTGGGATGTATCCTCTCTCTCTCTGCAGTCTCTCTTCCGGGGGTAGTGAGGGGGCATGCGGTTTCTTTTCAACAGAGTGGGTCTCTTCTCTTTTGGCTGTTTCTCTCCTAGTTCGGCATTCCCTGACTGTGTCGGCGGTGTTGGCCATTCGCCATCTGTTTGCAGACCATGGTTTCCCCTTCTTGTGGATTTGCCTGCTTGTCTGAGTACATGGGATCCTGTGCAACCTTCTCCTCTGCTTGCTCCTCTTTTCAGCCCATCCTCTCTCCTGCTGCCTCTGGCTGGGAGTTTAACGCTTGGGTGCTTGTCCCTGTTGGTTCGGGAATATTCGCTTGCAGTGCCTCAGTCCATCCGGTCCTCTCACGGACCTTTGATCCTGGCAACTTGCAGTTGTCATTGGTAGTGCTTTGATTCTTGGTGTAGGGGGATGGATCTGCCTTTTGCATCTCCATTCTGGCCTTCAGGGGCTTTATTTTGTCTTCTTTATCTCTATTGTAGGTTCGCTTTTTGCAGAGCATTTTTGCTTCTGTATCCCCACCTGGGGTCTTCCGTTGGTGTCTCTGGCTTTGCCTGGTTCTTCTTTGTGACCCTGGTTTCTGTTGTTTTTTGTTTGTTTTTGGCCTTCCAGTGTTTTCTCCTGCCATGCGCTCTCTGGAGATGATAGTTCTCCATTCTCTGGATGTGTTGTGGGCATTTAATTCTGCCTGGCCATTCCTGCGCATTTGGGTGGTGGCTTCCTTGTGGTCTCTCTGGGTGGGGACTTGTGCATTCATGTCCTTTCTAACTCAATGGGTGTTGTTTTCCTTGTACTGGACCTTGTTTCAGGGTCATTCCTTGAATGATTTTTGTAATACTGCTACATGGGCCTCTCCCCTCTCTTTTGTTTTGCATTACCATTTTCAGTTGGGGATGACGAGAGCTGCTTATTTTGATGGTCATGGTTTGCCTGATGTACATGTTTTGTGATTTGTACTATTTTCTTTTTTCATTATGCTGACTTGTTGGTTTCAGTGGCATCCTTCTGGGCTTTGTGTTTCATTCACCATGCGCTTGGGTATGGGCTCATTGTTAAGGAATGGGAATGGAATTCGGACGAGGAGATAATGTCCGGTTACTCACTGGTAATCTTCATTACTCCGAGTCCTGGTCTTCCCGTTCCATTTCTGAGACCATCCCGCCCTCCCTGTTTCTGTTTCTGGTGATTGATTTTTGTTTTTCTTATTCTTGGATTTCTTTGGTATTCTCAGGATGTGTGGGTGACTCACTTCCCCCTTTCTGCATGCTGGGTCGGATGGGTGGTGCCTTATTGGGGTAAGTATTTGACTTTGCTAGGTAATAGGTTTCTGTAGAGCAGGCAAGCTGCTCATTGGTAAGGAATGGAATGGGAAGACCAGGACTCGGAGTAATGAACATTACGGGTGAGTGAACAGGCATTTTTTACTTTTGTCATGAGGTCTAGTGGAGACTGTTCCAGGCTGGGGCATCTTAGATGTTCATAGGCCCTGCTCCTACTTGTTCTCTGAACTACTGAACGCCTCTTTTGTACTGAGGGTAAAGGGTAAGAAGCAATGGTAGTGTTGGGACTTGTCCTTAAGGAGTTTGCGTGCACCGACAGCCAAGAACTTGTAAGTGAGATCCATTTCTACACGGGGAACCACTAGTGTCAGGATTCTTTCTGTTTCTTTTTTAAATTAATTAGTAGAAAATGAAAAATATAAAGAATATCAATGTATGGACGAAAATGCATTATTAAAGCAGAATAAATCATCAGCCATAAAATTGTTAAATTTAAGGAAATATGATTGGCAAATTTCATCAGGCACAGTTTAAAGTACTACGAACTAAGTAGGATATAGCACACAAAGAGAGAGAAGACCAGTCAAAAGGAAGGCGTGCTTAAGGTATGCTGATACAGCAAATGTAGGTTGAATAATCCTCAACGTGAAAAACAAACAAATCATTTTAGAGGTAGCATCCACCATGGAATTCCAGAAAGGTGGCCTGAGATTATCAAATAGATTTGGCTTGTTCCTAAGGTAGTAGAAAGCACGCTGAGGACTCTGTATATTCAGGTTGTTAGTCCACCTTCTACTTGGAAGGGAGATGTGAAATTCCCCTCTTTTGGCATATGATTCTTTGCCTTCAGACTGCATCTGTCGAATCATTATCTATTGTGCTATGGAAGTGACTCCAGTGATTTGTCATTTGTGAATATGAATATAGCCTTGCAGCCTACTGTAGAGGGCTAAACCGGTTGTTAAAGACCCTGAACCTGAGTTATAGGTCAGAGCCTCAGACAGGCAGTATGGCCAGAGGCAGAAGGGATATAACACTATTACAAAATTCCACACATTGAGGGTAGAATATTTAAAATTCAAAATGGAGAAAAAGACAACCACTGGTATGTTCGAGCAAAAAGCTTTTACCAGCCATTATTAGCCCTGAGCTATTTCATTGTCTTCGAAGGGCTCCAACATTGTATTTTCTAATTTGGAAAATAGACTCAAATATCAGGATGATACTGGTCGCTTTACTCACCAAAATCTGCAGGTACCGTTTTTACAAGGACAGTTCCCCCAGTCATTAGGTCTCGCCCAGGCAGCGCTTGCGCTGTCTCTTTGAGACATGCTGCATTCAGGATATGGCCTTAAGCTCTGCCTTTGTTCTGCCAGTACATTCTATTGGTTCATTGCAGTGTCCTTGGCTTATCTCTTTAATAGTCTCTCCTTCTCCCTCTTTAGTACTGCCTTCTCTTCAGTTGTAACTTCCCATAAGGACAGCCCCTCTTATATGTGACTTTACTTGGAATATTTTATTTTCACTTGCATTGAAGTTGTAGGCACAATAGCTCCTACCTGGACGCCTTTTCCCTGCCACAACTTTATTTACTTTATTAGCGTTCGGGGCACGCTGAGCCCGATTTTCCTGACACAACCTCATTTAATTTATTAGCATTATGCATTTCCCCAGACACAAAGGTTCCGATTCGGATCCTGGAGAAACTGGGTATGAACCGTCGGTCAGAGCGTTTTCTCCGTCCGACTCGTACCCGGGAAATAAACATTACAAACATGGAAGTACGATTCCCACGGAAACACCATTTCCGTACGAATCGTAAAAAACATCGACCGACGAAAATATACATACGAATGTGATCCGGGAATGCTCCGACGTGACGTCGGGATGCATTCAGGCTGCGGTTCACAAACCAGGAAGTACGATCCGCACCGACGTCACCCCGCACGGATTATATTTTCCGGCTGGCAAAAACTGCCGGGAAATCAGGACGACGTGCACAAGGAGCACCTGTACGCGACGGACAGCTATGGACCCGAACCTAAGTGTCATCCCAGCCCTCATAGCAGTCCACCTGCTCTACAGGCACCGACGCAGACGCCGCAGAAGGTCAGAATAACACCCAGGGGCAAAGGGGGGGGGGGCAGGGGCAGGACACATAACCCCCACACAAGTCACAAATTACACATGCCCTGGACATACCTGACCTGCAGGACCTGGTCACCTCGAGGGGGTGGGGGCGTGTCCAGCAACGCAAGCGTCCGCCACAACGGAAGTGGATGTTGACGCGAACCGGCAACACAACAATACCGGTACGTACCATACCCAGGCCTTAAGAGCGTGGGTACGGGCCGTACCAGGCCCACCACTACGTCACCCCAACAAGGCGGTACGGCCCGTACCCACATACTAAAGGCCTGGGGACGGGCCGTACCAGCATTGTTGGGGTGATGTAGGGGTACACGTGGTATGACCCGTACCCACGCTCTGAAGGGCTGGGGACGGTGCGTACCCCTATGGCACCCCATTGGAGGTCTGCACCGTACCCAGGGGACGGTACGTACCCAGGCCTGCAAACCGTGGGTACGGGAATGTACGGAGCGTACCCCCATCCGTGTATGAATGGAGCGTACCCCCACCCCACCAGTGTATGTACGGAGCGTACCCACACCCGTGTATGAATGGAGCGCAACCCCACCCGTGTATGTATGGACCGTACCCCCACCCGTGTATGCATGGAGCATACCCACACCCCACCAGTGTATGTACGGACCGTACCCCCACCCCACCAGTGTATGTACGGACCGTACCCCCACCCGTGTATGCATGCAACGTACCAACTCCCCACCCGTGTATATACAGACCGTACCCCCACCCGTGTATGAATGGAGCATACCCACACCCCACCAGTGTATGTATGGAGCGTACTCACACCCGTGTATGAATGGAGCGCACCCCCACCCGTGTATGTACGGACCGTACCCCCACCCGTGTATGCATGGAGCGTACCCACACCCCACCAGTGTATGTACGGAGCGTACCCACACCCGTGTATGAATGGAGCATACCCACACCCCACCAGTGTATGTACGGAGCGCACCCCCACCCGTGTATGAATGGAGCGTACCCCCACCCGAGTATGAATGGAGCGTACCCCCACCCCACCAGTGTATGTACGGACCGTACCCCCACCCCACCAGTGTATGTACGGACCGTACCCCCACCCGTGTATGCATGCAGCGTACCAACTCCCCATCCATGTATGTACGGAGCGCACCACCACCCGTGTATGAATGGAGCGTACCCCCACCCGTGTATGAATGGAGCGTACCCCCACCCCACCAGTGTATGTACAGACCGTACCCACACCCGTGTATGCATGCAGCGTACCAACTCCCCACCCGTGTATGCACGGACCGTACCCCCACCCGTGTATGAATGGAGCGTACCCACACCCCACCAGTGTATGTACGGAGCGTACCCACACCCGTGTATGAATGGAGCGCACCCACACCCATGTATGAATGGAGCGTACCCACACCCGTGTATGTCCCGACCATACATGCCCAGACATAGGAGGGGTGTGTGCAGAGTCCTCCCAGCAGTGCCAAGACATAGGAGGGGTGTGTGCAGAGTCCTCCCAGCAATGCCCAGACACAGGAGGGGTGTGTGCAGAGTCCTCCCAGCAGTGCCCAGACACAGGAGGGGTGTGTGCAGAGTCCTCCCAGCAGTGCCCAGACACAGGAGGGGTGTGTGCCTATCACTCCCAGCAGTGCCCAGACATAGGAGGGGTGTGTGCAGAGTCCTCCCAGCAGTGCCCAGACACAGGAGGGGTGTGTGCAGAGTCCTCCCAGCAGTGCCCAGACACAGGAGGGGTGTGTGCCTATCACTCCCAGCAGTGCCCAGACACAGGAGGGGTGTGTGCAGAGTCCTCCCAGCAGTGCCCAGACACAGGAGGGGTGTGTGCAGAGTCCTCCCAGCAGTGCCCAGACACAGGAGGGGTGTGTGCAGAGTCCTCCTAGCAGTGCCCAGACACAGGAGGGGTGTGTGCCTATCACTTCCAGCAGTGCCCAGACATAGGAGGGGTGTGTGCAGAGTCCTCCCAGCAGTGCCCAGACACAGGAGGGGTGTGTGCAGAGTCCTCCCAGCAGTGCCCAGACACAGGAGGGGTGTGTGCAGAGTCCTCCCAGCAGTGCCCAGACATAGGAGGGGTGTGTGCAGAGTCCTCCCAGCAGTGCCCAGACATAGAAGGGGTGTGTGCAGAGTCCTCCCAGCAGTGCCCAGACACAGGAGGGGTGTGTGCCTATCACTCCCAGCAGTGCCCAGACACAGGAGGGGTGTGTGCAGAGTCCTCCCAGCAGTGCCCAGACACAGGAGGGGCGTGTGTAGAGTCCTCCCAGCAGCGCCCAGAAACAGGAGGGGTGTGTGCAGAGTCCTCCCAGCAGTGCCCAGACACAGGAGGAGTGTGTGCAGAGTCCTCCCATCAGTGCCCAGACACAGGAGGGGTGTGTGCAGAGTCCTCCCAGCAGTGCCCAGACACAGGAGGGGTGTGTGCAGAGTCCTCCCAGCAGTGCCCAGACACAGGAGGGTTGTGTGCAGAGTCCTCCCAGCAGTGCCCAGACACAGGAGGGGTGTGTGCAGAGTCCTCCCAGCAGTGCCCAGACACAGGAGGGGTGGGTGCAGAGTCCCCCCAGCTGTGCCCATGGAAAGAAAGGGGTTGAGTACACACAGATACAATGGCCACAATTGTCAGTCAGGTGCTCAAAGACCCAGCAGAACACGAAACACATGTGTGCGAGGCTGGGAGTACACACATGCATAGTGCGGAAAAGGGAACATGTACACATGAAGTCCTGTCGATATACTCCACTCACAAGTACAGTGACCCCCAAGGATGACACAAATGATGCAGGTAGAGACATTGGCCAGCATGCATGGCCAAAGTTGAAGGGGTCCGTCACACACCCAGCAAATGTAGACACAGCACTGCACAAATGTCTTCACAACACCCTGCAGTGAAGATGTCAGGCTCCACAGAGGAAGCTACACACCTTGGGACAATGTCACCATGCAGTAACAGCTTACATGAGCAAAGTTTGATAGCAAATACCGTGTGATGGCACACAGATAACAGGGTCCACCCCACGAACAGCACACTACAACATATCCCAGACACCTAACACATTATCGCCACCCCAAATCATGGAGCAGCACCACCAACAGCAATGCCAGAAAAGCAGTAGTGTGCCAAGGAAAATAAAATAGCTTTATTCAGCAATGTTCTAAAATGAATTGTATGAAGAGTTCCAAATGCACAAGGCCCATAGGGCAGTCCATAGTTCCAATCCAGGTGGGGGACACATTGGGATGCGTGTCCCCTAGCTTGCCTGCACAGTTCAGACTACCTTGTCATCCACAGGGGGGGGCATCATGTGGGGGGGAAGGACCAGGCACCGCAGGGACAGGAGGGGCAAGGGTAGGTGTGGTGGGTGCAGGGACGGACGTCTCCAACACAGGGGGTGGGGCAGTGCCAAAGGTGGATTGGAGCACGGCGCTGCACACTACTGCCAGGTCGCCCAGCGTCTCCCCTGCACCCGAAGGAACCACAGGCCCCAAGGAGGGGGGAGGTCACAGGGATGGGTCGCAGCGCTACCGGGGGAGGGTGTGGACAGGGGGGGGACTCAACCACCCTGACCGGGGACTCCTTTGACCGCTTGCGGGGTGGTGTCACTTTGGGGCTCAGGGACAGAGCGGCCATGAAGGAGTCTTTGGTGGAATCCTGGCCAGGAGAGCTGAGGGGAGTGGATTTGGAGGGTGGTGGTCGTGAGGAATGTGGACTCCCACTCTGGCTGTGTGTCTTCCGTTTCCCCCCGACCCAGTGGGTGTGCCTACTTCACCCTGTGTGTGCGTGCCAGGAGGTGTGCGCTTTGCCTTCCCTGGTGGTGTGGTGCCTGTGTCTGGTGGTGTGCGTGCATGGCTACGTCTGGGCGTGCTTTGGACAGGCATGGGAGTGGGAAGTGTGGATGGTTCAGGGGTAGGGGGGGACGTAGCGCTGCAGGAAACCCACTGCTGCAGTCAGTGTCGAGTCTATGGACCTCAGCAAGTTGTGTTGGTCAGACTGCGCAGCTGAAATGCCCTCCATGTATGCCTCCATCTGGTTGAGCACTCGGCTGTGGCATCGCAGTCTGACCAACCTGCATCTGCCACAGGATGTCCACAGACTCGGCATTGGTGGCAGCAGTGGAGACAGGGGCAGGGGGTGCGGTGCCTGGCAAGAAGGAGACACGTGGTGATCTAGCATGGCGGGAAGGGACACGAGCAAGTGGGAGGCCGGTGATCGGAATGGAGGGGGCGGGTAGTGATGGAGTGCTGGTGTCAGCTGTGGGAGCAGCCTCCGCCCCCTCGGAGTGCTCAGCCTCAGACCCGTCTGCGTCATAGTCGGTGGTGGTTTGACTGGACAGGTCCTCCGCTGCACTCCCGTCGGCCTCCGTGCCACTCGATGTGCCAGACAACTCAGCACTGCTGGCACTGGTGCTCGCTCCCTCCTCACGGTCCGTGCCAGTGTCTCCCTTGTAGTCCCCCGATGATGCTGTGGGCAAGGTGAAGAGACAGGAGAAATCAGACACCTGTATACATATGTCACATGAGTCAACTCTACATAGGTCACAGTGCATAGCCTGAAAAGCAACAAGAGTAACATCTACAATACAAGGTACATATGTAGTCCCTGCAACACACAGTTTGTTGACCCACCATGCCACTGTTAAAATATGGAGAGCATGACACAATAGCAAATAACTTGATATCAAATTGTACAGAGGAGCCAGGCTCTGGGGACAATCTAGCACAGCATCAGCGACACACAGCATAGCCAAGAAAGGGATGAGCAGGAACCATGTCTAGCAACTCTTGGGACATGCTGCAAAGGTAATACTGAAAATCATGGCCAACATGACTGGGGCACTGCACCTTGAGTGTTTGGCCACACAAACATCACACACTGGCCAGACCGAGCAAGGAGACTTCAGGTTTGGACATGTAGGCCTTGCCCGCACCAACCCCCCCCCACCTGAGACAATGTGATTGAGACAGAGGAAGTACTTACACCTCTTAGTCTGGGATGAAAACACATGGCTTGCAATTAATCCTGATCGCACACAAACTACCCCTGGTGCGCCTGTCCACATATCTCACTGACAAACAACCATCATCAGATAGTTGTACCAAGACACACAGGCACTGGCCCCTGTGAGTATGCACCAGCTAAATTAGGTCACCCTGTACAGTGGACACATGTAGCACAGTATACGTGAATACAAATGAGGCCAGGGTACTATGCCACAGGGCCCAAACTATGCTGAAGACACAGAGAATGTCCACATTGTCTGATGACACACATGATACTTAGGAAAAGGTGCCCCAGGGGACTGTAGTGGCCACACTACTCCATGGCCCTGGTTGGATATGACTGGAACACAAGCCACCATCCCTGCACTATGCATATCTCACACTCAAGCACATCATGTCAGAGGGCACAACATTCGACATGCAGGCAGTAAGGCAGTACACATGAAACACACACTCCCATGTCGGGACTCAGCATCAGTGCCAACTAACATGGACCCCACAATGACAGAACTGGCCAGGGCACAGGCAACGTGCAAAAACCTGGTACACACCACCCCCACACATGATGCTGCAAGCATTGGGCACTTGGAGTTACTGTCAGCCTAGATGACCTTGTGCAAGAGTGACTACACACAGACCAGAGAACACATGGCAATGAGGGGAAGGGAGGAAGAACAGCACCGCTTTACTTTGGGGAACAGGATATGCACTGCACATTTAAACCCTGGCAGTGTATCCATGCAACTGCGCACTTCCAAAAGCTGGTCACACACAACAAACACACATGTACCTACCCACTTCCTGCTGCTGCTTCTCCGCTAGGCGCCTATCCAAGTCAGGGAAGACCACCGCCAGCACACGCTTCTGGATGTGGGTCAGACGGCGGCGCCCACGGTTTTTGTGGCTCACAGGTGAGTCCCCCAGCAGGACCCGTGCGATCCTCGGCGTCCAGCACCGGATATCCTGCCAGCGTTTCCTCACCTGGGCTAGGCGCCGCTTCCGACCATCCGTCCTCCTCACGGCACTGACGGCTTGCTTCCAGATTTCCCCTTTGGCACAGACGCCTACCTGTGAGGATGCAAAAGTGACAATACATCAATCCTTATCAATGATACAGAGACACACATATTACAAATCATGCATGTTTGAACTGGCCATAGTATGCAGCCAACTCATTGCAACTTTGTCATAGTGACATCATCCTCCTGGGAATGGGCAAATGCAGTAGGTGCTATTGAAAGTACACAGGTGGCATGAGGGGTGCAACACAATCAATGATGCAGGCACACACTGTGCATCCCAAGCTACAACAGGAATCTGAACAGTACCCCTAAGCAGTCACATGCCCCAGCCCACTTACGCTACCTCAGCAGAGTTCACAGACACACACACAGGCACTGAACAATCACCTGGCATTGGCAACTGCCGCTACAAACCTCACTCTGCACATGTGCCACTAGACTAGGGGTGTCACAGATGTGGGGCTGTCTCAGCACGGCAGACATCCAGCACAGGTCCCTGCTCACATCAGATGGGCAGGGTGTATCCATCCCACATGCAGCTGAGGTGCAACACTCCACATATGCACACACCCACATGACAGGGGACTCACACACACACACCAATGTCCAGGGGACGAACACATCATTTGGACACTCTCACCACAGGTACACTGAGCAGACACACATCTATGGGTCCTGGCACCTGTCACCCTGGGGGGAGAACAGACTCACATCAGGACTGTAGGAACAACATTTCCAGGAGGATTAGGCAGTCCGAAAGCGGCATGCACCATGCAGTGATCGTCACAGTAAGCACCATGCTAGTGCGTTGTGCACACAGGAACTACAGCATGCTCTGCATGGGAGACATGAGCCCTTCCCCCCCTGGGAACCACTATGAAGAACCCTGCATGTCTGTCACACCTGGACACAATGCCAGAAGTCACAGTCACAAAAAAGGGGCACAGTTTAAGCTAGTGGAGTCTGCACTCACCTGCTCCCCTGGTCGACCATACAGCATGGTGTACTGTGGGAGGATAACATCCACCAACGCCATATTCTCCTCCATGGTGAATGGCTGGGCCCTCTCCACAGACCTGGACATGGTGCCAGAGGAATGACAAGCAGCAGCAGTGTTGTGGAATGAAGGGATGTGCAGGCAAGTGCTCTCTCAAGGGACCTGGCTGCCTTATATCTTCCTTGCTGGCCTGTTTCATTTACAGGAGTACATAGTGATTGGCTCAGTCACATTTGCATCCTACGTGTCCTCCAATCAATTTAAAACTACCCCAGTGACAGGCTATGCATGGTTTTAAAATTGAGCATGATGTAATGTCATCAACCACATTGCAACAAAGTATATTGTCTCCAACCGACTTCTGCTGGCCACATGATGCAAAATTCAAACCTGAAACTCGGTCTCCATGACAACCAGCATGCATTTAGGCCCCTACACTTGTCCCTCATGTGTCCCCTATGGCAATCCTATGTCACGACACAGGTACGGTGCGTCCCACAGCCCTAGGGCACCCCAAATGCATTGCAACGGACCGTACACGCGTGTGTACGGTCCCCATCACTATGGGAGTGCTGGCGAATGTGTACGCCATAGTGATACAGACCGTACACGCGTGTGTAGGGTCCCTATCACTATGGTGGTGCTGGCGTATGCGTACGCCATAGTGATAGAGACCGGACTACTATGGCGTACACGTACGCGAGCACCCCCATAGTGATATGGACCGTACACACGCGTGTGTACGGTCCGGACTACTATGGCGTACACGTACGCGAGCACCCCCATAGTGATAGGGACCATACACACACGTGTGTACGGTCCCTATCACTATGGCGTACGCATACGCCAGCACCACCATAGTGATAGGGACCCTACACACGCCCTCGGAGCGTATGTACGGTGGGATTCACACCTGACAGTGGTGACAGGCGGCACACAGGAATGAATTGAGCTGTCATACATGGCCAAGGCTGGACATCAAGGCATTGTCTGTGCAGGACTACATGTGTTGGGCACAGGTGGGTCAGGCTGTGATGTGGCACCATACTCCTGAGGTGTGAAGCTAATTACAGTATGATGAGCTGTGTACACATGTCACGTGTGATGGTGCCCTATGTGCCACACATCCCCTTCACTCCTTTGACATGTGTGCATGTAGTACTGACTTGGTGGGCCATGCGTCACTGGCATGGCACAGTCACCGACACCCGCAAATGTCCCCTGATGCCAGGTACACGGAATGTTACCCCTGACAAGTGAATGCCCGCGTTGCACGCTGTAGCTATGTCATGTGTGTGTCATGTGTTCCCATAGGTTTGCTGTAGGTGTTTGGTCAAATGCATCTGATGTTGCTGCAACCAACATGTGTCTGTGTGTAGATCGGCATGGCACACTGTTACGCACACCAGCACACATGTGTAATCCGACGTTAGGTGTGTATGTTTGCATTGACACGGAGTTCCAAAACCAGGACATATCTGCATACTCTCAATGTATGTGTGATCAGTCTTGACATGTAATCCTTCATGGCAAGGTGTGTGGTCTGTCCTTATTCTATGACATGTGACCTGTGCCTCTAGTGTTCCGCAACCTGTCTGTGCAATAAACATCCTTCTTCTGCACATATTTGGATGTCTGTAACTCCTGTAATGCATCTGCCTGCTCACTTACACTGGCCCACACCTAGTTTCATGGCATGGCATATTGAGGTTGAGAATCAACGTTTGTAGCTGGCTCTTGGTAGGAGTGTCACATGCCTGGCATACATGTCCAGGGCATTTTGCACAGACCTGACTCTGTATGTAGCATATGTGTATTGCCTGTTGAGCATGTGCTCTGTACATTGACATTGGTGGTGTACTGTACTCACTCTTCGTTGTCCCTTCTAATTCACTGCAGGGCTCCGCCTCTCCTTTGACCAATTCCGGACTTGGCTGACATGCGGGAAAATGACTGTATACGCCGCTACCGCTTCCCCCAACGCTTGATTGAGGACCTGACGACACGGCTGGCACCACACCTCCAACCGCTACACAGGTATCCTACTGCACTGACACCCAAGATGAAGGTGATGGCAGCCCTACATTTCTTGGCCACGGGTACCTTTCAACATACCATTGCCCATGTCGGTGGCATGTCCCAAACCATGTTCAGCCGTGTTCTGCATGATTTTTTAGAGGCCATGTTGGAGCACCTGGATGAGTTCATTAAATTCCCAACTCCTGAGCAGTTGACAGCTGTCAAGCGTGAGTTCTATGCCCTGGGAGGGATGCGCCATGTCATTGGGTCCATAGATGGAACACATGTGGCTTTGGTACCACCACAGGCACAGGAGGTAGCCTTCCGTAACCGCAAGCATTACCACTCCATTAATGCCCTTGCGGTGTGTCTTGCCAACATGGTGATTTCACATGTCTGTGCTCATTTTCCAGGATCAGCACACGATGCGTACATCATGAGGCGTAGCAGGGTGCCTGAAATGATGCTGCAGCTGCGCAACGAACGAGCATGTATTGTTGGTGGGTATACTCTGGCAGTCCTGTATTTAACATCATCTTCCTGTCTTACGAGTGATAGAGAGGACGTTTGGCCTCCTGAAGAGCCGATTCCGTTGCCTCCACAAGACCGGTGGCGCACTCCCATATGCACCGGTGAAGGTCTGCAAGATATTCCTCGTGTGCTGCATGCTGCACAACATGGCAGTGGAGAAAGCTGTTCCACTCATCCTGGATCCAGATGAGCAGGACCATCCACCCGTGGAGGATGAAGGGCTTGGGCACGAGGCAAGTGATGTGGAGGAGGAGGAGACGGTAGAGGACATGCGGAGTCGGCTCATACGCGACTTCTTTGCTTAGTGGTGAGTTCCAGTGTCTGAGTGTGCACGCATTGGGCTGTGTGTGGCAAGTGTTGCAATGTGTGTGTCCATCTGCATGTCTTCCAAGTGAGTCAGAGGTGTGTTTGGATGTGTCACTCGAGTGATGGTGCATTGGAAGAATGTTTTTCCAGAGTCATCATTGTCACCTAGCATGTTGACAACCTAATACGTGTCGAGTACATGCACATGCATGCGGATGTGCTTCTTTTGGCTGACTCCTGGTGTGTCTCCCATCCACAGGTACTTGCGCATGCTGTCTGCTGGTGGCATTGTTGTGCTCCTGCTATTCCTCATGAACACAGCAACATGTGCTGAATCAGCGTTACATGCACGGACAAGTTCGAAAATCTCCTTCGGGTAAGGGATGCAGCACAGCTTTTTGGGAGTGGTATTTGTTTTGAATGTGTGTGCACTGCTCCTGTTCATGTTTGGATACTTTACATACATGTAGATTCATCATGGGGCACATGACCTGGAGCAGAATTCACCTGAATTGATGGTCAGACTTGGTGACAGTCATCTGTAATGGGATTGTGATGGAGCCATCAATGTGTGTAACACTGGCCTCGGAAACATACAGGTTGCACCGGGTTGACATGGTGTGTGAATTCCCCATTAGGGGCTCAATGGTGTATAGCAGGCTCTCCGTGAGCAGCAGGGGGTGTTTAGCTGTAACCCGTCACTTGTGTGCCAGTGCCATGGATTTCCAGCATCTGTGGTGGTAAGGGGGGTGCCAGTGTTGGTCCCACGTGTTCATCCACATGACCTGTGTATGTGTTGACAGAGTTGCATTAGCATTCCGACACACATGAGTAATAAAGGTGTCCCTCTGCCTCCAAGGTGCCTCATCTCTGTCAGGAGTTGGTCTGTTGCCACTGTGCATGCGGCATGTCTGGCATTGTTCTCAGAGATGGTGCATATGAGTTTATGTGTAGAGTAGCAAGATGCAAGCTGTTTGTCAGGGATTAGATTCTGTATTATGCATGATGTCCATGGCTGTGTAGGTATTGTTACAACAAACAAATGATGGACGGAATGCTGACAATGCATACATTCTCCCCCAGTCAAGAGATCTGGGTTAAATCCATCGTTCTTTTGCCCACTACACCACCCCAGTTTAGACATGGCCATAAGGAAATCAGTCTTGACCCTGTGCCTCCTGGGAACAGTCCAGCCCGAACTGCCAAGCCATGTCTTCCCTGGACCGGAATCAAGCATCTTAGGACCGGTTTCTGGCTATCAGCCGTCATCAGCCAGGATAGCTTGACTCCAGTGGCGTAGTGAGCACGGGTCCCACGTCTGGGAATACCCATCCCACTTAGGGCGAAAAGCGTTACAACAAACAAATGATGGACGGAATGCTGACAATGCATACATTCTCCCCCAGTCAAGAGATCTGGGTTAAATCCATCGTTCTTTTGCCCACTACACCACCCCAGTTTAGACATGGCCATATGCAAATCAGTCTTGACCCTGTGCCTCCTGGGAATTGGTAGGTATTGTGGCATGTCAGTCTCCACGACGGCCACTGTGCTGCATGTGAATCCATTGTGTGTGTGTGTGCCATGTTGAACCAGACATTCCTTCCTTGACATACACCTTTTGCATAGTTCCTTCCTGAGATCCTTGTCTTTGTGTGCTACTTGTGGCATTGTTTCCTTGACATGGCGCATGCTGCTGCAGGCCCTGCAGCAAGGGCACCCAGTGTCCACGCAAACGAGCTGGTGTTCATCATGGATTGCTTGCTGACATGTGCTATGCTGATCAGCAGCATCTGTGCCTCATGCGGCAGCACACTCTGCATAATGCACAAGATTCCCAGTTCCACCCACCTCAAGGCAAGAGGGAGACCATCCCCCAGGTCAACTACGACATCCGTGTCTAATCCTACCCTGCACTCTACGGACATGTGCGTTAGAAATCCCATGATACTTGTCCACATCCAGGGTGCATCTGCACAGCTCTGCTACTACATCCGGCGACCAGGCCACATCAACGTCAAACAGAGATGGGGGGAGTGGATCACTGCCAGCTGCAGGATGCCCTTCTCAATCCACGCACACACTCAGGATGCAGCCCACAAACACAACACAACCTTGTGGCACTGTGATCCAACACCCAATTGTGCCATCTCCATGCATCCAACCTTGGCTGGCCCACCATTCTCCACATCCACCTGACTCAAGCATGCAGGACATGGTTCTGCCACGTGTCTACACATACCTGGGACTCCCACCCCAGGACACTCCACATGATCCCTGACCTCTGCGCATGACTGTTGCTCTTATAAATAGGTCTGTAGGCACAGTTGTGCGGGCACCCCCTCAGCTGGTTGGGCCCATCACGGGTGAGTATGGTGCTCGATGTCTGTCTTGGATGGTACATTGTGACCCATGTGTGTCCTGTGCCAGACTCAGACCCCAGGGTATGGATGTTTGGAGTTACTTCAGAAATCAGGCATGGTTTGACTTTACAACACACACATGTAGTGGAATAATGCGAAATGATGGCATCATCTTGTGATTGTGATGAATTTTATTAGTGCTGGGGTACGTGTTTGGGGGGGTGACAAGAGGTGCTTGGCGGGAGTGTAGAATCCAAAGTTCACAGGGGGAGTTGGTGTCCTTGCCATTGAAAGTCATCAGAGTCTGTGCCACAGTCTTTGTCAACATTGGTCAGACAGTGACCAGCAAGGCCATATGGCAGAGAATGTCCTTTGCTGCTGTGCTGCTGTTGGGCCAGAGGGCCAGGTGCCAGGCCAGGTGACCTGGGAGATGGTGATGTTCCGCTGACTCTCACGGTCTTTTTCGTGGACGACCCACCTTCCTGCGGGGACCCTCAGAAGCAGGCCTTGACGATGCAAGGGACGCTCCGTCAGATGAATCCTCCTCCTCCTCCCTCCCTGTTTCTGGTGCTGCTCTACACCTGGTGGCAGAGGGAGGGTTTGCCAGGCTTTGGGCGATCTGACGGAGGGATTGGCTCCCGTCCCTGTGCACCGCCAGGAGCTCTGCCAGTCTTGCCTCCATCCTGGCATGATGCTCGACCTGCAGGGTCTTCATCTCATTGAGGGTCCCCACTACCTGGGCGATGCCTCTGGAGTCACGCCGGTATGCGTCCAGGATGTTTCTGACGTGTGCCATAGCCGGGTCCTGAGCCAACTGGGCAGGTTCGCACCTCCGCCGTCCTCCACTCCCACCACCCCTGCCCACTTGCACCTGGCCTGCCGTTGTGGGCACATCGGGTCTCCGGGACCCCTGAGGGATGGCATTTGCGGTGTCGCCTGCCTCCTCCTGGGTGCCCGGAGAACCTTGTCCCTCCTGGACAGACTGGCTGTGTTGTTGTGTGCGGGCAGGGCTCCTGGGTGTCTCCTGGCATGTGGCAGGAATGGGGGTGGTGGTTGGCACAGTTGTACCTGACGCAGGTGCTGCAGGTGGTTGGACACCAGAGGGGCCAGGTTGGTCGCTGCCGGTGGGGTCCTCTTCACGCAGAGCCTGGTCCTGTGAGTCTTCCCCCCAGTGTTGGGGGGAGATCGATGACGTTGACCTGTGTGTGAGAGAGACAGTGTTAATTGTGTTACATGCGACATCCATGTTTCATTCTTTTTTGATTTGGCACAGTTCCTCTGGGTGGTTGGATTTGGCTAGCATTCCTCACACAGTGCACTTGTGCATGGGTATGTCCCTTGGCCACAGCTTTCGACACTTTACCTATGTGTGACACAATCTTAGTTGATGCATATTTTGGGAACGCAGTCAGCAGTGTAGTAAGCGGGCGTAGCAAGCCATGCAGAGCCGCCTTACGTTTTGCACTGTACGTGGCCAAATGTTGTTTTTTCCATGCTATTTGAGAATGCAGGTAGGTAACTTAACAATTTGTGACAGGGTTCTGACGAACACAGTGGGTAGGTATACTGGGTGTAAGGTTCTGTTTGGGCCTGCAGCACGGATGTACTCATGCACAGATTGACACATGGCCTAGTGTTTATCAAAGGTTGAAGGGGGGGTTCACGCACTGCAAAACCTTGTCTACAAGCACACAGTCCACCTGCTGACGAGCGGACATGGCCACACCACCCAAGGGTGATTTGGCCTCCCTCTGTCTCCCTTTCTCCCTCCGTCAGCCTCCTCCCTCTGTCCGTCTCCCTTTCTCCCTCCCTCTGTCAGCCTCCTCCCTCTGTGCGTCTCCCTCTGTCTCCCTTTCTCCCTCCCTCTGTCAGCATCCTCCCTCTGTCCGTCTCCCTCTATCTCCCTTTCTCCCTCCCTCTGTCAGCCTCCTCCCTCTGTGCGTCTCCCTCTGTCTCCCTTTCTCCCTCCCTCTGTCAGCCTCCTCCCTCTGTCCGTCTCCCTTTCTCCCTCCCTCTGTCAGCCTCCTCCCTCTGTCCGTCTCCCTTTCTCCCTCCCTCTGTCAGCCTCCTCCCTCTGTCCGTCTCCCTCTATCTCCCTTTCTCCCTCCCTCTGTCAGCCTCCTCCCTCTGTCCATCTCCCTCTATCTCCCTTTCTCCCTCCCTCTGTCAGCCTCCTCCCTCTGTCCATCTCCCTCTATCTCCCTTTCTCCCTCTATCAGCCTCCTCCCTCTGTCCGTCTCCCCTTCTCCCTCCCTCTGTCAGCCTCCTCCCTTCCTCTGTCTGTCTCCCTGTGTCCACCTCTGTCTCTGTCCCTCTCTCTGCCCCTCTCCCTCCCTCTGTGTGTCACCCTCTCTCACCTCAGCCCAGCTTCCTGGGCACACACAGTTTGCAGGTCTTGCAAAGGCCATTGGCTTGTTCATGTGGGTTTGTTTCTTCTTTGCCGGTACCCATTGGGTGGAGTGTCTGAGTCTGCGCTGCTGCTGTGGCGGTGTGTGCTGACACTCTTTCAGCGTGCTGCGTCTTCATTGGCTGCTGTTATGTGAAAATTGTGCCTTCATACCCATGTCGTCCTGCAACGCGGCCACCATTAGCAGGCAAAACAGTACTGTGTGGGGACACACTGTTTGTATGGCTGTGCCCTAAGCCATATGGGCTGAGGGCATTGTTGTGTGATTCAGAGGTGCTCTATGTTAGTTTTGAGGCCCACCCTCCCGGCATCAGGGACATCCTGTCTTGTGTTGGTGTTTTGTGTGGCCTGTGACTTGGCATGGCCTTGCTTGGGGCATAGGGCATGGAGGCGCTAGTGTCATGTGTGTGTTTTTGGAGTGTGGTTGTGTCCGGTGCTGGCTTTGGGGGGGTTCCGTGCATGATTGGTATTTGGGTTGTATATGGCGTTCCCCCCATGTGAGGTGAGTTGTTTGTGTACTCATCAGGCTATCAG
This sequence comes from Triturus cristatus, assembly GCF_964204655.1. Taxonomy (NCBI): domain Eukaryota; kingdom Metazoa; phylum Chordata; class Amphibia; order Caudata; family Salamandridae; genus Triturus; species Triturus cristatus. Next base: position 1,051,499,380 of record NC_140585.1, on the reverse strand, counting down.
ACTCCTTCTAGTCCGTCTACTCCCAACGGCGGCAGCGTGGCCATCACCTTCTCCTCCCAGGGATGGTAGTGTACCAGTCTGCGGGCCGGCCTTCCTCCAGTGATGTTGGCCTGGTTGTGCTTGTCCGTCATTTTGCGGCGGACCGTCCTCCGCAGATCGTACCACCTGGCTTGGCACTCATGCCTGGTCCTTCTGGTGGCCCCAACAGCATTCACGGAATTGACTATCCTCTCCCACATGGCAGATTTTTCTGATATGCTGGTCCGTCTGACCAATGTTCCAAAGAGCTGTGGCTCGACTCTGATGATTTCGTCGACAAGGGCCTCCAGCTCGTCCTTTGTGAACTTTGGATTGTTGTTGGTGGGCATGGTGTGGGGTGTGGGTGTGGATGGTTGTGGGGGTGGGGGTGTGGATGGGTGTGGATGGTTGTGGGTGTGCAGGTGTGTGTGTGTGAATGTGATGAGGGTGTGTTTGTGATGGTGGTTGTGTGAAGGAGTGCAAGTGTAAGGTGTATTGATGGTTGAAGTATGGTGCAGTGCGTTGTCTCTGGGGTCTGGCAGCAGTGGATCTGTTGCAAAGGATCATGGTTTCTGTGTGTTGGGCCTTTTTATTGGTCCATTTGTGGGTGTGGCTGTGTTTGAACTTTGGGTGGGTGTGTTATAAGGAGTGGTAGTGGTTTGGGCCTCTGTTTATCTGTTTGTCAGTTGCAGGTCAGTGTATAGGATGTATTTGGCCTTGTTGGATATGTTTTGTGGTCTTGTGTGCCTCGAATTGACTCTCCTTGTGTTTTTTTGGTTTGTCCTGGTTCAGTAGGAGTGTTTTTAGCGTCTGTACAGTGCGTACATGGGCCATGTTGTTGTACAGTGCTGTCCTTTGCTATGGCTTAGTACGACTCGTACATGCCCGATGTTGGGTGAGGGTGCTGGTGTGTGGGCCTGGGGTAGGGTGCGTACGAACACGGGCAGGGTGTTGGTCCGCACCGTCCATCGGTGGTGGTGTTTCGCACCGTACATACAGGGGGGGCTGGGTGTAGGGTCCGTACATACACGGGTGGGGAGTTGGTACGCTCCATGCATACACGGGTGGGGGTACGGTCCGTACATACACCGGTGGGGTGGGGGTACGGTCCGTACATACACTGGTGGGGTGGGGGTACGGTCTGTACATACACTGGTGGGGTGGGGGTACGGTCTGTACATACACGGGTGGGGAGTTGGTATGCTCCATGCATACACGGGTGGGGAAAGGGTCCGTACATACACTGGTGGGGTGGGGGTACGGTCCGTACATACACGGGTGGGGAGTTGGTACGCTGCATGCATACACGGGTGGGGGTATGGTCTGTAAATACACTGGTGGGGTGGGGGTACGGTCCGTACATACACGGGTGGGGAGTTGGTACGCTCCATGCATACACGGGTGGGGGTATGGTCCGTACATACACTGGTGGGGTGGAGGTACGGTCCGAACATACACGGGTGGGGAGTTGGTATGCAGCATGCATACACGGGTGGGGGTACGGTCCGTACATACACTGGTGGGGTGGGGGTACGGTCCGTACATACACAGGTGGGGTGGGGGTACGGTATGTACATAAACGGGTGGGGAGTTGGTACGCTTCATGCATACACGGATGGGGGTACGGTCCGTACATACACGGGTGGGGTGGGGGTACGGTCCGTACATACACGGGTGGGGAGTTGGTACGCTCCATGCATACACAGGTGGGGGTACGGTCCGTACATACACTGGTGGGGTGGGGGGTACGGTCTGTACATACACGGGTGGGGGTACGGTCCGTACATACACGGGTGGGGGTTGGGCGCGTACATCCGCGGCCGGGGGGCATTTTGCGCGTACCCTGCAGGGTCTGTGGTGGGGTGTTCGGCGCGTGTGCGGGCACGTGTCTCCATGCTTGCTATGGGAGTTCGGTCCGTCCGGTGTTATTTCCATACAGTTGTGAAATCGAAAGGACGGGAGTGATCGTACTTGCGCGGTCGGACTTCATTTTTCCGATTCGTACGGTAAATCGTCCGGGGATGTGTCGGACACAATTTCCGACCCGAGGACGTGTGGGGAAATTTTCCCGATGTGATTCGTATGGAGTTTTTCGGGTGGGGTGGGGGTACGGTCCGTACATACACGGGTGGGGAGTTGGTACGCTCCATGCATACATGGGTGGGGGTACGGTCCATACATACACGGGTGGGGTGGGGGTACGGTCCGTACATACACGGGTGGGGGTACGGTCCATACATACACGGGTGGGGTGGGGGTACGGTCTGTACATACACGGGTGGGGAGTTGGTACGCTCCATGCATACATGGGTGGGGGTGCGGTCCATACATACACGGGTGGGGTGGGGGTACGGTCCGTACATACACGGGTGGGGGTACGGTCCGTACATACACGGGTGGGGGTTGGGCGCGTACATCCGCGGCCGGGGGGCGTTTTGCGCGTACCCTGCAGGGTCTGTGGTGGGGTGTTCGGCGCGTGTGCGGGCACGTGTCTCCATGCTTGCTATGGGAGTTCGGTCCGTCCGGTGTTATTTCCATACAGTTGTGAAATCGAAAGGACGGGAGTGATCGTACTTGCGCGGTCGGACTTCATTTTTCCGATTCGTACGGTAAATCGTCCGGGGATGTGTCGGACACAATTTCCGACCCGAGGACGTGTGGGGAAATTTTCCCGATGTGATTCGTATGGAGTTTTTCCCATGCGAATCGTACTTGCCAGTTTGTACGCTATTTGTACGATTCAGACGAAAAAAAGTCCAGCTTCAATTCGGACGGGGGAGATTTTTCCAGGATCCGAATCGGCACCAAAATGTTTTACTTTATTAGCCTTTTTAAAGCTTCACACGTTTAAAGCTATAAAACTGGGGGCCCGCTGCTTTTCTTTTTTATTTATTTACTTGCCACGCTATAGTTTCATAGCATTTGTTGTTAGACTTTTGTAGTCTTTTCGGTATGCCACACTTTAACTTTAAATGTTTGAATTTATAGCACACCATGGCGTCAATGCTACAAAAGTAAATAAGTACACAACAAAGGTGGGCTTACATCATTACCAGCATTACCTTCTAACATGGCAGCCACTTGCCTTTAATTTCTATTTATTTACTTTTCTAGCATTGATGGCATGGTGCACTTTAACTTTAAACATATAAAGTTAATGCGCAAGATACCACAAAGGCTACAAAAGCCTAATAACAAAATGCTCGCAAATTCTTGCACTTGTTTCTAAAGCCAGTGGGTAATGGAATTCAAACTTTAGGTATTAAGGAAAGGTTGCAGTTCACAGGGCTGTTACTAGGTTTCCCAGGGACACCTAGTAATGCCAATAACTCACATTTCCACTAATGCAAGACCTATTGAATTGCAAATGTTTGTTTTTAGAAAGGTGACCTAGGGAAAATTACAGGGAATACAGTAATTACTGCCAAATTCATGATTGTCATTTTGTCTAAACGTGCTTGTCTGAGGTTTAAAAAAAAATGTCTCCCAATGATTTCTTAGATACAGCAGAAAAACCAAAGGAAGTGCAATGTAAGAAACATGTTGCTGTTAAAATTATTATTATTGTTGTAATTAAAAATATTTCCTATACAAATTAATATGTTGTAATGCGCAAAAAGTATTTTAAATCATGGGTAAAAGGAGTCTTTGAGTCTTTTCCGCAAAGTTAAAAGTTTTTCTGCATAAGTAACGAAGGAATGTCTTTATTTTGCTTTATCAACATGGTTTTGTGAAGAGGAACTTCACACGGACCACAAATCACTTTGAGCAGCATAGAGCAATGAAAGCCAAAGAAACGAAACCTGAAGTAGTGACATATTTTCTTTTAAAAATAGAATGCTGGTGACATGTATTAGTGTAATTTACAGTAAGAAGCTGCAGTTTATTTATAAGACATAATACGTTATTCCCCTTTTTTATGTTGCTTTTTGTTCCTTTTTCTAGAGACACAGTCCTCGGTAACCATTGTCGCAATTGATGTTCCACATTTTCCACTATAGAAACAAAAACACAAAAATAGAGTATTACGTACATAAGGAAATGAAAATGGAGATATGTGCAGTTAAACCAACCACACCCAAACATTATCATATCACGCGGGCTCACATCCTAGACTAGACTAGACTTCAGCAGCAAAACTAACTCAAGGGCATAGGGTGAGCAATTTTATTTTGTACCCAGTGTGAGGGACATTTTACTGCCATTCTTTATGTACATCGATTTGCCATTGCTCCAGTGAAAGCTCAAATGACATCATGTACCCTTTGAAGCCAATGGTATTATGGAGCTCAACCTTTGTCCCACCCTTTCTCTTTGAAAAGTCTTCGATTTGCTTGCTGAGATTAGCAAAAGGGAAGAGTGTGTAAACCACAGAAGGTAAGCAAGGCTCTTTTCCTCCTGTTTCCTCCATTAGCCTTGAAATCATGGGTACAAAATCAAGTTGCAGGGGTTCCTAAGGAAATCCCTGCCCACCTCACATGGTGACCTGGCCACAGTTAATGCTTTCCAGTGCACTCAAATGCTCTGCTGCCTCTAAATAAAAGTACACAAGATAGCTGCCTAATATTGTCTATGTCTAGGGTCTACCTTGCAGAAATTCTAAGCCATTTTTTTAAAATGAAAAAAAACTGGAGATTGGTGTCAACGAGCTGAAAGCACATAACATTGAAGTAAAAAGCCTTAGTCGAAGACACAAAAGGGGACCTCGCTTGACTCTGAAAGAAGTAGACTGGGGCCTATGGTTAAAAATGGAAACGGACAAGTGGGACACAATCCTACAACATGACGCAATTCTCTCATATAACAATATTGCAACTCCAGAATTTTAACTTCCTACCCAGGACATATCTCACCCCCAACTGAATACACAAATCCACCACAAGGTGTCCCGATACTGTCCCAGATGTAACAAGTTTAAGTCAGACTACATACTCATGGAATGGCAACGCAGAGCAATATTAAAGTATAGTGAAAATATTCTAACATGGTTAACAAAAAGCTTAGGGAGACCCACTCATAAGACACCTGAGCTTTGCCTGCTGGGGCTGATTACCAGACCCATCATGGATCAGCCCCTTAATACATTTGTTGTCTTAACCTTGGTGCTAACAAGGAGAACATTTGCAAGACTTTGAAGCAATCAGCAGCCCCAGAAGTCATGTTATGGACATGGACCTGGCACATTAGGTGGGATCAAAAGATAAGGTGCTATTTTCTGAGAAAAACAAATGACTGAGAACAAGGGAGAATGTAGAAATATGGGATACCAATACCTTTGCTGAAGCCCTCACCATTCCGCAATGGGGACACCAAATCAGGGTAATAATACTGCTGTAACAAAACTAGGGTAATGAGGGACATGGATATACACTGGTGATAAACTCATTTGCAATCACATGGAACAACTGATAGAGAATGGTCAGCCTCGGAAGCAGCAAGACGTCGAAAGATACAACATCTACGTAATTGCAAAAGAGCACGGCCGGAGAATACTATCAGCCTCCGAAAGACCACTACTTTTTGCTTCTTTTAGTGTTGTGTTTTTGTTACTGGTGATTGGTTTTTAGAGTTATATCAAAACAGGTATGCAGTCCCTTGGAAAAGAATGAAAACGCAAAACATGTGGAGAGGATAGTTGATCGAAAGTCTCTAAGGAGACGGGCAGGGGGTCTTTTCCATTAGGAACTAGGGCCCTGACACACCCAGACGGGTGTCCTTCTTCCTCATAGGGCGTGCTCCTCATCAGGCTGGCACTGCAAAGCGGCTCCTAATCAGAGATATCTTGTTGCAAAGATGTAGATGACATGGGGGTCTAGGGCCGTCAAGTGTAGATTGGTGTAGTGAAGTATTTGTGTGTAAAAATGGTGTTGTTGATATAGACTAAGTAGTTCTCTAAAACACGTTTTAATAGTGAGTCTACTCATTTGGTTAAAAGGAGTGGTGGCTAGCAGAAGAGGCAATAATCTCTGGTAGCCAGAAAAAGTAAAAGATCAATATGTGTCTTGCGGTGTTTGTCAGAAATGATCAGATAGCAATTCATCAGGGCCGAAAAACTTCTGATCTACATGGTGGTGGGAATGCGGGTAGGTGTTACGGATAAACCAATTACAAATAAAGCTAATTTTGGTGTACCTTTTTATTGTGAATCTAAAAAGCCGACCTGAAATAAAGATAAAAGCATGAATGCACATGGTATGCATGGAACAGGTCATCAAGGACATATTCTCATTGTAGTGCCATCCCTTTATTTGCCCTTTTATTCTTTTTCTAAGGAACTGCATACCAGTGCAAATATACCTAGGGGCAGATTTATGTTTCCTGGCGCATCCCTGCAAATCAGCAGGGATACGCCAGGAAAGATGCGTCACGCAAGTTTACCCTTGCGCCACCACAGATGCGCCGCATTTACAATGCAGCGCATCGTGGCGCAAGGATAAACAGATGCGTAACGCATATGATGGCATAAGGGCAGCGCATTGCTGGAGTCGTGTCGCAAGCACGACGCAACTCCAGCAATGCTCAGGGGCTGCCCATACCTAACATGCTGCCTCATGCCTTACGCCCGCTTCAAGCAGGCGCAGGGTTTTGACGCAGTAGCGTCGGAAAAGTGACTCAGTGAAATCTTGTAGATTTCACTGCGTCAGTTTTCCGAGGCTTTTTCCGACGGAACGCCCACCCTGCATACATTAAACCTGGCGCAGGTTTAATGTAGCGCAGGGCTTTACAACGTGACGCATCTCCCTAGATGTGTCACATTGTAAATAAGGCGCAACATGGCGCATGGTTTACGCCACTGCTGCGTCACAGAAGTGACGCAACGGCGGCGTAAATGTCTCGCAAAGGGATTGTAAATCTGCCCCCTACTATTTGGTAGGGGTACATATGCTGGACCTACAAGCGCCTCTCCTCCCTCTTCCTTTGATGTAACTATGTTTTTAGAGCACATGCTCCTTCTTTTCACAGCAGAGACATGCGATATCACATAATGAATGATGTAAAATACCTGCTTTAAATGTCTCCCTAAATGACATTCGAACATTCCCCACACTGAGGAAAATGCTCATTTCCCACACCAGATTCTGATCTAAAATAAACGATACAAAATGACTAAAATAAATCCTCACTGTGTTTAACAGAGTATTGTTCTAGCTAATAGAAGGAGTGATTCAGTAAAAGACCAAATTGAGCCCGAGTCTGTCCTGAATTTCCTGTTTTTTTTCTCTGCCAAGATGACTCCTCCCAAGCTAAACAAAGCACAACAAAGATAGCAGAAGAGGATGCTGTCCTTATGATATCTTTGCCTCAGTCAGTTCCACATAAAATGCCACATTCGCAGTTAACAAGCACTTCATTATCTTCTTGGCTCTGATCAGGGTATTTCCAATATGAGACTATGGTATAAGCTGATTGTAAAATAATACACCGTAAATCCCCCAAACATTTTTCATGACACACCTGTTGATCCAGGTGGGGTGAATGAATCTTGTTCTATGACGTGCTTTAATGCCTCACAGTGGCTCCCTCCCTTCTTACACTGGGATGTCCTTAATATGGGCTGGGTGGGTTAAGCTGCTTTTTACTACATTTGAGCTGAACACTAAAAGTGCTACTACTACTACAACTACTACAACTACTATAAATAATAATAATAATAATAATAATAATAATAATAATAATAATAATAATAATAATAATAATAATAATAATAGTAAATTATTTTTATATTGCACTTCATACCACACTTCTGCTGCTTCTAAGCATTGTAAATGGCAACATCATGAAAGATTGGAAAATCATTACAGAATCTACCTTTGTAAACTGGACCATCAGTCTTCCCTCCAACAACGGCTAAACAAATGATAAAAATGAATAATAAATGTTTTGGTTGCAGATATGTCTGTGCATCCCAAATTCTTAATGAAATTGATTTATACAGGTTTGTTTGCAATACCAAAGACTGTGATTCACAAATCGACTGGCTTTGAGACCTCAAAAAGGAAAAGTTGGAATGTACAAAAGACATTTTGTGAGTTGGCAATGCTTTTCTGGCTTCCACGTTACTTATTGTCAATCTGGAGATAGAGGGGAGTGAATGAGTGACTACCTCCTTCCAAACCTAATATCATGTATCAAAGGTTTGTGACTGCAAGTGTGTGCACTGTAATCCGAACACCTCGCTTAATTTAGAGTGGCTGGACAGTAATTGATGTGCCAAATTATGCTTTTCTGTGCAACGCTTAAAACTTCTTTTTTTCTCAGGAGGTCCTCCTACAACACATCCAAGAGGGTCCTAGATGTTAAACCTATTCGATCCTTAGTTTATCTAAACTACATCCAGTGCGACTAGTCACAACAGTGACTTTTGTGGTGTGAGCATTTCCGCTCTGAACGACGAACTTTAGTTATCAGCTCACTTCACACCAGGCTTTGAGGAGCCACCTCGTGTTGGTAACAATGCTGACCTCAGTTTGGCTGGACGAGACACAGTGGGCCCCCCTTGTTAAAAACAACTAGTGGTGATAACCAGATTGCTGTGGAGGAGAGGCCTACTGACCTAGTATTTGGCCTTTGGAAGCTTTTCAGGAAGGAACAAATAAGAACTTGTAGAGCAGCAGTGATTCATTGTCTCACGGGCTCATTTATCCCACTGTCCTGCAGAGCCATTAACTTCCTAAAAAATGCAGCAAGAGAACTGGCCAGTGCAGAATCTGTTAACCAACTCACGCAGCGTTAGAACGTCTGGCTCCGAAATCACCCGATAACTCTGCTTAAATGTAACTAAAAAAAAATAAATGTATATATACTCCGCCTTTTTATATCTTTTACAAAAACAATTACAATGTATATCCTCGTAAGTTTTATTCACGGTGGTTTTTCCAACCTTTTATGTTTTTTTAATGAAATCAAATAAAAGTATATTTGACATTTGACCTATTATTTGGAAATGCAGCTGGTAAAAATGAAATACTTGTGAAATTGGATGCAATCTGGAATAACAATGAAGTAGCTCTTGGAAACACCACTGCCTTCCTATCAAGCAGTGCTGACCTCTGCTCTATGTATGGGTTTCCTGACCAAAGAGTTACAGTGACAGTCATTTTAATACTTGCAACACAAGGCAGACCACCAGTCAAACATGGAAGCAGCTGAGAACACATTCCTCTTGATACACACCCCAAGGTTACTACCAGCGGTGACTGCTAGTTCATGGAAGGTGGTTTTCTCCAACAAATGCTGTTCGTTTCCACCTGAGGTCTTCCACACCCATGGCTGGCGTGCTGTGGATGCTTTTGGTGAGGACAAGAAGTGGGGACAGATATGTTGAGAAAATCAATGGCCTGCTGGGCCACTGGGTTCCCTGAATCTATGAGGAATCCATGAGAATTGTGGGAGAGGTGTATGCAGATTGAGCTGACAATATCGATGACGACTCCAACTCGGGAGGTACATATTGTCAGGGGACACCCATGAACGATTGTAAACACAGCCATGTATTAGCCCACATTCCATTGTTGCTTTCACTAGTTTTATTAATTTAATATGAGTGGGTGGAGTGCACAAATAAATCGGGATATTATGGCGCCAATGTTTTTAAATGGATTCGGGGCTTGGTACGCATGAGTATTGCAGCAAATCAATTTTTTGTCTTTCTGTGTTTTTAAAAAAATATTATTATAATTTGTACATCTGTCGTTTTGGCTTTAGGGCAGCTAAGCAATAATATTCAGACTTGGGCTATATGTGCTCTCCTCTCAAACTAAAAATGTTTTATTGCTTAATTGCCACTTCAAAAACCATGAGCAGTTACTTGTCATTAAGTGCTACGGCTTTGCACCGTAGCACAAATATTGAATGTTGGATTTTTCCAATCGCTTCTAAAAAATAACGAGGGCTTAAACTACATTTGTTTGACAGGCTGTAAAGCCTGCATTTGAAAATGTCGGAGAAATAAAAATATGAAAATGCAAATAAAATCGGTTCCAGAGAGCTCAGGTCTTCTCAGGTCAGGCTTGAGCACCCCATCAAGTCCTACTTTTCTATGTATGCCGGGGTTTGTAGCTGTCAAATCTTAACAGGGAAAGCAAAACTGAGTATTAGAATGCAAATAACAAATTTGGGGGCATATTATCAAGCCCTAGCGATAATTATCGCTGAGCGCGCTTAGCACGCTTTTTATTATCGCCGGCTATCGCTGGAATATATCGCCAAACTAGCGCTGTATTATCAACGCTTAGCACTATGGCGATAACTATTCCAGCGATAGCGGGAAAATGGCCAAACATCGCTGAAAAACCAGCGATGTCCCTTTTAAAACGGCGATAAGCTTGGTGATAAGGCCCTGTGGCCTTAACCCCATAATCCACCTCCCATGTTAGGTATGCCTTAGTCAGGAATTTAGCAGACGTTAAATTCCTGCGTTAAGGCAGACTTAGCACGATTATGATTATCGCTACGCCTCGTTGTTAATATCGCGAAGCTGCCTTAGCAATATTTTCCCGTGTTGTTTTGACAGCCATGCCTACTTTGCATCTCATTATCGATGCGATGCGAGTCGTGAAGAAAACGGGAGCTAAATCAAGGAAACACCCGCTAGCGTGTCCTTGTTAATAATACGATAAAATTATTGCCGCTTTTTGCCCGAAAACGGACGCTAAAGCGGCGATGATTCTATCGCCAGCCCTTGATACTATGCCCCTAAGAGTTCACTAAGTTGGTAGTGTGGAACAGTCCTCCATTAGCCACCGTTTCCTAAGCGCAGACAGTGTACGCGTTATGGTATGTGCTGTTAGTTAGCCCAATAATAATTCAGTGTGCACTAAGCTCACAAATCCTATGTACCAACCCAAACCTATTGATGCAGCGGAAGGGGTTTTTGCTAATATTTACCATCTGGAACTAATGTAATACCTAACCGTCCCTTTCGGCACTGCATAAGTTTAAAACATGTTACCATTTTCTTTGCCTATTTTGGTCCTTTCTCCTCTCACATGGATCTAGGATAGTTGACAGGGATTGGCAAAAGACTAACAGAATTATAGTAAAGAAGGACCTGAATAAATAAAATAATCATTCAATATAACCTTTGAACCTTAATAAAGACAGAGTCTAATTTCTTATTAATATGCTCTAAATTAATATGAATGCTCATCAGGTTCAATACAGCTCAAATCATGGATAAACATACAAGAGAAACATCAATACAGTAATTCTCGTAAACACATCTCAAATATGAGTGACATGAGGGAGTGGATAGTTAAAGAGACAAAAGAATAAAGACATTTGCAAATTCAGAATATACGCACCAATGAAATAACTATAGCATAAATTGCTAATAGTGAGGAAAGCTACCCTCTGGTCTAGACTGTACGCTGGGGCACCCTCAAAGATTGAGGAGCAAAGTGAAAGAGTCAGGATTAGCAGAACAAAAACCGGCCAAATAGATTAGGAAATAGCAAAGTGACTCTCTCCTCTCGCAAAGTCTCTCCTAGTCTGCCTAACTATGAAAACCCATCACTAATAGTTATACCCAAATTCACTAAAGAGCCAACCCCCCATGTATCAACACACACAAATATCCCCTAATCCTATTGGTCAAAGCCAGGGGGTGTCTGGTCACGCCACGTTCATTACGTCTAACTTTTCAACAGTTCCTTTGTCTTCAGACAGCTTCCGTCATTGACCTTCAGCAGAAGAAACTCAGATAATTTTCTTTTGTGGTTTGGACATTTCTCCAGCTCACTTATGTATCAAACTCGTACAAGTGGCCAACTACACAACTTGGAAGGAGATAGATTCCATTCATTATATTAATTATTTCCTCCACACAGCCTTAGCCATCATCAGGAACTCCTGAAGAACAAATAACATTCTTTTTCTTTTAGCGACCTACATTTTAGGAAACAAATTAAACCTAAAAAGACTCTTGGGGCCTTCTCTGCAAAGCAGTGAAATGTGCTCTAGGAAAAACAAATACATGTGGGATTATCGTTGTTATTTTACAAAGCTCCACTTCTTCATGCAATTACTCTATACGTTATGTATGTTTTAAAAGATTATTATTTTCTCTGGCTGTACTTATTTCTGCATTATACAATCACATTTACGGCCTACTATGAAAATACTGGAAACGTTAATTTCTTCCAGCACACATTTGCGCTTGTGCAGATTTCATCTTCCCTTTTTAGTTTTGCACTGTTAATTTTCACACCATTTTGTTAATGATTCACACAATGCAAAGTTTGATCCAAGCAGGTTTTATTTTGCTCTACGATTTAACATTATCCATGGCGCTCACAAGGAATCTTTAGTGAAGATGTTGGAGTAATGCAGAGGTGCTGTGGTGATTGGGTGGGGCTGTCACAGCCTGACTACCCAATTTAAAAGGACAAGGACTTGTGCAATGCTTCACCTGCATGCACAAAGGGCCAGATTTGATTAGATTTCATGCAATGCACTGCAGCAATCAAAGCTGTTAAACTGTGCTGAGTTGCATTAAAGAGTAACCCTGGGCGTAGTTCGCGAAGTAGCGCTGCGCGTAACTTTGCAAAGTGCACTTCGCACTACGCGAGCTACGCGTAACACTTCGCGAACTGCGTAGTACCCTGTTCGCACTGTGCAAGTTGCCGTTTTCAATGATTGCACAGTGCGAACAAGCATCCGGCACTGTGCAAACATTGAAAACGGCATGTTGCACAGTGCGAGCTGTAGTTTTCTGCCGCTCGAGTAGATTTTTACTCGAGCAGCAGCTTTCTCAACGCGGACTGGTAGTTTCTCATCGCGAGCGGTCGCGAGCATACACGACCACTTGCAATGAGAAACCGGACCTCCCCGCGCTGAGAATCTCGCCGGGAGGTTTATTTTCCACGCTCGCGATCAGCAACTTGATGTTGCTGATCGCGAACGAGGAAAAAGTCTTGCCGGAATGTCATTTTGCTTGCTCGCGGTCGCCAACTTGACATTGAGGACCGCAAGTAACCAAAAAATAACCGCTGCACTACGCTAGACTACGCTACGTGTGTTTGCACGGTGCTACGTGCAATTCACGTAGTGCGAAGTAGCGCAAACTTCGCAAACTACGCGAGCGTAGCGTAGTGCTTTGCCCAGGCTTATTAAAGAGAGAAAGAAGGACAGAGCCACATCCACTAAGATGATGCACTCATGCCACATACATAACCTTGCATCAAGGGTGTGTGCATGATGTCTAGTATAGGTATTTTTCTGGCAGGGTACTCCTCCAGTGCACAATACTATGTTTAGATATAGCTAAGAATGTCTCCCACTTTGTACGTGTACTGTACATCCTAGCATACATGAAAACTTTGAAATATTTTGAGGAAAGATCACTGTTTTCAAATGTTACACCTGTTTCGGGGAATGCCTACTGTTTGGGCACAAAGCTTGTCTACCATTTTAATAGATAGGGCAGTGCAACAAATACACAAGTGTTAGAAACTGAGTGCCTTAAAGTGGTCTTCCCCCGAACTTTTTGGCTACCTCCCCCACTTGTTTTTGCAGGATTTAGGACTCTGTGCACTTTACCAGTGATATCCAGTGCTAAAGTGCTTGTGCCCTCTCCCCGAAACATGGGAATATTGGCTCATCCCAAATTGACATATTTTATTTACTTATAAGCCCCTAGTAAAGTGAACAACATTGTGCCCAGGGCCTGTAAATTAAATGATCATGTTGGGGAGAGGAAGTGGTCTAATGGCTAGAGCGGAGGACCTCAAAGCTGGGGAACCAGGTTTGAGTCTTGGCAGGAACGCTCAACATCTTTGATTCTGGGCAAAACATCTCATTTCCCCGTGCCTAACAAAATTAACGTGTCAGTCTGGTGCTCAATTAAAGTGCTCGGATACTTTTGGAACCAGTTTGTGCAATATACCCCCCCTAAAAATATGATACTAGTGGGTCTGAAGCACTGATTGTGCTACCCACTTAAGTAGCCCTCTAACCATGTCTCAACCCTGTCATTGCAGAGCCTGTGTGTGCAGTTAGAACTGCCATGTCAACCTGGCAAAATAAACCCCTTGCCAGGCCCAAACCTTCCCTGTTTATACAAATACATCACCCCTAAGGTAAGCTCTTGACAACCCAGAGGGCAGTGTGTAATGTATTTAAAAGGCTGGACATGTAATTTTAAGTTTTACATGTATTGGTAGTGAAAAACTCTCCAATTGTTTTACTACTGCAAGGCCTATCTCTCCAACAAGATAACATTTGGATTACTGTATTACATTTTATAAGTGTAATTGACAATTATGAAGAGATGGGCTTTCCAAATTTGGTGTCTCTGTAATCACAATTTATTTGATTTTCAAATTGCGGTTCTGAAAATGCTACTTTTAGAAAGTTTGTATTTTCTTACTTTAGCCATTTGGTGCCCGCTGCCTGTCTCTGATACATGTCTGGGGAAAGTGACAGTTGGGCTTTGTGTATTGCTCCCTAGACAGCCACACACAATGGAAGAGTAGCTGTGGCTTGATGGGACTACCTGGCAGGATAGAGGGAGGAGCATGACACAGCCTCACTTATACCTGAATAGGCTGTGTCCTGTCCCCATAAAAGGGCCTCATACCCCGCTGTAGTGAGTCTGGATTCAGGGCAGGAAGGGAGGACCTCTGTGCACCTTAAAGAACTGTCTCTAAAAAAGTCTCACTCACTTCAAAGGAAAAACTGGGTATAAGTACTGTCTCTTTGAAAACCATCACTTCAATACATTTCTGGACCGGTGACTACTCTGTCAGGAAGAACTGCTGTGCTGCTGAAGCACTGCCACTCTGCTGGACTGCTGTTTTGCTATATTCCTGTCTTGCTGTGATGCCGTGCTCCTTGCTGTTCCCCTGCCAGGGTGAGAAGGACTGGACCTGCATCACTTGAACCAAGAGTGACTCCAAGGGCTAGCTGGCTGGCTTCCTAATCTGAAGTCTCAGGGACACAAACGACTTGCAACCTAACCTACTTCTGCACCTGATTTCTGCCATCTGTGTGTCTGTCCTGACAAATGGTACCACATTAGTCTTGCACCCTTGGAAGTGGGCCTAAACTGCTTGCTCCAGCAACCCCCACGCATCCTCTGTAGAACAGGCATATCTCTGCCATTGCGTGGATAAGAACTGGTGCATCGCCCCTGTTGCCCGGATCGGCCCCAGCATATCGTCTTCTAAACTACCACTCTGCGATGCTCCTCCCGGTCCAATGACTTCAGATCCCCGTTGACGGCATCATGGACAATGACTCAGAATCGCCACATCACAGCTCTTCGCTCACTGAAGGCGACGCGTTGGTGCGGCTGCATGGAGCAGGACCAGCGCATCTCTGCACCACACATCTTTAACATTGGCACAGCCAGGATTAAAGTACTTTTCTTCAGTGGGCCTTGCTGGGTCCCTGTATCTGGCCCGCGATCAATAGTGGTCTGCCTGAACTTTTGACATTGTCCCAGACTGCTACGGCCAGCTATCCTAAGTAAGCACTCATTGCGTTTATTCTTTAAAAATCCATATCGCAAATTCTACTTATTGGATTTTTGACATTTTGGCCTTGTTTTATTTATTAAATTAAGTTCTATTTTTCTTATCTGGTGTGGAATCTTTTTGTGTGATGTTTTCAATATTTTACTCTTTGAAGTGTTGTGCAGATACTTTACACATTCCATCTAAGTTAAACCTGACTGCCCTATGCCAAGCTACCAGAGGGTGAACACTGGTTAATTTAGGGTTTGCCTGTTTCTTACCATGACTAGGATTGTGGTTGCTGCTTGACTAGGGCTTATACCTCAGTCAGGCTACAACCCATTTTCTAACAATAGGTGGGTCTTTTGAAACATCCATTTACCACCCATGGGGCACCACGTTGATACAAAGAAGTGCAAAGTATCTCAAAGCACTAGGCTGCATTACTTTAAGGCTAATTTCTAGTGAACATCAATATCTGCACTTTGCTGGTTTGTGTCTCTTTTTGTGACACTGCACCAGCACAAAGCCTTGATTGATAGACCTGGCCCAAGGTGTTTACAAAGACCACTCCTTCCTGCATATGAAGAAGGAATAAAGGGGAGGGAAGGGAGGAAAGGAATGGAGGGAGGGAGGGAGGGAGGGAGGGAGGGAGGAAGGAAGGAAGGAAGGAAGGAAGGAAGGAAGGAAGGAAGGAAGGAAGGAAGGAAGGAAGGAAGGAAGGAAGGAAGGAAGGAAGGAAGGAAGGAAGGAAGGAAGGAAGGAAGGAAGGAAGGAAGGAAGGAAGGAAGGAAGGAAGGGAGGGAGGGAGGGAGGGAGGGAGGGAGGGAAGGAGGGAACTAAGGAAAGGAATGAAGGAATGGAAAGGAAAGGAAATAAGGGAGGGAGAGAGAGAGAGAGGGTGGATGGGTAGGAGGGAGGGATGGATGGAGGGATTATCTTCAAGTCACATCTGCATGCTTTATGTATTGGGCACATGATGTTCTTTGTTGAAGACAGAGCCTTCTCTTTTCCCGTGAGCCCTCCCTCTTTGTGGGCTTATGCTGACACTAATTGATAGTAGCAGGGCTGTGACATTGCAGTAAGCCTTCCCACAGTACATTTCACCCACTGCAGGCTAGGCTGCCAGCCAAGAAAGCTAATACTTCTTTCTGCGTGCCTTTCAGCTCCTCAGAGTGACGCTGGTTTATGGGCACCGTTCATTTACATATTAGTGAAGTCTTTTCTTTTGTTTTACAACCCTACTGAAAGCTGAACTCAGGAATGTGAGGTGATATCTCACTCAGTTCATGTGCGCCGCTCAGTCACCTATACAGGATTAATGACATCGTTAATTAGAGTACACTACGGAAAAAATCACGAACATGCAAAGGTGAACAGGAAGTGTGGCAGTAGAAACACGAGAGAAGCCCGGGAACGGTGCCTGTGGAAGCCCGAAGATGAACCTGTGATGCCGTGTGCACGCACACCTGCTATCACAGCGCCTGGAGACTTAGGTGATAAAGCGCTATACAAGCGTGCATTGTGATCTTTATCATAGCTTAGAGCAAATGTGGCAGACATGTCAGCAGCGAGCAGATAATAAATGACACTTCCGTACATTAATTAATTATAATGGTAATTAGCTGTGATGTTGTTGACTATGGGGAATAAGCCTATCCTCAAGGCCGTATTTTCATGAAATCGCAGTCACTTTTAGATGGATTCTTATCTTTCTGTGGATTCATGTAGTGCTGAAAGAATGACTTATTTCTGTACTGTTGCTGAGGAATCATTTCAAGAATATGTCTAACTCGGGGACAGTGAAATACTTTTTATGGAAAGGCCTGAGAGCGTGTCCATGTCCTGGAGCCTGGCCTGGAGAGAGTTTGCGTCACCATGTAGGGCCCTGTCTGTGGGAGCATGACTCAATGTCAGGGCGCGCGCTAGGATCTAGGGACCTTTCAACATACCGTCCCGGGCTCAAAACATGCTTTATGCCTGGTAATCGCACAATGCCCCAAATGACATTCTTTATACTGAAATCACTAAGCTATTTTGAGGAAGTCTCATCTATCTTAACTGTCACAAGCATGAAGTTATCGTTATGATCACTCGTACCCACAATCTAGAACTGTGGGATATTTCTTTGTTATTCTTTCATCTTAATAATGCTAGTCAAAGTTCTGTAAAGGCCACCGTTGATTGGTCAAACTCATTCTGGTGTGAAGGAGATCCTTGAGCGAATGTAGGAAACTATTCTCCGGAGGCACACCCCGTGATTCACAAAAACACAGGGGGGCTAATTTACAAGAAACTGGCATAGGACAGTGCCGCAAGGCTTCTTCCTGCACTGCCCTACGCCAATTCGAAAGGGCAGCAACGCACCTCTATTAACAAGATATAGAGCATTCCTATCCTTTCAGCTGGCACACATTTTGCAGCCATGCGCCAATGCAGGCCCCCATGCACCATGGTGCAAGGGTATCTGCCTTGTTGGCAGGACTGTTTTTGTGCAGGATGAGGCACCTTCCTGCACAAAAACAATTCCAAGAGGCGGTTTCCTCTTTCTATGTGTGCTGCACAATGCAGCACACATAGAAAGAGAATAAAACGAGGAGAAGCTAAAACATTTCTCCTCATTACGTCTGCTATAGGGAGGTGCATGGTTTTGATGCTTTCCCAGATCTATGCCATGTTTTAAATATGAGGATGTGTCAAAATCCATGGGCGTTGCGTGGGAGCACCCAAAGCAACGCCCACGGAACGCCTTTTAGGCTCAGAGTAAGGCGAGGCAGTGACTTGCACTGCTTTGCCTTACTTCATATCTACGAGGCCATGAAAAGCAATGCAAAGTGGCTTTGTGTGACCTCGCAGATATGGGTCTTCACACTGCACTGCAGGAGCATCACGAAAGTGATGCTCCTGTGGCACAATGTGCTGCAAGGGGCTTGTAAATAAGCCCCAGAGTTTGCAAGGCAACATATGTTTACCCTGTATTAAACCCCTTTTTGGCTTGGAAATGTCATTTCAAATTGCAAAAGATGGTATGCAACTAATATGGAGTCGCCATGAGGAGGAGGCAATAAAGGGTGTTCCCTCTTATTTGTGATTCCCAATGAAATGTATTAATAGTTTTTTTACTGCAATTGTGGTTGCAAGCCATTGAAAAGTTACTGACATCTCAAGGGTAACTCACTTGTAAAGGGGCAGCTATGCCAGTTGGACAGCTTCCTGCATGAGTGATTTGCAGTCTCATAAGTGGTAGTCTGTAGTCCAAGTCACCACTATATGCTCCCCCAAATTGGAAGCATTTTTCAAAAGCCGCACCTGCTTCTTTAATGACTACAGTCTGGTTTTTGAAAAGTAATGTTTTCCATCTGGAATGATAGGATGGTGGTCTGCCACGGCTTGAATGCCACCATCCCTGTGTTCATAGTCAATTACAGGGGGGACCCAAATAGTGACCAGCCTAATTAGTATTCATTAGACCGGTCGCTCTGTGACTTCCTTCATTTTTTTGCAAAACAATGTATTAGTACATAAGTTAAATCAGAAAATGACAGATAGGTCATGAAATGTCTGAAAAATGTGCCTTCACTATTTATGGCCTGCGTGATAACTCATTTGACCCATCATTTCCTTGAAGGAAGCATGGCTGCAGGCTGAGACAACAGTGTCCTTTGGTGCTCACAGTGCTTAATTTGTGAAATAGTATGTACTGGTGCTGAAGCTGCATTTAGAATCCCACAGCCTCTACTACTGAATGTCTTTGTTTCTGAATTACAAGGCTGTCTAGTGTTGATTGAATATCATGCCTCTTTCTGCCACCACCCTACACCTCCTGACTCTTTATCTGACTCTTACAGGTTGTTTTTCATTTCTGCTTTTTCCCTCTTTGTCCTTCTTCTTTCCACCTTCCTGCTTTCCCTATCTTGTTCTCGGTCAAAGTCAGGTGCTCAAAAATGAGCGCTGGTCTTGAAAAATGGGGGCTGATGGGTGCAACCTTCAACCCACAGCACACATTAAGCAATAGTTGCCGACTTTCCCAGGCTTCCTAACCTCCCCATTCCCATCCCACATGGATTTCCAAGTGTCTGCTACTGCCTTATAGGGTCTTTCATCACACGATGACATGGATTCGGGAAGTAAAATAAGGAAGTCTTTGTTAAGGCCTGCCTCTTGTAGCTCTTCAAATCTTCACTGGTACTCTGAACTGACCATCATATATGGAGCTGCAGGTAACATTTGTGCTGGGACTTCGGGGAAAGACATACTAGTTTAAATTAGATCTTATACATCTCATGCACCCACCCTGGAGAGGGCTTCTGTAGCCATTAATTAAACTTTGTATTGATCATAGGAATTTCCTGATAGACTACACAGAAGGAGCCCAGTTAACACTTGAATCACAGTAATGCTACTTCAGATGTACTTCCTTGTTTGTTTTCTCTCTTATGGCTAGAAGTCTTGTGTGCCTGTGATAGTCTGGCATAACCTGTGGCTGTGTTTTTGTTTGTTGTGTACCACATGAGAATTGCATTTTTTGTCTTTTTTCCTGTGTCAGCTTTGCACTACTCATTTGCACATGATTCCTGTACCAGCTGCACACTGCCTGTTTGTATCATATCCTCAAATTTTTCCATGTGATCCAGCATTTGAATAGGTAGCAAGTCCATGTGCCATATCATGATGTGCTTTTCTAGCGCATCACAGAGATCATCACCTGTTTTATGCACCTGCCAGACCTAAAAGGAGTTAATTTAAGCCGCTATTTTTCTTATTTGATGCTTTATTTTCAGACAGCACAGCTGAGAAAAGGCAGACACAAAACTTGGCAACCGTTTCTGAGCTGAACTGTCTGAAAATAATGTACTAACTCAAAGACACATTGAGTGAAATTAATTCACTTTACTCCCAGAGGGTGCATAAAACAGACGCTTGGCTCTGTGCTGCACCTGACAAGTCGATCAAGATATGGATCCTGATAGACAGTATGTAAGCAACTCTTTCAAATACTGTATTTACATTCTGCTATCTCACCTGTATGATATCTTTCCTGCCTGCCTGTGCTTTCTCATGTGAGTGTCTTTTATCACTTTGCGTCATGTCCTCTGCTTTTTCCCTCCGATCCAGCATTCAAGTTGGCAGCATGTCCAGGTAGAAATGAAGACTTTCTGGTTAAGAATTGGGGAAAGATTTTCAAAGATTTTGTACTGGGTTTGCGTCACTTTTTAGACGCAGGTTTAATGCAATTATTTTGAGCTATTAAAAAAGCAAAGCACGTGGTTGTTTGCATTGCTGTGTAAAAAAGAAAAAGTAGTACAGCTACCCCTAGGTATCACTAGTAGTAACAAGCCTATATGCTCACTACATACATTCTACCACCCTCCAGGAGATAACCTCACCTTCATCGAACACCTAATGGATATTTTAGGTACAAATGTTGACCTCCAGAGTACTCAAATATTCCTGGGTGACTTCAATCTCCATTGGGATGATCTGAATGATCCAGGGGTCAATAGCCTCAAAGCTTTCCTCACAGACCTTAACCTCACCCAAATCTGCACCAGTCCCACACATGATAAAGGCGCAAATTGCGCAATCCTTGATCTGGTAATCTCCAAAGATGACTCTACTGTGCTAGAACCGATCCTCCCGTGCGACTGGTCTGACCACCACATCATTACATTCAACATCAATGAATCAAATAAAGTACTCGCTACACAACCCACGAGAACTAAAATTTGGAAGCGAGATATGAAAAATATCAGTTCCAACGTACTCTCAAGCTCCATCCCTAACAGCTTGCACCCCCCTGAAGGATCATCCGATGTTCATAGACTGACCAATCACTACTTCCACTCCATGAACACGTTTCTAGACAAAGTAGCTCCCCTTCAACTGAAAAGAATCACCAAAAAAGACTCAAAACCGTGGTATGATGACAAGTGAAATGAAGACAGAAGAGCCCGCAAACTACCTAAAAGACTTAATACCATTTGTACTACCGCTGTGGACCAAGATCATAAACATATCCCTCAGTCAAGGAACCATCCCAGATATCCTTAAAGCAGGACAGGTATCCCCTATCTTAAAGAAGCCATCGGCGGACCCATCGGTCTTAAACAACTATCGCCCAATATCCAACATCCCCACTCTGGCCAAACTCCTATAAAAATGTGTTCATACACAGTTGGGCAACCATATAGTCCATTTCAACCTGCTCAACAATACCAATCTGGCTTCCGGGCAGGTCACAGTACAGAATCAGCCATTCCACTCATAATAGACGACGCACTAAAAATCCTTGACCAAAACGAAACTTGTTTACTAATCTTGCTTTACCTATCTTTGGCCTTTGACACAGTCAAACACGACAACTTGCTAGACCTCCTGAAACACAGAATAGGTTTATTCGGCTTTGTACTTACCTGGTTCACCTCCTTCCTCCAAAACTGATCACAAAGATTCAAGGTCAACAATTCCTTATCCAATCCCGTGCCAATAACTCTAAGAGTGCCGCAAGGATCATGCCTCTCACCCACTCTTTTCAACCTCTATATGGAACCACTCACCGAATTCCTCAGCGCATCTAAGGTCCACTATCACATGTACGCAGATGATACACAACTCTACATAAAGATCTATTCACTTGGACATCAAATCTCTCAATTCAACGCTGGAAAAAACTCAATCCTGGCTGGCCGAAAACCATCTGAAACTAAACACCCTCAAAACTGAATTCCTCCTAATCGCTCGCCCCAACCAATCTTCCATCATTCACTACTAGCTGAATCACCTAACAGCACTCAAAGGTCAACCACTCATTGTGGATTCAGCAAAAACACTGGGAATAACGCTGGACAGAAACTTAAACATGCAGAAGAATATCGGTGCCTCTACAAAAGGAGCACATTTTCAAATAAACACCTTAACAAAACTAAAACTCTTTTTGCCCGCAAATGACTTCAAACAGGCTGTGCAAGCCTTAGTAATCCCAAGAGTAGAAAATGGATGTGTCGCCCTTTGAGGTCTTCCCAGATCAATGACGGCCCGCTACGAGCCACAATCAACACAGCGGCTAGACTAATGACAGGCTCCAAAAGAAACGGTCATATTTCCCCGGACCTTAGAGTTAGTTCTCAATTGGCTACCATTCGAGGCGAGAATTCATCTAAAAATCGCCTGTATGACGCACAAGGTCCTACACCATAATACCCCAAGTTATCTAACACAAAAACTGTCACTCTTATGTGGTAAAAGATCCACCAGGAGCTCCAAGACTCTTCTTTTGAAACCGCAAAGATTCGCCAAGAAAAAAACATATAACCAATCCTTCTCAGGAATGGACCCTAGGATCTGGAATGCCCTACCCCCAGAAGCGAGACAGAACCCCTCTACTGCCTTTTTCAAAAAAGAGGTGAAATTGATTCTCATGTCTAAGTTTGCATGATATATTTTATTTGCGTATTTTATGTGACTACTTTGTATTGGATCTCTCGCAACAAGATTTAAACTATATTCTCAGGGATATTATGTTTCTAAAACGTTTGTATATAACCGTGTAATGTATATGTTTTTTCTAGTGGTAGCTACTTCTATGTATTAGACTCAATCATAGATTTTCTACTATATTTGTATCTGCTCCTGACATCTTGCTTGTAAAGCGCTCTGATACCCGCAAGGTTCTTGTTCGCGCTTTATAAAACTCTCAAAATAAATAAATACATAAACAGCGCATTGCGCTGCTTTTACAGATTTTTGAGTCAGATAGGCATTTCATGGGTGGTGCATGGGAATTTCAAAATAACCACTCATGGATTTTGGTGCAAACCCATATCTACAAAGACTTGTAGAGATGGGTTTGTGCAAAAATGATGCGCCTGTCTGAGGCTGGTGTAATGAGGAGAAATATCTTTATTTCTCCTCATCATTTCCTCTTTGCATGTGTGCACCCATTGGTTAAACTGTGGGAGGTAATCACAAACAAGTTCAATGCGGAGACATCTAGAAACCAGTAATCAGAAGACTCTTAAAAGGGTACAGCGGCCTCAGCAGGTCAGTCCTGCCCTTGATCAGCCTTGTCACAGGGAGTGATAGTGCTCCACTCTTCATGCATCGGCAAAGGTGGTGGCTGAGGGGAGTATCTCTGTCATGGACCTCGCTTTGCTGTTTAGATTCCATGGTCCTGGATGTGGAGAAAAGCAGCTGACATTACTGAGAAGGAAGATCAACATACCAGACCATTTTAGCTTCAAAGAGTCAACCACCTACCTACACAGCACACACTAATGCACATAATGCAATAAACACATATGATCCAATCTACATGAAAGATGACACAGATGTTAATAATGGGATCCTGATGGGAAACATGAGGTGATTGTATGGCTCTGGCACGAGTACATGGCCCAAGCCATTCTCAACAATCAGTAGAGTGTGAAAGGACATGCTGTAACACCATACACCTGCTGATTTGTTGTAGGTATTCAATCTCAAGCATAGGATGGATACCGATGGAGAGGACCTCAGTAATTCCAGGGATGATATCTGCATAAATGGCATGGAAGATGATGCTGACATACCAAAGTACCCCATTGTACTACAGCCTCTTGAAACCCAGGGCCTACTTCTGTTCACTCCACCTCAGCTAAAACGTACACCCTGCTAACTGGTAAGTCAGCCATCAATGGAAGCGAACCAGAAAGTCATTCCGGCAATATGTATTGAAGTCCATCACTCTGGTACGTCAGGTTATTAAAAAGATTTGATTGGATTAAGGATGGCAAAGATGGGAGAATACAAACATGGCAGGTAGCAGAGGCATGATAAGAGATGGGCAAACCTCAATCAGTGAGTCTGGCTTTTTCAAACCTGTCATTATCCTGCAGATTACAGAGAGTGATGACAGCACCTGTCATTCCCTTTCCAACATAGCTAAATTTTAGAATGCCAGGTAGAGCCCTAGTCAAATTTATAGTCATCCTTCTCCAAAGAAGGATATAAGATAATAATCCATCACAATGTGTGTCCAACGAGCAACATGGTCTAATCACCTCCCCCACACACACCTTTTGGTCTTCTTAGGATAATGTTCATGCAGGCAATGACACCCATAATATTGGTGAAACAACAGCATCGACAGCCTGCCTGTGGGCATTTGCACATGTTGAACTATTGTATTACCTGGTTCAGGATGTGAGAGAACACTGCCTGTGAAATATCTTGTACTAATTCTATAGCATGTTGGTAGAGACGGTAGGAAGCCATGCCACCAGAGAGCCACTTTCTTAGCATCAGTGTTACTGTCCTGGTGCTGATGTTTAGCTCAATGTTATTTTCCGTGGCTGCAAGGTGACGATTATAATGTCTATATCCGAATGTTTGGTGGTCAATTTCTGGGTGATAGTGTCTCACAATCATCATCATTCTTTTGGTAGTTCAGCAAGGCTGCTACAGTTGTTTTTGCAGTTCCTGTTAAGCATGAAAGAGCAATGAAGGGATTGCCAGGCGTTGTATCGCTAAGGCATGCTTCGCCCTCTGTGTATGAATGGTGTTTTCCATCGTTCTTATCTTGCTGCCAACCAAGTTGTCACCCGCTTTCAGGTGGTAGTAATTTTCAAAGCTCTTGTTTGTGCTAACTTCCTTGTTCTGTTCACCTCTAACGTGGGTGCTTTCTTTCTGGCACATGCAGTAAATCATCTAAAAATTTGCTGTCACACATATTGGGGAGTTCAGTACTGCATGTTTTAGAATTACAGCTGGACTGAAAGTGAGGGTGTGTGTAGAATTAGCTTTGGATTGTGTGTTTTGAATTTTATGAATACATTTTAGTATTGAATATTTGTAGGTGTTAAATAATTAACTGTACTAAGGTTTAACATGAGGGTAGCTAAACATATCAGCTTCTTCAATATCACTGATATTTTGGATAAATACGTGTAGCCTATGACCTCGGGCTACAGGTACAGTACTGCTATTTCGCTACCATTTCAGCCATTCTGTTTTAACCTTCGTTTTACATTGTTTTAATTTAAAACTATTTACTTACCGTTGTTCTTTACTTGCTGGTCCACCGCGGCTGGTGCCATTTGTGTGGAGGAAGTTCATCTTCACTTTCTCTCTTCACTCACTGGCTGCCAGCCCCCTCCCTCACCTCACACATGGCCGGCTGTATTTTGCAGATGCGGGCACGCCGATGACATGCCAAAGGCAAGCCTGTCTGCACCCATCCGTGCCAGGCCGTCGCCAGGAGCCAGAACCCCTGCTCCTTTTATCATAGAGCACTTCCATTCCCATACTATCAGATATTCCTCTGAACAGCTGAAGCTTCTTGACCACTCACAAGAGGTTTATTCCTCTACCTGTGCATCTACCCTTTCGCTCTTAACAGGCCCTATGGCCTGTCAAAAATGTATACTTCAAAGTCTTCCCTTTTCCAAAGGTATTTCTCTCACAGATCTTAATCCCTGGAATGATTTTCATTTGCCAGCAGCTTCTTTGGGCCTTCCTAAGCCTCTACACCATGACAGTGTTACCCCTGGCAATAGCTTAAACTGTTTTCCTATCAATATGAGATCCTTGCCAGAACATGCATTGGAACTTTAGGACTTTCTTTCTCTCTCCTCCTACGAGTCTATCATCCACCTGGACCAAGAAAACTTTTCAGCCATCGTCTTTTAGAATTCATAGCCCCCCATGTACTTTCTACCGAGCAGTTTCTTCTATTGGGATAATTTAACTTCCATGGCGAAGACACTATGAACCCTGACACTAACCATCTACTTTCTGACTTAGAAATGTTGGGACCTCACCAATAAGTTACGGGACCAACTCACTCTGCAGGTCACACCCTTGACTTAATTTTCTCAATGACACCACTAGTGTGCATTGAACTTCCTAAACCCGTACTTTGGTCTGATCATTCCCTTATTTGTTTTCATCTACCCGACCTCAAGATAAAAAGTCAAGTACCTACATCCCATAACAAGCCATATAGAAGGTGGCAAAAAGTTACCATGCTTGCATATGCCAAGTAACAAGTGCCCCCCTTGCCATCTGACATCGCTGACATGGACCTAGTGCTCTCCAACTTCAACATGCTATTGAATTCAGCTTTTGACAAAATTGCTCCTCACAGCCTTGGTAAAAAAGGTTCTTATAGACCACATGGTCCTTGGTATAAGCCTGATCTAAGGACTGAGAAAGCTTCCTGCAAAAGACTGGAAAGGAGATGGCATTTGATAACTCTCCACGCTGACAAAAATATCAATGAACTGGCCCCAACTGCATACCATCACAACATCAATTCAGCACACAAATCCCATATTGCGACAAAAATTGACGAGGCAGGGAACTCCTTTAAACTCTTTTTAAAATTCTCAACTCCTTCATAAATCCAGCTGCCTGCTCCTCAGAACCAATCCCATCACAATCTCTTTGTGACACACTGGCTAATCATTTAGATGGCATAATTAAGGAGAGCTACCTAAACTTCCCTACTATCACTCCCGAGGCCCATGAGAGGCTTGCAGTCCCTACTCTTCCCACCGACTCTACCATCAACTTAGGTAATTTCAAATAAATCTCTCCAGAAATCACCTTCAATCTTCTAAGATCTGCGAAATATATCTCTCCTTCCTTTGTCTGTCCTCCTACAGTTCTGTTAATTCTTGCCTGTGAATTGGCCCTGCAAATCTGTTCCTTAATCAATTTATCAATAAGTTCTGGGAATGTCCCCTTAGATTGGAAGGCGGCTTGAGCAGGCCCATTGAAAAAAAATTCAATTTAGCCTCTACTCTACTAATTTTTTTGCTAACTACTGTCCTATTTCACTCCTCCCTCTGTTGGCTAAGTTACAGGAAAAATGCATCAATCAGCAACTGACAACCTACCTGGAGGCTAACAAACTATTAGACAGCTCTCAGTCTGGCTTTAGACCTCCTCACAGTACTGAGACAGCCTTGCTTGTGGTCACTGACCATATCAAATGCTCTCTTGATGCCAATGTCCCTACAATGCTGGTTTTGCTGGATTTGTCAGCAGCATTTTATATGGTGTTTCATCCTCACCTTTTTGACAGACTCCGGGAGATAGGGATCCATGGATTGGCCCTCAAATGGTTAGCAGACTTCCTGTGCATGAGATCGCAAATGGTCATTCTTGGCCCCTAAAAGTCTAGAGTCATGTTACGTGATTATGGAGTCCCCCGGGGCTTCTGTCTGAGCCCTACGCTTTTTAATATTTATATGGCCCCCCCCTTGCAAAGCTAGTCAGAGTTTTTGGGTTTGAGATTATCTCATAAACTGATGATACACAGCTGCTTTGCTCCTTTGGAAATAATCTATACAAACCCAAAGCTTCATTCTCTTCCGGGATGAAAGCCATAGCTACCTGGATGCTGGAAAACAGACTGCAGCTCAACCCTTCAAAAACAGAAATCTTGTTATTTTGACAAGCCCAACGTCTTTGGGCTCCTAACTGGTGGCCATCTGAGCTGAGCCCTGGCCCTGTACCCAAACCGGTGGTAAAAAACCTGGGAGTCAGCCTGTACAAATCCCTCTCCATGGAGGAACACACCTCGGCCACCATGGGCTCTTGTTTTCATATGCTACGTCTGCAGAGAAGAGTTTTTCCTCTATTACAACTCTCCTCACGGAAAACCTTTGTCCAAGCCCAAGTAATCAGTCGCCTTGATTACGGCAAGTCACTATTGGCCTCCATAAAATAGAAGTAGCTCTCTAAACTTCAAGTTGCCCAGAACAGTGCTGCTCGTCTCATGTGCAACCTGCCCCTGGGCTCGGCCATAGCCCCACTTCTTCAGTCTCTACACTGGCTACCGGTGAGAAAGAGAATCATTTATAAACTATGCTCTCTAACCCACCATGCTCTCCATGGTCAAGGGCCCTCTTACCTAGCCTTCAAGCTTCTGCTCTACACTCCTTTGAGACTTCCTACTTAAAGGCCCTAGGTTTAAGAAGACCAGAGCAGGCTGCACCTCTATCTCTTTCCTTGCCCCTCACCTCTGGAATAATTTGCCTATGCAATTACGCCTCTGTGAAAATCCTTCCCTGTTCAGGAAGAAGCTTAAGACCCATCTATTTCAGGTTCACTTTCAGTCTGTCCTTATTGCTCTGGTCCCGTGCCGAGATATTCCTCCGGGGGTGATTCGAGCACGTAATAAATTAAAATGACATAACATCTTGTTTTAGGTATGCCTCCTTGCGTTTGCAGTTAGTAAAAGCATATTTAAAGAAGCATTGGCAAAGCCATTAGTTCTCGCCTCGGGCCTATTGGTTTTGCCAGTGGTTTTTGCCATGCTGTACTGCATCACTGATGCTGTGAAGCATTACTAACAAACAGGAAAAAAAAAGCCTACATGGCTGGCTGCGTCATTTTGTAGGCATGAGGACCAAGCACGTGCGGCCAGAAAATAAATGAACCTTTTCTTTTCCTTTTGCATACCGATCCAATTTGGAATGGTACACAAACAAACAAAAAAACAGTAACGTAAGTGGGTAAAGGGAAATAATGTGGCTGCGGGAATGAACATTGGTGGGCGAAGAATGTAGGTGGGGAAGCAACATGGAGGGTGGGATCATGGAGGGCAGGGAATAAACAGGAGGGAGGGGGAAGCAACACAGAGGGTGGGTGGAAGCCACATTGAGTGTTTGGGTGGAAGCAACACAGAGGACGTGGGTGGTGAAAGCAGGTCGGGGGCATGGGGAGGGAAGCAAACTGTGACAGAGTAACAAACAAAAGAGAGCGAAACATGGATTTCAAGCACATGGGAGAGCGAGCGGCTCGATTGGTGAAACTGTATAAAAATGAAAATGTACAGCAGATCGAAGGACAAAATCTTGGAAAATTCATTTTTAGGTCTCGCCTGACCCAGTGCATGTGCTGGTCTGGCGAGACTTATTGAGAGGGCTCCAAAAAGTGCTACCAGGCCAGCCTAGAGCTACAGTGCATGTGCGCGGGCGCGCGCGTCACGTTTTACCGCGATTACTTTCACTTTCGGCCGCACGGCCGCTTTGATGTTTGATCGTGATCGTGATCGCGATCGTGATTTTGGTTTGAACTTCTTAATTTCAAGTGTGGTGATGTTTAGTTTTTCAGCTGTGTATGCTAGTTCATCAGTTGTTACTCCCTCGTAGTTGATGTCAGCATTTGTGAAGACAAGGAGGCCCAGGAAGGTTTACCAGTGCACGTCTGCCTGACTGGGAGTGATGTCATCATATTTCCTTAGCCATCTGAGTCAGACAGAAGCATGGAGTACCCATAATCATTGATTTCCCAGTGGAGTCAGGGGTTTAAGCAGGTATGACACTCTGTAAAACATGAGCTGGGCCTCAACAGTAGTTAGGAAATCTGAGTCTGGCAGATAATGTTTGATTCTGTGTAAGAGGTAGTCAGTTGATTTTGAACTGTCTGAGTTTTACTGGAGATGTAGGTTTTTATCGAGAGTGCACTAGTGGTAATGAGTAAAAGCTCCTTGGCTACACATGTGAGAATCATCCTTTGATCTGAGATGATTTTTTGCTATCTGATACGAAGATGAAGTTCGACCTGCTTCCTTTCAGCAAGGGGCAACTTTTGAAAATCCAGGCATTGATGACAGTGAGGTAGTCTATGAGTTAGTGACTATCCTTGATTGAAGCAAACATAAGGAGATGATGGACGGATAGCTGAAACTTTTCAGACACTCACCCCCAGTCACAGATCTGGGTTAAATCCATCATCGTTCTTTAGCTCACTTCGCCACCCCAATTCAGACAAAGCTCTATGCGGATCAGTCTTGACCCTTTGCCTTATGGGAACAGTCCAACCCGAACTGCCACGCCATGTCTTCCCTGGACCGGAAATAAACATCCTGGGACCGGTTTCGGGGTAACACCCCTCATCAGCCAGGCTAGCTTGAATCCAGTGGCAAGGTGAGCAAGGGACCCACTTCTGGGCATACCCTGCCAACTTAGGGTAAGCAAAGCAAACACAAGGAGATAATGGATGGAGCGCTGAAACTTTTCAGACACTCACCCCAGTCACAGATCTGGTTTACATCCATTATCGTTCTTTAGCTTGCCCCGCCACCCCAGTTCAGACAAAGCTGTATGCAAATCAGTCTTGACTCTGTGCCTCATTGGAACAGTCCTGCCCGAACTTCCAAGCCATGTCTTCCCTTGACCAGAAACAAGCATCCTGGGACCGGTTTCAGGGTAACACCCCTCATCAGCCAGGCTAGCTTGAATATAGTGGCAAAGTGAGCAAGGGACCCACATCTGGGCGTACCCTGCCAACTTAGGGTGAACAAAGCAAACACAAGGAAACAATGGACAGAGCGCTGAAACTTTTCAGACACTCAACCTCAGTCACAGATCTGGGTTAAATCCATCATCGTTCTTTAGCTCACTTCACCACCCCAATTCAGACAAAGCTATATGCAAATCAGTCTTGACCCTGTGCCTTATGGGAACAGTCCAGCCCGAACCGCTAAGCCATGTCTTCCCTGGACCGGAAACAAACATCCTGGGACCGGTTTCGGGGTAACACCCCTCATCTGCCAGGCTAGCTTGAATCCAGTGGCAAGGTGAGCAAAGGACCCACTTCTGGGCATACCCTGCCAACTTAGGGTAAGCAAAGCAAACACAAGGAGATAATGGATGGAGCGCTGAAACTTTTCAGACACTCATCCCAGTCACAGATCTGGGTTACATCCATCATCGTTCTTTAGCTCACCCCGCCACTCCAGTTCAAACAAAGCTGTATGCAAATCAGTGTTGACCCTGTGCATCATTGGAACAGTCCTGCCCGAACTGCCAAGCCATGTCTTCCCTTGACCAGAAACAAGCATCCTGGGACTGGTTTCAGGGTAACACGCCTCATCAACCAGGCTAGCTTGAATCCAGTGGCAAAGTGAGCAAGGGACCCACGTCTGGGTAAATCCTGCCAACTTAGGGCGAACATAGCAAAGACTAGGAGATGAGGAACGGAGCGCTAGAACGTGGCAGAAGCAGGGGCGTAACACAGGCCCCCGCCGCCCCCGTGGTGCGGGGGGGCCCCAAGCTCCAGGGGGCCCCCTCTCACTGCACTCTGGCCACAGAGCTCCTGATTTAGCCTGAAGGGGGCCCCTCTTCGTATCGTGCAGGGAGGCCCCCTCCATTTTTGTTACGCCAGTGGGCAGAAGGTGTGTTTGCAGTTTCGGCGGCACAGGGTGCAAGGGTATTCTTTGGTGATGCTAGATGGCAGGCAGCATGGTGTCCAGGGTTGAGGGTGAGGAGGGTTGCTGGTGTAGTAGCGGTGGAGTGTCTGAGAGGCAGGGTCCCTGGTGCTGGGGGCAATGCAGGGGCAGACGGACCCAGATGGGCTTGCCTTTGATGCACCAGTTGCACGCCCGCTGCGCATGGCTGCACAGCGTCTGCCATTAAGTAGAGCTCCGGGGGGCTGGACAGCAGGGAGGCGGGAAACATGGGAAAGGACACTGGAGGGGGCGGGGACATGGGGGATCGCAGCGGCAATGAGGGAGAAGACAGGAAAAAAGGAAATGAAAAAGAGCGGGAAAACAATGCCAAACAAAGCAAAGATACAAAATACAACAGTAGAAAAGCAACAGAAAAGAGCAGAAAGATGGCCAGGAGCAGCAGAAAAGAGGGATAGGAGGGCAGTCAAGCTGCAGAGCAGTGACGCTCTACCACTGGACCACCACGGATGAGGTGCAGGTAGGAGCCTGCAGGTGGAGGAGGGACTCAAACACCTGACCTCCGGGTCAGAGGAACCAGCAGCAGCAGATGGGGACAGCAGCAGCAGTAACCATACGGCACAGCTCTGTGGGAAGGGGAAGTCCACTAAAGGATAGTCTCCCATACACCCAAAAACAATCTAACAGGGGGCATAAAAAAGGCAGCACCACCTGTTGCATTGTCCAATCTAGCAGTGGTGACAGGATTCCATGTTCCCCACTTCCACAGTGAGCAACGGTAGATGAAGCTGCATACCCAAGGGCCAGGGCCCGAACCCCCCCGTGCTCCTGGCACCCACTGCCACCAATGGCCAATCTCAGCAACTTGAGCCAGTTAGTGGAGTCCCTCACCAGTCCTGTGCAGTGCCTCGGTGATGTATGTCAGCCATAGTGTAGGGATTTCTCAGGGCATGGTGTGTGTCACCCACAGGTGCTAGGCCTGGGCCCAACTCGACCCCTGGCCCCCTCCACTACGCATCCCACCTTCTCCTCACCTGGACATTGAAACTGGGGCTCAATGCGCTGCAGTCTTTCCAAATCTGTGACTCAGCCAGCAGGAGCCTCAGCCAGGTTGGATTTCACAAGCATGGGTACAGCAGTCACCGCCATGTCAGCTGCAGAACCTCCCAATGCAGGTGATGCAGCAGGGCCTCCTTAGGCGTGAAATTGCAGCACTCCTGCCACACAAGTTTGGTGCAGCTCAGGGGCCTCACCCTCCACAGAGTCCAGCCAGAACAACATCCCCAGTCTGAGGTGCAGAACTGCGCTGCCCACCATTGGTGATCTCCTCCGTTCACCCCGGTGTAGTGGTGGCGCGTGGTATGCGATGCAGACCTCCCTATGCTGGTGTGCAGGAGTGCCTCTACTGTTCACAGATCCAAGGGGTGCCAGACGATCTTCTCACACAGGTCAGCAAAATTGTCTCCATGCGACCTGCCAGACTTCACCACCAGGTAAGGGCAATTACCAACACCTTAACGTCTACCGCCACGGCCCAGCAACTCCATAGCATCTCTACCTCCCACTCCGGGTCACAGACACAGGCCCATCAAGGCCTCCGGTCCCCGCAACTGTCCGCGCTTTCAAGGTTTTGGCCACCATGGTGTTGCAAGGAGGGCGCTATGAAAAGTAATGCATCACTGGTATTTCCCAGCAATGCGGCTCTTTTTATTAATGTAACCCTGAATCTGCATTTTCTCTTCCCCTGGGACTCTGGCTGGTCATCCTGGCTGTTTGAGAGTTTGGTGGGGGGTTGTTGATCTGTGCTACACTTGGCCCTGGCTGCTCCATTTCGCATTCCATTGTTTTTATATTCTTTTTTTCATTGGAGGTGGACATATATGCTATTTTTGCCTCTAGAGGCAAAAAAGTGACGTTGGTTTGACTAACGTGAGTTTTTTTGCTGCTTATTGTCCTTTCGTCACTTTTCTCTCTCTAACTTCAAAAATGTTGTCGCCTTGATGCTAGTGTTAGCTGCAGTTTTCACTGTGGCTAGCTGATACTGTCGCCATGTAGTGACGTATTGCAAATACATCGCTAACAGAGCTATTGTTTTCGCTGATAGGCTGCATTAAGAAAACTGCCGCTAACTAACGCTGACGCTAGTTAGCGGGAGTTCTTGTAAATATACCTCTCAATGTAATGGCTGCGATTCCTAATGGGTGACAAATTGTGACCTGCCTCATTAATATGCATGAGGTAAGTCTATTTGCAACACACTAGGAATTGCTACAGAAACTCAAAAGAGTTTCATATATTAGGAAAAACTATTTCCTAAATGCGATTTGAAGAGAATTACGATTAGTAAATTGGCTTGCTAATGTTTGTACATCCAGCCCTAAATCTGAAAGTAGAAACCTTCAACAGGTGAAGGTGCCAAAAGTATCCCACCAGCAAAGGACCTTCCTTGGGCACAAATTTAGAACTTCTCACACTCAAAGTCTTCCGGTCAAATGTCAACAGCTTTATCGGGACGTTGTTGATGGCCATCTGGCCTCTTGGATCCATTTCGGCTATGCCCTGCTGTCTTTCCCTGCTGAGGATTTTTTACTTCCACTTCAGAGATTCAATCCGAAGTTAAAACATCTGACTGCGATCAACCTAGTCTCTGTATCCAACCCACACTCCATCACAGTCGGTCTTAAACCTCACCCTTGTCCCGGACTAAGTCGACTAGTTGCCCACGGTTGGCGCTTTGCGCTTTTTGGTGCTATATTTAACTAACATTTTAAAACTTGATATCTCCAGTTCCCCTTAATGGATGTTTGTCAGTTTAATGTCATTTTGTCTATTAAACATTCTCTTTTGTTAATAAATTGGAGTGGGGTTTTTATTGTGATGTGGTTGTGACTTTTTAACTTCTTTGGTACTTCTGAATGCTTTACATATTTTTTTAAGTTAAGCCTGTCTGCTCAGTGCCATAGATACCAGGGGTTGGAATCAGGTTTATATAACTGAACCTTTTACTGAACTTAACAAGAAGAGTGACATTATTACTATAACTGTCATCCATCCCTAACAATAATTACCGTTCCCACAAATATCTTAGGAAGTTCCACTTATTTTGCATAACATAATCTGCAAATAGAGATTCTTTTCTCATGTCAAATCTACGTATTTCATGGAATTTGCTATATTTTTTCAGTATCAGAGCCGGACTGGCCATGGCCAGCATCTGGCGTTTTCCTGGTGGGCCCCAAGGGTAGGGGCTGGATTTGGACCCCCGGGGACGTTTTTGTTACATTGGTAGGTTTTCTGCAATATCACCCCCTTGTAACAGAAGAGGCAGCGGTGAGACGGGATTTGTGCATCCAACTAGCACACTCCATCAACCCCTCACTGCCCCCTCCGCCCCTCCCTCCCCCGGCCAGACGAGTTGACTTGTTTGCCAGGGCAGGTTTCGTTCCCAGTCCGGCCGTGTTAGTAGCGGCTCGCATAAGGCGTGCTGCGGGGCGGTGGGAGGGGAGGGGAAGGGTGGAGGGTAGCAAACACGGGCAAAGGACGGAACGGAGGAAAATAATTGTTACGTTCCTTTGTTCCGTCGTATATCCGTGTTTGCTACCCCCCAGCCTGTCCCGCCCGCCCCACTGCCCTGCAGCACGCCTTATGCGAGCCGCTACTGTCATAATTAGAACTCAGAAAGCGAAGTTTTTAGATGTGTCCAATTCTACAGCTAACACACAGCATGCCTGCTTTTTGCTTCTCCCTTAACCAATCTGTATCATGTTAAAACGTGAATCCTTTCTTTATTTTTCACATTGAACTATGCCCCAAATCTTGAACCCGAACTACCAGGGTGGATCGGCCTGATAATCTCCTGGCTGGTTTATCAATGAACATTGCGTTTTCTCCTACCATACGTCCGATTCTATTTCAGCTAGTTTGACCTTTTTGACTTCCTCTTTGTTTTACTCTAGTACAACCAGACGCACGCCGTCTCATTCTATTTAAACACTCATCGTCTGGAACAAAACGGTGACAGCCACGACTTCAGCTATGGAAACAGAAGTGCCAGCACATGACACCATTCTTGGAGCATTGTTGTTGTAGTGGAGCATGTGACTTTTCACAATTTATTTGTAAAGACTTCCAGTAGATACTATATCAAAATAATGAAACAGTGATTTTCATGCTAGTCATTGAAACTGTTCTTTTACTTTTATCAAACAAAGGCTTCATTGCATGTGACACATGGCTTTGTGTGTTTGCATCTGCAATAAAAAAGGGATTAAAGCAGCTGATGAAAAGCATCATTTGATAGAAGACTTTCATGTAATCCTACTGAATAGTATGACATTTTAAATTGAAATACAGTTAGTTTTCAAACATTTACTCAGAAACATGTTTCTTGTAATTATTCATTTTTTATTTTTTTTAACAGATAATTGGATGTACTTTCATCATTTGCAAACTACGGATGTGCAATATGCACACTGACTGGTATGCGAATGTATATGACATTTGTGATGCACCCTATATATCAATAGTTGGCATCATGAATTTTGCATTTATAGGGGATTGAAAAATATCGTGGCTAATAAAATTAATTAGACAGTGTAATGGGGCTTTAGGCAGTGCGTCACTTAGGGTCAAGAAGAATCACATTATAGAACAGTGAGTTGGTGTAGTGATACTAAGGAGTAGAAAATGAACACAGTCCAGAAACGAGAAGGCACTTGAGAGGGGACAGGAATAACTGAAAGGGCTTGATTACGAGTGGGATGATGTATTCCGACCTATATGTGGACCCATTTCCCGAATGGGTCAGAATTACGAGTTGGGACTTCAGAAGGTCAAAACTGCAGAAAATGAACAGTAGAAATGTGTACAGTATTTAACCCTCTTACCACAAAAAAGGTTGGGCACTGTTCCAAAGATATGGTCCAGAGATTGACCCATATGTCTTATACAGAAGACAAAAAAGAAAAGATGGGAGTCCCAGGTTAAACAGACCCACCACAAGGGGGAAAGCACATGTCTTGCCTCTTGGTGCCCTCACACACCCCGAGGGGTGTCATGCTTCATCATCGGGCTATGCTCCTCGTCAGGCCGGCGCTGCAATTCCCAACGGGCCCCCCGAAGGGTCACTTTCTCGGAGATCTTTTGAGGCATGCCGGATGGTGTATGAGGGTGTGTGGGGTGTGGGTTTTAAATGAGGGTCGCTAGAATGTGTGTAAAGTGGATTAAAAATGGCTGGGGGTTATATTGATGTAGTAACCCTCCTGCCAAAAATAAAAAACTCTAAATTAGAGTATGGTCCCCAAGGACACATTGTACCTCGGTGTCATTAAAAACGGTCAACATGTTTCGCACCTCTGTCGCTATTCAAGTCGTTGGCGCTTCATCAGGACCAAAGAAGTGCAAAAGGTAGTGACATGCACATGAGTGTGTGCGTGAATATAAAATTGAAACATAAATACCCACAATATAAGTCAGGGCGGGCCAATTGTACTGCTCCTGAACATAACCTAGGACACAGAAACAAAAGAGGATACAGTTACAAAGGACGTGCATTAGACTGGCTTAATGCAGCGTAGTGTGCCACAATCGTGTGCACCACATACCAATGTCATACAAAGAAAAAAGGAAAAAGGACGAGACCAAGTGGGGATACATAACTCCCTTGTCTGTTGTTTACTTAAAACATGGAGGATACCAAGGCAGGTGTATCGTGGCGTGTCAATATTACAAGGAAACCCTCTTGTATGACGAGCGGAGAGTCTCCCTACTCGTAGTGATATACACTCCATTATAAAAGGGGGGTTTCTCTACTTGTTGAGATCCCAGACAAGTTTTACTAGACATCCAACAAACAAATTCCCTTGAGGTATGCTTACCTCTAAATGAGCACAAATCACCTCAATGGCTGTTGGCGATTAGACGCCCGCACCGTGTCAGGTTGCTGAGATAAAGGCATGACAAAAAGTAAGCACAAGTGAACAGGGGGTGCTGTCATCACATCCAAAGACATAGGTTACGTGACCTTATCCCCAATCGTCATCGGGTACTCACTGTCGATAGCAGGTGCCTGTACTTCTTCCACCTACGCGTCCAACCGCCAAGCCAGTAATACATTGGAGGCAGCGGGACGGAGCTTTTAAACTCGTAGGTTCCTCGATAAATCCTACTTCCGGGGCGTGCCATGCTTAGAGTTGCAAAAGCGCATGCGTGCAAATGCGCCCTTACTGTGCATGCGCAAACCGGGGCTAGTAATCCCCTGAGCATGGGCGTCCCGAGTGGAGGTTTATTATTAATGGCACTCTATGCGGTCAAAACACAGCTTATAAAACGTGTACCGGTCAATGCCAGGGTGAAGCGATCTGGTCGTAAAAGGTAGGTAAAGTCCTCCTAATGGCTGCGTCTACTAAACTCTCAACGTAGATCACAGTAGGCATACCCATAATGGTTAGTGGAGTATAGCCCATGCCACATATTTATCTGGGATAATCAAATTACTACATCTTGTGTATTGTTGCAACAGAAAAAAGGTTGGTAGTAAAAAGAGATAAGAGGAATGAAAAGAACGGGGGGCCTCCACCACTGAACCCACATTACAAGGAGAAAGTATCACTCATATCCAAGTCTAGGAGCCTTACATTTTGAGGATATATAGGTCTCATGTATGAAGGGAAATGGAAAACAGAAGGGAAAGAAAAGATAAACGGTCCCTCGGCAAAACTGCCGTGCAAGTATTCCATCAAAAAAAGGGGGGGGACCAAGGAGCCAGTTAATGGTCCAGTGTCCATGCTCCCAAAGATTATATTACCACAAAAAAGGTTGGGCACTGTTCCAAAGATATGGTCCAGAGATTGACCCATATGTCTTATACAGAAGACAAAAAAGAAAAGATGGGAGTCCCAGGTTAAACAGACCCACCACAAGGGGGAAAGCACATGTCTTGCCTCTTGGTGCCCTCACACACCCCGAGGGGTGTCATGCTTCATCATCGGGCTATGCTCCTCGTCAGGCCGGCGCTGCAATTCCCAACGGGCCCCCCGAAGGGTCACTTTCTCGGAGATCTTTTGAGGCATGCCGGATGGTGTATGAGGGTGTGTGGGGTGTGGGTTTTAAATGAGGGTCGCTAGAATGTGTGTAAAGTGGATTAAAAATGGCTGGGGGTTATATTGATGTAGTAACCCTCCTGCCAAAAATAAAAAACTCTAAATTAGAGTATGGTCCCCAAGGACACATTGTACCTCGGTGTCATTAAAAACGGTCAACATGTTTCGCGCCTCTGTCGCTATTCAAGTCGTTGGCGCTTCATCAGGACCAAAGAAGTGCAAAAGGTAGTGACATGCACATGAGTGTGTGCGTGAATATAAAATTGAAACATAAATACCCACAATATATGTCAGGGCGGGCCAATTGTACTGCTCCTGAACATAACCTAGGACACAGAAACAAAAGAGGATACAGTTACAAAGGACGTGCATTAGACTGGCTTAATGCAGCGTAGTGTGCCACAATCGTGTGCACCACATACCAATGTCATACAAAGAAAAAAGGAAAAAGGACGAGACCAAGTGGGGATACATAACTCCCTTGTCTGTTGTTTACTTAAAACATGGAGGATACCAAGGCAGTATTTAACCCTACCATGCGGATTTTGGTGCATTAAAATCCGCATTTTATTCCCTAAAAATTAAAAAAGGCATTATTTATCGCACCTGATAAATAACATATGATGGGGTATCGTTATTTATGAGATGTGGTAAATAGCACTTTCTTTCCGGACCCACTTGTGATCAGGCTGAGGGAATGCAATGTTTGCAACTCTAATGTGAAGAAACAGAGAAGGGAACAAATCAGGAAAAATACACCATATTGTAGACTAGCAGGACTTAGAACTACCTACATTGATAGGGAAACTCAATATCTCTGTGCAGATAATTCTTACAGCCCGACCCGCTTCAGCACTTACAAGATCCTGCTTGCAAGTATCATCTGCACCCATGAGATTGACATCTTATCCTAGGCCAATGATACTAAGTGGACCCTCTCCCTCTCGTACAAAACTTCCAACACCTGCACCAAGTTTGGTGCATGCAATTCCGAAATCGCTGACTGGAGGAAGAACAACTTCTCAAATTGAAGACCGAAAAATACATAAGTCGTGGTTTTTGGGAAGGACTGATTGCCATGGGTCTCCGCCTGATAGGCGGAAGAACTCAGACCACCACCCATGCCACAAACCTCAGGATTAACTTCTATAGCCAACTCAACCATGCTGTGGTATGGGAATACCCTTTATACCAGTATGAATAAGTAACTCACCAGGTGACTCCAAACCATTCAGAATTTGGCAGCCAGAATCACGCTCGACCTTCCATGCCACACACCTATCATACCACACCTCAGGGAGCTCCAATAATTTCCAATACACAAACAAGCTGAAATCAAACTCCTCACATGCCTTCACGGCCCTACACAGCATGTGCCCAGTATACCTCCAACACTGAATTTCATTCCACAAACCCACATGGGACCCTTGCTCTGCTAGACTCCTATTCGCACACATTCCATACATACCACTGGATCTTCTCCTTCTTAACGGATAGAAAACAAACTGCCAGCCTGGCACCTTACTTCTCAGAAGCCCACAAAGTATTCTTCAGAGTGCCTGATGGTTCATCGTTCATGCCCTCCCTTTTCAATGATCATAATCTCTCTGACCAATTCCATCTGCTCACTCGACAGCGCAACATCAACACTCTCTCCTATGCCAACCAAACGCAACACACACTCTGCCTCTCGGACATGAAATCCAACACAAGAAACAAGTTCCCAGCTTGCATGGCCCAAGTCACTAACTGGGTGAAAGCTAAGTGTCTCTAGCTCAGCAACGTCAAGATAGAAGTAGTGATCTTCAGCAAGAACACCTTACAATGGACTCCAACTGGTGGCCAGCCAAAGCCAGAGCCACACACACATCCAGCACCCTTGCTAGGATCTTCAGAATCATCATTGATAGCAAAATGCTTCTGCACCCTGAAGATGTTCAGTAAGGTCTTGAAATGGCTCCCAAGCAACACCATAAGAAATGTCACTCATGCCCTAGGGGCATATGTATCATCATCTCCATTTGCGATTCTCAAATAGTGATTTTTTGAGAATCGCTATTTGAGAATTGCAAAACGGGATGTATTTAAAAAATCGCACAAATTTTGCGATTTCCTAAAATTCCTTAATTGCGATTAGCAAATTGCGAAATCGCAATTAAGGAATACCTTCCCATTCATTCCTATGGGCCAGGAGGCCCATAGCAATGAATGGGAAGTCCTTCTCAATTTGCGAATCGCTATTTGCTAATCGCAAATTGAGAATATTTTCAAAGGTGCAAGGGTGTCATGATGACACCCTGATGCACCCCTGAAATCAGCATGTGTGCACATATGGTCACATACATGCCCTAAGGGCATGTATGTGCACCACATGGCACTTTGAAATATGCAAAAAAGTGCATATTTCAAAGAAATCGCAACTTACCACCAACTTGAAGTTGGTGGTAATTTGCGATCTCTTAAGGAGAAATCGCACAACTTGGGTGCG
Organism: Triturus cristatus; assembly: GCF_964204655.1. NCBI lineage: Eukaryota > Metazoa > Chordata > Amphibia > Caudata > Salamandridae > Triturus > Triturus cristatus. The sequence goes on along the minus strand of NC_140585.1, from coordinate 1,051,458,142 downwards.
TGTTACATTGCATTTAAGAAATCGCAATTTGTGATTTCTTAAATGCTTATGCAAACTTAAGAAATCGCAAATTTAGCGATTCTTTAAGATTGTGAGGCTGAAATGCCTCATACATCTCCTTTTGTGATTTTGTATTCGCAAACGCTGTTTTTTTGCGATTCGCAGCGTTTGCGAATACAAAATCCTTTGATACATATGCCCCTTAGTCACCAGCAGGGTGGACCACAGGAAGACCCTCTACACCAGGATCACCAAGCAACTCACCAGAAAACTACAACGCATTCACAACTCAGCACTCAGACTAAGCTTTACCTTTCACATTGAACTAACATCACACCACACCTCAGAGATTTGCACTGGCTCCCAATACACAAAAGTGCTCATTTCAAACTCCTCACATATACATTCAATGCACTACACAACTTAGACCCAGCCTACCTGAACTGTCACATCTCCTTCCACTAACCAACCAGACACCTCAGCTCCACCAAGTCTGCTACTCCCACCCAGTACATGCATATACAGAACCAGATCAGGAGGATGTTTTGTTTCATATATTGCTCCTAAAACGTTGAACAACATCAGAGCCTCATACTCACTTCTTGAATTCAGCAAGAAGGTCAAGGCCTTGCAATTAACCATCCTACCATAGGAAGGGCTCAGCACACACATCATGCTCAATGCCAAGATAACCTCGGGATGATAGTGCACTTTACAAACACCCATTACATAGGATTAAATATGCAGAACGTGAGCCAGCGTTCGGGCCTTCTCCTACATTGCTTCTACCACCTGGAACAACCTGCTATATCACATCAGAGCCTCCTCTTCTGTTCTGGAATACCACAAGAAACTAAAGACATAGCTGTTCAAACAGACTTCCACCCTCCAGCCCTAGGCCAATCTAGTTAACAATTTACCACCCCCTGTGATTGGCTGCAAATTGAGGGATAAGGAGGGCCTGCAAGGGATCGCAGATCTCCTTTTCATTATGAAAGAAATTTGAGCAAATGGAAATCAGAATAGGCTGCAGGACCCTTCGAACATCAAGCTGATCCTCTGAGGACTGATCACTACATTTAGTGGGTAATGAATCAAAAAGTTGTTAAGTGCAAACATTTATTGTCTTTATACATCTTGAAGTGCTCACATTAGACAAACTTTAAGTGGGTAAACTATGAGAAAATGCTACACGGAAAGTTGAGATGCAGATGATGAGATGCATCTAGAAGAGAAAGGTAGGGTCCTGCAGAATAACTTACAGCATGTGTTAAAGTACACTTTGTGACCTCTACCTCTCACTCTTCTTCTTACCATCTAAATTTAGTGTTGCAAATTAAAACAGGATAAAAACTCCACTTTGGTTACTCACACACAACACCAGGGGCCAGATGTACGACCGCAAGATTTGGCGACTTGCAATTTGCGCCAAATTGCGAATCGCAAATTGCGAGTCGCTAAATTCAATGTACAAACACAACCGTTCACCAAATAGCGATTGCAAATGACTCGCAACGCAAAAATGCGATGACGCTAATTGCGACACGTGGCTGAAAGCACGCATTTTGCATGCGCAAATAGCGAGTGTGAACAAAAATTGAAAAAAAAACACTTCCTGATAGAGCACAAGGACCCCAAACCAGGAAGTGGTGTCCTTGGAGAATCCTGAACAAAATTAAAAGCGCATGGCAAGGTGCAGTAGCTCAGTACAACACTGATAGCCAAAAAGAGAACAGCAAAGCAAGATGGCCAGCCAGTCAAGTGAGAAGGAAGGCAAAAAGAGGCTGCGCATACGAAAGTTTTCCGAAAGGGAAGTAGACATTATCGAAGAGTGCTGCAACAACCATGAGCAGCTGTTTGGAAGGAGTTTGCATACTGTTCCAGAATCCAACAAACGGAAAATATGGCGTGACATGCACCCGCTCGTCAATGCCCGTGGTGAGAACATTAAAAGAGGTGGTATGACCTGCACTCCAGGGACAAGAAGAAGGTGGCTGCACGGCTGCATGATGCACAAAGAACAGGAGGTGGCCCATTTAGTCTCCTGGAAGCCTCAGCAGCCGAGGCAATGGTTAAAGCCACCCTTGAGACTGAGGCAGTAGTGGGATTTGGAAGCCTCAACACATCTCAACCTCCACCACCCCAGGTAAGTGAGAAATGAATGCCTTATTATGTCACACTCAAGCCAGCACCTCACATGCATGCCCCACACACAGACCCAACTGCATCTATATGCTCCGTCTACACGATAAAAAAGTCACAGTTGGTGCATCATGGGAAATGTAGTATGTGACACAAACATTGCAGTTAGGGACTGACATGAGTTGTGAACATAGTACCAACAAAGAGATAGTGACTCAGAACATTTCCTTTATTTTCCCTTTTGTAACAAAGATACACCCCTGGGAGGAGAGCCAACGAAGATGTAACAGATATTGAGCAGGAACAGGGCCAGATGGATGAAGGGCTGGATGAGCCAGGTTGTTCCAATTCATTGGGGAGTGCTCTAGCACTTAACACAACAGCCTCACAGCAGCAAGCAACATCCCAGCACACTCTGGGCACAATGGTCCGGGTACACCATCCAATCCAGCTATCGGGAAGGCGGTGCCAAGCTCTTACGCACGCTCCCACCCATACCAGAACAGTCAGTCAGTCGGCGTTTGCTAGCCTTGAGGATTCTATGTTGAAAGTTCAGCACCTGCAACAAAAACAGATTAGGATGATCAATACGAAGTTGAGCAGGGGATTCGCCAACATAACACAACAAATGGCTAACAATCAGACACGTATTGAGGGCAAATTTGATGCCCTGACTGGAGACATTGTGCAGCTGTGCACAGAACTGAAAGAGGAGAGGGTGCAGCTCCGGAGAATGAAGTGCAGCAGGGCACATGCAATGCACTCCATGAGAAGGGCAATTGGTCGGCTGGCAATGGCCACAAGTCAACACACAAAGCGCACCCTGGCCCTGCAGGTCAAAATGGGACACTACAGTGGTGACGTAGCAAGGGGCCTGCAACAAATCACTGTTGCAGTTGAGGTTATACAGACCAACATGGTACCTACCGTAGGAGCCACGGACACAGCTGACAGCGAAGTGTCTAGCCGCAGCAGGGTTTCTACTTCTGATGCACCAATGCAGCAGCAAAGCAGCAGTCACCATTCTATGCTCCCACGTGCAGATCCCTACATCCTGGACATAGGGGCAACAAATAATTTGATTTACTGGAACGTTCATTTCCCTTTTTTGTGTGGTGAAGTAACCACATTACATTTACAGTTATGTTGTTTATGTTGTCTGAGATGTACAGGTTGTCAAATAATCTACATTGATATGCCCTTCAAATAAAGGGAAACTCAACACACAAATTAACTGTTTCTTGTGTAGGATATTGTGCATATACTGTGAATGGCAATGACGTACCTTGAAAAGTAATGTCTGGCTATGTGGTACCTGCGCCTTCTCCCCTCTGCAGCTGAGCTTCCCTCACTTGGCTGGTGTGCTGGTGGGCCAGGCTCTTCATCCCCAGAGTCTGAATCTGACACCTCCATGGGCAAGCCATGTTGTGGAGTATGGCACAGCTTGCCACAATTTTGCAGACTTTCTCAGGCATATACTGCAAGGCCCGGCACTCTTGTGTAAACGCACCTGAAAAGCGATACAACAGGGCACATAGACACACCAGGTCAGTCATCGAGCGCACATTTGGCATACTAAAATCATGATTCAGGTGTCCTGAATTGTGATTTTAGTATGCCAAATGTGCACTCGATGACTGACCTGGTGCGTCTATGTGCCCTGTTGTATCGCCTTTCAGGTGCATTGGAGGGAACCAGGTACGCATATGCACTGTCACCTGCGAGGAAATGTAAAAAGTTGAGACAACATGCAGACAAACATTTATGTGCAAATACATCTCACTGTGGGCGAGGGGATTCATTACCTAGTAGGTATCCTTCATCAAAGTCACCTCTTTCTAATGTCTGGTATATGCCACTGTGTCTGAAGATGTATTAGTCATGGATGCTTCCTGGAAATTTGGCAACAAGGTCTGTGACACACCTCCAGCCACTGCAATTACATCTTGGTAACTACTAGTGGCCAATAGGTGGAGGGAGCACAACACCTGCACATGTGTTGGGATTGCATTACTGCACTGGGTTCTCCTTTCCAAATGTGGCTTGAGGGTGTCTATGAGTTCTAGGATGACAGTGCTACTCAGCCTGTAATGTTTATATATCTCTTCCTCCGTCTTCTCAAACAATGTCAGCCTGACTCTGAAAATCGTCTCCTGTCTCCGCCTCCTCTGCAGAGCAGCAAGTCGCATCCTCCTCGCTATCACATACAGGGCAGCCATTTTGGAAAGGTTATGGTGCATTCTGGGTCTGTGTTTATAGTTTGGGACTGGTTACCACCTGTTTCAGGTTAGTGGTAAATTGAATGCGCAAAGGGCCCGTTTTGCACATAGTCGCAATTTGCAAATGCTCCGTACATATTATTTTGCTAATCGCTATTTGCGACTCACAATTTGGAATACGCAAAAAGCGGTTGCATTTTCTGTGACACGGTATTCAGTCGCAGCGCAATTCTTTTTTTGCGACTACATTTCGTACATTGCGTATGGCCATTTTTGCATGCGCAAATCAAATTGTGACCGCTTTTGCGCATGCAAGATGGTTGTACATCTGGCCCCAAAATGCTTCAAAATGCTTTCGAAGCAGACATAACTGCAAAACACCCTTACAAGCAAGCACACTCCCATGGTTTTGTGTAGTGATAATGCACTTCAGCTCCTTGGTGGGGTTATTAAGTGATATACGGATGCAACTGATATTACACTTTCAATTTTGTATAATATGTCCAGTTCTATAAGCCAAAGTCAGCATGTTGTGTCCAGTTTTGGAGGCCACGCCTAAAGTAAACTGTGCAGTTGCAGAGGACACTCTATACACTGTCAAAAATTGAAAAACTTTCAGATGAGCACAGTGAAAATAGTTTTTATAAAATAGGCACTGCATAATCAGTTTCTTTTTGCTGAGACTTCTTCATATAGGAGTTCACTGTAATACAACATTTCCAACGTAATGTTGAGAACTAAGAGGCAATTGTATTAAGATATGTCAGATCTTTTCAGCATTAGAAGGGTCAATTAAGGAAAAAAGGCTATGAGTGATTCTTTGAAGACAAGAGCCTTAAGCAGAAATTACAGTAAGGCTCAGAAAAACCCACATTGAATAATCCACACAAGAAAATCCACATTGGAAAACCCAGGTGAAAAAAAAGGCTCACAGTGCAAGCCATGAAGATGTATCTGAGGTATTCAAGTTATTATGGTATGATAGCTCAGTATATCTAATGACGGTATGCTTAGCCATGGTACATTCGAAGGATCGAAATCCCCTTTACGTTCAGCCTGACAAAAAGGGCCGAGAACCAAACTGCCTCCATCTTGGATTGCGGCTCTTTCGCTTTAGAGTCACGTGGTCATCTGCCTTCCCTTTTCACGGTAATTATTAGGAGACAGACGGAGTTGCTGAGAAGCAAGGTCACATCTGCTAAAAGGGAGTATCAAGCGAATTCCTCCAGACCTGGGACGAGAAGGGAGTCACTCTTCCGACCTTCTCTGTAAAGATAGTAACCCTTTGTATGTGTAACCGAAACTAGAAATAGGCATGAGCTCATTAGGGGCGCCAGGACTAACTGGTACTTTTCCACATATAGGGTTTTGTATGCTGTGCTGATAATGTATAAAAGTGTGTTACTGTCAAGGAGCCAGCAGTCTTCCTCGGCGCACCTGATGGGTGAGGATCGACGAGGCTCCTCTATATAGAGATCTATGGTGATTAATAAACGTTTGAACCTTCCACATTGCCAACTGCTCCTTATTTAATGGATATTGCGGGCCAATGGTAAGTGTGGCCCTTGGAATAATTATTTTGACACAACAGTTGGCGACCACGAAGGGACCCCGTGACAGGGTCAAACCCCCCCGTATTCGGGTGGTGGGATTGGGGGCGTCCTGACCGGTCGACGGGAGAAGGAGCCTGAAGAATTCTCCCACCCTGCGCGACTTTTCGGTACGTCCCCTGCTGCTAGTGACCCTTCACCGGGGTCCTACGGGCTTAACCCAGGGAATGGACTAAGTTGGTCAGGAGGAGTTGGCAGCGGAGAACGAACATTCGTATCTGGGTGCACCCGGTGAGTATAGATTGATTTGATTTGACTTGACGCACGCGTTGTAAACGGTGCATTATGTTTTGTTGAAGCACGCGTCGAGGACGGTGTGCTATTTGATTGATTTGAAAGCATTCGTTGAGAACGATGCTTTGTCTTGACTTGAGCACTGGTTGCATTTGTTTGAAGCTCGCGCTGGACAGCGGTTCATTGATTCGAAGACACGCACCGGAGAGTGGTGTCTTGCTTGATTAGGTTTGCATTACAGTGGCTTGACTCGAAGTACGTACAGATGATACTGGTTTGATTAGAAATAGCGCGCCGGAGTAAAATAGGCGGATTGCACGTGGAAGGACCTGTGACCTGGACTGGGTAACCACAGGCCATACTCCCGACGAGGCAAGTCCTTGTTGGAGGAGGGGTTGGTCTTAGTGGTGAGCCAGGAGGGTAACCGGAATCCCTGTGTGCAGTTTGAAGCCTGGACCCTGAACCAGAGTCGACGGGCTTGGTTCTCTGATATTGATTGTATGTTGTGTCTGATTGATGTTTTATATGTACATGTCTAAAAACTAACCAAAATGTCTTGTTTCAGTAAATTGAATTGTTTTGGTTGCTGCTGCCGCACAAGTGACTCTAGATTAGCTGAGAGCCAACCCGCCCCACCGGAGGGCAGTCCGAGCCATTTTATGTATGTCAAACATGGGATCTCTCCTTTACTGTTTTGCACTCTATGGCATAAGTATACTAAGGGTAATGAAGAATTACGGTGGCCCAAGACTGGTTCGTTTGATGAAAAGAAAATTGCGTTCCTACAAGAACAATTGTTTTCTAGGCGAAGTAGGCAAGCCATGTTCGATGCTCTAATTGCATGGCAGAAGGAGGCCAAACAACGGCGAATAAAAGAAGAGAAAGTGGCTAGAGCTAAGGCAGGACAGAATGTTACTCAGAAGGCTATGGCCTATGACCGAGAAAGAGTAGAGAAAGGATTGGATTGCATGAATCGCGATTTTAGACTAAAAATTGATAAAAGTTATGTGACCCGCCCAAATGCGGACGATGAAATAGAAGATCTGTTGGATACCAGGCCACCGCCCCCTTATGTGCCCCAGAAACTATACCCCGAGGTGTCAAGGGCCACAGCCCCGATACCCGATACGTCCCTGGGAGCCTCGGCTCCGGCTCCTCCGGCCAATACTACCTCTCCCTCCCTGCCTAACCTCTCCCAGTTGTCGGCATCTGTGTCCGACGTTATAGCCCTGTTACCTAATTTATTTTCGACAGCTGCTGCCGGGACCCCTCAGCTGCCGACGGGGTCAATGTCTTCCCCTTCTGTTCTACCCTCCTCCTCCGCTAGCACAACACCAGTAGCAGCTGTAACCACTCCGGTACATCCGGCCAGTCTAACAGAGGGAAGGAGATTGTTCACTCGTTCTGCTTTGGGAACAGAAGAAAGGGCAGCTATTGCCACACAAGCATACCAGTGGATGCGACATTCTATTTATACTCTTGCTGATATCTGGAGTACCATGAGAGACTACGAGCCGGTAATGCAACAGCATGCCCTGGAGCATATGGCCAACCGTCTCATCTCTATATGGGAACAGGTACACCAGGAGGGGAGAGCTCCGGCCATATTGTATGATATTCTTGATCAGACTCACAGATCCAGATTGACACCTGAAGACGTGTATGGGAAGGTACAGACTTTGGTTTCTTATAGAACTCGTCTGGAGTCCGCCCTTCCCGCCGGATCATCCCAATTCCCTATGCGAGAGGTACACCCTATCTTCCATCCGGAAGTTGCCGCGGTGGTGGATGGTAACGGTGTCGTTACCCGTCCGGGAATAGACGCCCGGTTCCAGGAACAATGGGTCTATACCCCTTGGAAGCGGAGTGAGGTATTATCCTTGAAAAGCCAGTTGCCCGACCCTAGAAAGAACCCCACTGCCTATTATAAGGAACTGACCGAAGCCGCCTCGTCAGCAGTGATGACGTTGGCAGATATCGAATTATTCTTCGCCCTACTAGTACCGGTGGATATTTGGCGCCAAGTACATGACCAGGACCATGTCACGGAATTTGGGGGGACATGGGACCAACTGAGAAACTGGGATAGAGATCGCAAACCAGGGAATAAGCCCCGAGCTGAGATATTGGCTCTACCCGAGAGAATAATAACATATATGCATTCATTGATCCCGCCCAGAAAAGTAGATTGGGACAAGTTGACGGCCTGTAAACAAAAGAGGGATGAAAGTGTATCTGATTTCTTCACAAGGTTTGAGGGAGTATTCATTGATTTCAGCGGGCAGGACCTGGCTACGGAGGGAGGTGTACGTTTATTTGTTAATAGATTTGTGACAAATTTGCTACCCGAGGTATCGGCTCGGCTACAGGCAGCCGAGAGTACCTGGACGACCACCACGCCTTCCACGATATTAAGCATGGCTCAGTATTATGAGCATCGGGAAAATGAGAGCAAGGATAAGACAGAAAGAAAGTCGAAGGATTTGAAGACACGAGTATTGTTACAGCAAGTGGAGAGGGGTAGAGGAAGAGGGAGAGGGTTGCAGAATTTCGTTCCGAGAGGGGCGGGGCCCGTGCACTCGACTGGACGAACGGATCTTGGCATAAATCAATGTGCTTTCTGCAAGGAGGAGGGGCATTGGAGAGCTCAATGCCCGTTATTGCATGAGCAGAATGCGGCTTCTAGGGGACGTGGAAGGGGTAGAGTAAGTGGACATCGAGGCGGATACACGAGGCAAGAACAGGCGGTCAGAGGTGAGAACAGTCAAAATTATTTCGATCAGAGTCAGGGTAAACAATACTACCATGACGGACGTGTGACGGATGAGGATATTGGGTACACTCAAGCATAGGATAGCCAAGGGCAGAGTAAGGGGCATGTGTCAATTCCGATAGATCAGGCTGGACCTTATGTCCATGCACAATTGCTGGAGGCATCAGGTAAGTTTTTGGTTGACACAGGGGCTATGAACAGTTCTGTTTCACGTGCCTTGGTCCCGGGGGCTGCTCTGTCTGGCCAGACTAATGTGTCCGTAGGGTTCTCTGGAACTCCGGTGGTAAGCCCCATTTCGAAACCACTTTCCCTTACTGTAGGACCAGTAACGATTGAATCACCTTTTCTCCTCACCTCTCAGTGTGGGGAAAATCTCCTGGGTATGGATATACTAAAAAGATTGCATGCACGCATCTTTTGCTCCCCCGATGGAGTTTACCTAACTATTAGGAATCCCTCTGTCCCCTCCATCCAATGTTTTGCTAAAACCGACTCCTTACCCCCTGAGCTCGCGACACTCCCGAAAGATCTTTGGGCCCTGGGGGACACTGATGTGGGGTACTTACCAATTCCACCGGTGTCCATCACTTTAAAACAGAATGCTCAACTGCCAAGGATTCCGCAATACAAAATAGCCCCCGAAGGTGAACGTGCCTTACTGGCCATTATTTCCGACCTAATTAAAACAGGGGTGGTGGAAGAAACAGTGTCCAATACCTGCAACAGTCCGATTCTCCCGATTCTCAAACGAGCCCCTGTACCCCAGTCCCCTGATTATGCTAATACCTATCGATTTGTGATTGATCTACGAGAAATCAATAAAATTGTGGTACCCCAGTATCCTGTGGTGCCGGACATCAATTCTATTTTAACAATGATTCCTCCCACTGCCACATTTTTCTCGGTGATTGATTTAAAGAATGCGTTCTTTAGTATTCCCATTCATCCGGATAGTAGACATTTGTTCGGTTTCTCATTAGGAGGCCGCAGTTTCAGATTCTGTCGCGCTCCCCAGGGGTACACTGAAAGTCCTAGTATTTATAGCCAAGCCCTGAAGAGGGTATTGGACTCTTTGCAATTGCCCCCAGGTAATGTCCTGTTGCAGTATGTTGATGACCTTCTTGTGGCTTCTGATACAGAACAGGGTTGCCGCGAGGCCACGGTTACCCTGCTACGACATCTGGCCACTCACGGTAACAAGGTGTCGCTCTCCAAATTTCAATATTGTCGACCGGAGGTGACCTATCTCGGTCATCTCCTGTCGAAGGAGGGAAGACGGTTAACTGCTGAACGTATTGCAACCATAACTAACATGCCTGTTCCTCGCACGCAACGTGATGTCCGTGCTTTGCTTGGCATAACCTCCTACTGTCGCCAATGGATTGCTAACTATTCTCTCTTGACTAAACCTTTCTTGTATCTAACTACGAAGGATTTGCATGAACCTTTACCTTGGACTGACGAATGCCAGACCGCTTTTTCCGCTCTGAAAACTGCTCTTTGCTCTGCTCCTGTGCTTGGCACCCCTGACTACCGGAAACCTTTTGTGCTCTATGTGCATGAGGTGGACGGTTGTTCTCTTTCAGTGTTGACACAAGACTTTGGTGGTAAGCAAAGGCCTTGTGCATATTTCTCGGCGGTTTTGGACAATGTCGCCAGAGCGCTTCCCAGTTGCCTGAGGGCTGTAGCGGCAGTTGCCATAGCCATCAGACAATCGGAAGGGCTAGTCCTGAATACGGATCTGACAGTGATGGTGCCTCATGCTGTGGACGTATTACTAAACAGGACACAGACGCAGCACTTAACTAGTGCGCGTCTTACGGGGTACGAATTGACCCTGTTTTCACCTCACATAACGATCAAAAGATGTGTTTATTTGAACCCTGCCACGTTGTTACCCCTCCCTTCGGAGGGCGGTGGACAAGACATGCATGATTGTATCTTTCGAACTGAAGAAGAAAACAAGGGTCGGATAGATCTAACTGACACCCCACTCTCTGATGCCCAAGGGGAATTATATGTAGATGGGTCATGTTTCAGATTACCGGATGGTAAGACAGCTGCGGCCTATGCGATCAGTACCCTACAAACGGTAGTCGAGGCAGCGAAGATACCATACCGGTCAGCCCAGGCAGCCGAATTGGTTGCATTATTCAGGGCTTGCGAGCTAGGAAAAGGCATCAAGCTGAACGTCTACACCGACAGCCAGTATGCGTTCGGTGTAGCGCACAGCTTCGGGAGGTTGTGGGCAGAAAGAGGATTCTTGACATCTCACGGTGAGAGAATAAAGAATGGGCCACTGGTTGAACGGTTATTAGCCGCGTTAACATTGCCCAAGACCCTGGCTATAGTCAAATGCAGTGCACACAAAACTATAACTGATGATGTGGGAAGGGGAAATGCCTTTGCAGACCAGATCGCAAAGGAAACAGCCCGGTCTGACACCACTTCCATGCTTGTAGTGACAAAAATGATAGAAGCAGAGGTTTTTAATAACACCATAAATAGTGTGAAAGAGCTACAGAAAGAGGCGACCTCGGAAGAACTGATATACTGGCGAGAGCAAGTGGGGAGGCTTGATGAGAATGGGTGTTGGACCGACCTGTCAGAAAGGTGTAGATGGTTGCTACCGAACGCCTTTGTAAATGCAGTGGTAACCATGGCACACGGACCTTCGCATGTAGGAGTTCAGGCCATCTGTGCCATATTGGATTCTGTCTGGTATAATGTCAATATCCCCAAGACAGCTAGGAACTTGGTCCAACATTGTATAATTTGTCTCCAGCATAATCCTGGGGTTAGTATCCCCGTCCTAGCCGGTAGTTTTGCACCACCCACCTTGCCTTTCGAAGTACTCCAAATGGATTACATACAGCTAGAACGAGTTAACAATCTGAAATATGTGCTGGTGGTGATTTGTACCTTTAGCAAATGGGTAGAAGCGTATCCCACGAAGGAGAACACTGCATTGGCAACGGCGAAAGCCTTGGTAAAAGAGTTCTTTCCTCGATATGGGTTACCAAGGGTGATTTGGAGTGACAATGGGACCCATTTTAATGCTAACTTAGTTAAGTATGTATGCAAGGGCCTGTCCATCCGGCAGAAGTTTCATGCCGCTCGACATCCCCAGTCAGCGGGTCTAGTTGAAAAATATAATGGAATCTTAAAACTGCGATTGGCTAAGCTCCAGGATACGACGGGATTAAAATGGCCCGATCTCCTCCCCCTGGCCCTGTTGTCCGTAAGAACTACTCCCCATTCCCGGAGTGGTATCTCCCCTTACGAAGTCATCTTCGGCAGACCCGCCAACGTATGGGGAGAACCCCGGCCCAAGTCTTTCAGGGACATTGAATATCCTATGTTGACTGATTACTTGTATGCTCTGACTAAAGATCTTCGTTCCATTCATCAACAGATATCTGCCACACTGCAGCCCCTGCCGGAGGGTCCTGGACACGGCGTAGAACCAGGACAGTGGGTCCTGGTCCGAAACTACCAACGGAAATCGAGTTTAGATCCGCGCTGGTCCCGGCCTTCTCAAGTGCTCCTGGCCACGCGAACAGCGGTGAAAGTCGAAGGGAAGCAGCACTGGATCCATATCTCCCATCTTAAGCGAGTTCCTCTCCCATTGCCAAGGGAGCAACTGGACCAGGAGGAAGGTCAGCCGACTCAGGGTGAGCCCAGCGCAGAAAAGTCACTTTCCCCGGACACCCGCAGAGAGGTTGACGGGCGAGGGGAGAGTGCTGAGGGCATTGAAACCCCTTTTTGTCGCCACCCAATCGTCCAAAGTGAAGAATCTGGTTGGGAGCCCAGCTCCTCATCTGACCCCACTGTGCCCACCTTGTTCACGAATCCTGAAACCCCTGGTCGGGATCGATATCACCTGCGGCCCCGAAAATAAACGAGTCCCAGGTCTAGCCCCGGCAAGTGCAGCTGGAGGCCGCTGCAGAGACCTGAGGATTGTCGGAACACTGGACTGAACTCGTTGAGAGCATGGAACTTTAAGTAAAGCTCTGTTCAGAACGAAGATAGAGACATTGATGAGACGAACAGGGGCCCAGGTGGAGATCTCTTTTCAGCACGAGTTGCGTCAAGTGTGACTCCAACGCGAGAAGTTTTTGCTTTTTTTCCCTTTTTTTTGTTTTTCTGAACAATAGGAGTCTGCCTGTGAGGCTCTGAACGGACACAGGAAAGAAGCACCTTCCGGCAGGTCGGACTGCTTGTAGACCCCCCCTTGTTGCCCGAGATTATATTGGACTTTTAGTGAGGAAAATGTACCCTTTTGCTCGTTTTGTCCCTGAAGACGGGCGTCCCCTAGCACCCCGTGCTGTTCCCCCGCATTTGCCAATGTTCTCTTCATGGAGCTTGCGTGTCAAAGTTGTTTTCATTTTTATACTGATGGTATCATTTGTACTATGCTTAGGTTTGTTCATATATTTGGAACTTCGTCATCCTGTGCACACCCTGATAATGTCTACTCCTGCACCTAAAGAACATCATTTCCAGACTTTCGCTCCTCATAAAGAAAGACATCGACAGACATATGTCCATAATGCCTTTATCGAAATGCTGCACCAGACTCATAGTTCTACAAATGTTACTGATTGTTGGGTCTGTGGGCTTCTCCCGTCAGTAATGCATAAGCAAGACTTGTTTATATCAGTGCCTTTTTCTTACCTAGGTAGTTGTGAAGCCTGGTTTAAAATGTTGTCCATGTTGTACGAACACTATGCTATAGATGAACGTCGATTCTCAGAGAAGGATTATGCCTTGATTTTAGCATACATAGAGACACACCAAGGTTTCACCCCTAATGCTGAGGGAACGGATGGTACCCTTGACCCCACCGCCTGTATGAACGTGTATACTGATCATGAAAATGATACCTGGTTGAGGGAGGAAATACTGGATTTCATGACTTTTAACTTTACTGAATATTTCAAATACTTCCAAGAGCGAAATGTCTCAAATGAAAAAATCATTCCGGTCCCGGTGTTGAATACATCCTCCTCTTTCTGTGTGCAGGGGATGGGGCATTTGTTCGTAGGATATAGCAGATGTAATTACACTTATAAACTACAGACATACAGTAGCCCCCCTACACTCACCCCTCCCAATGTTTATTTTGTATGTGGTGAAAACGCCTATACCTGGTTGCCCAGAGGGTGGATGGGTAGGTGTTACTTGTCTTTCCTTTACCCCCCGGTGTACATAGCTCCCTCTGACTATCATAAGTCTCATACTTTAAATCGACGAAGCCTAACAGCTGTAGGCGCCAGTAATGATGCCACTGACCAAACCGACACTCCAGCGCAACATTTTGTTGATATTATAAAAGGAGCGTTGCCCATATGGGGACCCATCCTAAATAGTAAGGAGGTTAAGAGGTTATCCAGAGTGGTGGAGGGGGTGATTAACACTACGGCAGGGATATTGACTAATATCACAGTGGAGCTCCAGGCGACCCGGCTCGTGACCCTTCAAAATCGTCTTGTTTTAGACGTTATCCTAGCTGATCGAGGTGGAGCTTGTAGGGTCATCGGCAGTTCCTGTTGTGTATATATACCTGACTCCGCCCCTTCCGTTCATCTAGCTATCCAGAAACTGCATCGACTAGCCTCTGAAATTCACACCACACTGGTACTTGGTCATTGTACGGGTGGTTCTGGGGCTTGGTGACCGCCTGGGGATGGAAGTTATTTATGATTCTCCTGGGGGCGGTAGGATTCCTTTTTACCTGTTGCATTTGCCTGCAATGCGGGCCGGCCTGTTGTGCATATTGTGCTACTCAGGTTCGCCGATCCATTCCTAAGCCCATGTCCAACCAAACCAGAATCGATGCTCAACGGACCCAGAAAGAGACGCATGATTTAATGCAGATTGATGAGGGTATTTTCGAGGACTGACTTCGTTATTAGCTATGCTGCGCTAAAGGGCCGTTCTGAGGTATTCAAGTTATTATGGTATGATAGCGCAGTATATCTAATGACGGTATGCTTAGCCATGGTACATTCGAAGGATCGAAATCCCCTTTACGTTCAGCCTGACAAAAAGGGCCGAGAACCAAACTGCCTCCATCTTGGATTGCGGCTCTTTCGCTTAAGAGTCACGTGGCCCTCTTACACACCATCTGCCTTCCCTTTTCACGGTAATTATTAGGAGACAGACGGAGTTGCTGAGAAGCAAGGTCACATCTGCTAAAAGGGAGTATCAAGCGAATTCCTCCAGACCTGGGACGAGAAGGGAGTCACCCTTCCGACCTTCTCTGTAAAGATAGTAACCCTTTGTATGTGTAACCGAAACTAGAAATAGGCATGAGCTCATTAGGGGCGCCAGGACTAACTGGTACTTTTCCACATATAGGGTTTTGTATGCTGTGCTGATAATGTATAAAAGTGTGTTACTGTCAAGGAGCCAGCAGTCTTCCTCGGCGCACCTGATGGGTGAGGATCGACGAGGCTCCTCTATATAGAGATCTATGGTGATTAATAAACGTTTGAACCTTCCACGTTGCCAACTGCTCCTTATTTAATGGATATTGCGGGCCAATGGTAAGTGTGGCCCTTGGAATAATTATTTTGACACAACATATCTAATTAATAGATGCATATACGCATTGGCAGTGAAAACTGAGCATTTTTATAATCAATATTCAGAGCCACGTGCCGTCCAACACAAAGCAAAGAATGGTTCAATGAGCATTTGTCATAAGGACTATTTAGTATAAGCTAGAGTGAGAACATGTAAAAAAAAATATTCTAAGTGCAGATAACTTACCTCTTTGCTATTTCTGGAGAAAAGCTGGCATGTCTGGCAAATAGTGAGTTTGTATACACTTTCAGACAGAGGAATCATACAGACACTGTGGTGTGACAAAATGCACTGAGCCATCCAATAATAAAATAGAAAACACATCACCTGGTAATGACTTTTGCTCTACCTCCATTGAATAACACTGCATTACTCCTCCAACAGAAAACAATGGCTCATTCAAAACATAAAGACCAGGAACAGCATCCAGGAACACCATGAACAGAAAATAATACTTTTAAAAATGTTACAATGCAAGCAAGACCATTGAGCAACTGCATTTCCTACATCTAACTAAGGACACATCCCAAGCTCTGGGGTGCATAGGCAGTAAGGGGGAGACTAGTTAGTGTCTGACACTTTAGATGCATTGAAATGAGTAGATTGAGAATACGACTAGGCCTTTTTAATGTCAACATATTCAGCTCAGCATTTTTTAAACATTTTAAATTAATAAAGGCACACAATTATTTACTGCGCCCACAGGTACATTGACAACAGTAACTCAGCGTTCAGAACACTTCAAAACCTTTAGAAATAACCTATGGAAGCATAAACATTGTTTCAGGAGCCTCAACCTGCAACTGCAGACAGCATCAATACATATTATTAATCTGCAAATTGAGCCTTTTACATAATACAATGAGGGGATCTAAAGCCGTTGTGCTCAGCAGTATTAATCCTCACACAGGAACATCCTATTGCAGAGGAGAGCTGTGGCTCAGCCGGCATGTACAAAGAGTGAGATGAACCGTCTACCTCTTTAATAGGATCTGTATGGTTTCAACAGGAGGAGAGACCGCAAAGGGGCTTAAGGGAGCTATTGGTACATAGGTGACATGCGTTCTATGGTGCTTGGCAAAGACAGTGACTTCACTTATTACACAAAGCTAGGTGACTCCTTTATTCACCCTCCCTCTCTCCCATCTCCCAGATGTGGCCCATGGAAGGCATACCACTCATGTAAACTAAGTGGAAGCATTCACTAATGGTAACCAGCATTCAATTTACCTGTACAAAGGTATTCCTGTGCAGTGTAGGAGTGTCTGGGGAGCAATGATTTTCTTCCAGTTTCCCAGGATTTCTGCTAACAGGTACATTGTGTATTGCATGTAGAAAGCCCAGATTTGGGGAGAGGAAGAATAAGGTGGATATGAGGAGAGGTGGGAGGGTGGTGAAAGCAACACTCAAACCATTGGTTGAGAAGGCGCTCAGATCCCTTTGCAAAGAACAGGGCTCCTGGAGTAAGAAACCGTTTTTTCCCATGTTGTGCCAGTGTTCATTGTGCCATGCATCCATTTAAGCAGAAATACTTTTTATAGTAGTAAGGCCTTGTGGACCTTCCTCTGAATGTCTGCCTTATGGTTCTCTTCACATTAAGGGACCGATTTTGATGTCGGACAGACCTGAGTCTGTCCGACATCGATTGGGTACTGGGACCGACCAACCTCCTGTCGGCGGTCCCAACCCAACAATTAGGATGCTGCCGAACACTGTTCGGTCGCAGTCCTATTCTTTACGATGGGAGCATGCATTCCAACCAAAATACATGCTCTCATTGTAAAAAGAAGAAGTGCAGTTCATCCCTGCACCCCTTGGCAGGCACCTCAAGGTGCAGGGATCAACAGGCTGCCATCCGGAGGATTTGCACCCATGGGTGTCCTGCTGGGGGCCCCCAAAGTCGACATCCAACAGCTTTTCTGTGTCGGAAAAGGCCGGCACAGAAAGGCTGTTGGATTCCGACATTGTAATTCCTCGGCAGAAAGAGCTGCCTTTGGGATTACAGGAGGCTTTCCGAATGGCAGACAGGCTCTCTGAGCCCATCTGAAGCCATTCGGAAATCTAGTTTGGATTAATTTCTGACCGACTCCATCCGAATGGGTCGGTCAGAAATTAATATACAAACTTCTTATTACGATGCCGTAGATATGGCACCAATTGAGTGTCAGAGCCGTTTCCTACGGCATCGTAATTGGCCCCTAACAGTGTTAAAGCGTCACTATGCCAAAATGTAAACATGTCATTGCAAAACATGTGGAAAACAAGAAATGGAGTTTGAAGTGACTGGGAAATCAGACAAGACAACTATAAGCAACAGCAGGGGAAACATTTACAGCCCAGGAGGGAGGTTAGCATTTATACTTCAGCTCACAACTGTGAAAAATCATGTATTGCACAGGACCATACCATGCTTCAAGTAAACTTAACAAAAAACACTGCCTCTGTGGCCACAAAGGAGATTCAAATCTCACACTGTGAAATGGGATAAACACACCAAGGAAACATCTGAATAGCTGCAGAACAGAGAAGGAGCATCGACACAGTTCAAGTTTGTAGAAAAGCCACACAAGTTAGGGACCTATCTCACAATAATCAATTCATGTGACTTACATATATATTTCATAAAACACAATGCTCGTATTGCACTGTTTTTGGGACAAACACACATGCATGCGCACACACACACAATATGTTGCTTGGTGTCCTTGTGTAAACGGTACAGAGAGTCTAACAAGCCATAATGGTATCTGACAAAAATTGAAGACTGTGACAGAATAGACACAAGAAACAAGTGGTTTGATGGGATTGTGTGATAAAAAAACATAAAAACTAATGGACACCATGCAAAAAAGACTAGATCAAAGATACAATTGAATTGGCGTCTAAGGTGCTCGAAAACTGACATGCTCATCACATTATCAACAGAACCCACGATCAAGAAATAAATGATGGGACCGAATGCCATTGCGACAAATCCCCCTGTGGTATATCGCGTTTTATGTAGTTTCACAAAAATATCCTAGCTAGAATATCAACTAAACTAATGTGTAATATAAATGTAGATTTGCTGTACTAAACTACATATATATGTACCTTTACAACATCTATGCATCTTCACGGTACCTAGAAGTGGTGTTAAGAATAGTTAATCTAAAATGATCTATATTAACTAACATTCATGGTCCTTTGGTGGAGCGATATGTGTGTACATGATACTCAGCTAGCACTTAATAAGTAGTGATGCTGGTCCAAGTGGCACACAGCCCCTTCCTCGTTCATACATTTCATACTCAGGCAGCACACCAATGAACACGCACACCAACCATACAGTGGAACAGCCATATTGGAAGAGGGTGCTAACAGCATTCATGATGTATAACCGCGATACACCCATTGCAGTGCACCCTCTTGTAAACCTGGATTCATGTGTACATCACAGTAGAGTTGTACTGCAGATGACAAGGACCACCTGAAATAACCAAAACATATAAAAGGAGGAGGATCCTATGTTAATCTATACAGTTAGTCATGTTGTTAAGCAGGATCTGTGAGTTCCACCCTTTCCACTGACGTGCAGTAAGTGGTAGACTACACACCAGGACCAACCCAGCGTTCCATCCTTCTGATATCTCTACAGTGAGTTCCATTAAAATGGGTAATAATAACATATTTTATTCTACAGCGTTTAGAAACAGCAGCAGAGAGATATGAATGAGTTGTATAAAAAGAGCTTTCTAATATACAAGGTACTCTGTAGTGATACTCCCAGTGAAATTCATATGCTATCAGAAGTTACATAACTGCCATTCTTTCCACTCGAATAGGTGTTTGCATGTTCAGTAAACACTTATATGTGCTGTGCTTAATGCGAGAGAAGGTTTTTTGTTCTCTTGAGGTTGGATTTCGGATGGGAGTTGCATTGAACCAGATGATACGTGCAATATGGTTTTATACTCGACAGGAGCACTTGATTCAAGCATTGTAAGCCCTATCCCATAAAGAGACCACTGGAAGGGCTAATTTAAGACTGGTCTCTACCACAGGATTTAGATGACTGGTGCCTTAACTAGCAGATTAGGAGATAGCGCCATTTTACAACAGTGGCAAATATTTGCTTGTCACAAGAACTTTAAAACATTTGCCTATTTTTTGTTGCAATGTATCAGCATTTGGTTACATCACTAAAGTAAACAATACTGAACAGCATACACAAAAATAACTACACAGTTAAAACATAATAGGGCAGAACACAACAACACAATCAAAAGAGAACACCACACAACGACTACTGTGCAACACAGCAACATTACAGCAGAGGTCTTCAAACTTTTGGATACCGAGACCCCCCATCATCATTTTCAGGCATAAGGACCCCCTTCTGACAAAAATGTCTAAAACTGTAGGCAGGGCTACTGGAATTATGAGGCAGGTGAGGACCAAATTACATGACAGGCTTGACTAAATTGTGTGGGAAGAAAATGTAAATAATGTTATGTGATGCTGCATATTTTGGGACAGCATTGCTTCATTATTTTGACGTTTTTTACACACAGTAACACCGAGGAAAGATTTCACCCCGTCAGCAGCAGTTTATAACCAAAATACAGAAATTGACATCAGAAAGATATCTAGTCAACGTTTGTGAAGAGCCTTCCAGTCCGCAGGAATATGTGCTGACACCCACATTAGAAGCTTAAAGCCCTGGTGGTCTTGTGCAGAGTTAAGCAGTTTACCCATGCTGCTTTCCTCTCACCCCCTCCCTTCCATCCCTCTCTCCTCTACTCTCCCAACCCCGGCTCCCTATCTCACTTTGCAGGCTATTTTCTTTCACCCCTTTTTACAACTTCTGAACTCTCTCCATTCAACCTCTCACTTCACCTTAAATCACCTCTTGCCATTCTGTCTTTTCACTGCCCTCATCTCTAACAGTCTCTCGCATTTATCTCCTGACCTCTCTGGCCCGTCACCTTCCATGTCCCTCAGCACTTCTCATTCATCTCAAGTCTCTCCATTCAAATTTTTTGTCTATTTGTATCTTACACCTCTCCAGTTCTCCATTCATCTTTCACATCTCACCTTAGTTCTTCCACACCTTCTTGAACCAACGTCCCTCTCCCCTGTTAGCTCAGCACCAGTGCTTAATTTGAGCAGGTGGCTCTGCACTGGCACCTAATTGTGCACACTGGCACTATGACAGTCTGCCACATGGTGGCTCTGTCTGTGTAACTTAGAGATGATCAGAACAGCTGTTTATTAATTCAATATACATTAAAAATGATAAATTCCTGACACTCATGCCATTCTTATAGCTTTGGCTGTTATGGGTATTTTGGGTAGTTGCATAGGTATTGTCATTGGCTGTGCAGGCAAGGCAATGGATGGGTGGTTAAAGTTGCAGTGGCCTACTGGTGAGGGCCCTGTCACATGTTGTATTACAAGTTAATCACTGCTCAGCACCCACCCCAGTACTCCTTCTCTTCCCCTATCGCTGCTGTGCCTCACCAATGTCACATCAAATTATCTTTTTAGGTCACAAATCACCTCTCAGCTATCTTCTCTCAGTTTAACAGTAGCCCTCCTCTGTGCCGTCACATTTCGCTCTCACTCACTTCTTGTGTGTCCGCACTTCCCTTCGGCACTTCACATTTGTCTTCATCCCTGACCTCTTCAATCAAATTCTCTTGCTCCCTTGCTGTCCTCTCTCATCCTCTCATCTCTCCTCACTGCGCATACGGGTCAGACCCATATGCTCCTCTCGGCCTATGCCACTCTGCTTATTGTTACCTAATTTAGGAAGGCATGAATTGTCTGTCTCGCTGTTTTGGTGCAGGCTGCACAGTTATGGAACTTGCACCCTTCTTTGCTTCGCTCCACCAAGCATCTATTATCCTTTAGGAAGATATAAAAACATGGCTCTATGCTCTGTAGGTTATCCCATTTGGCTAGTTGCCCTTCCCTTTCTGTGTGTTTCTCATTTGCCTTCAGGCAGCAGATGGCTATTAGCCCCAGGACACCTTTTGGTAACAGTGTCGCACTCCAAATGTAAATAATAATAACAGGCAGAAGCGGGGGAGCCACTAGACCCGTACTTTAGGGGGTGCTAACACTCCCAGCTAGGGCTGACCCTAGCACTGGTGCACAAGGTGCAACAGTCTTTTTTGGTGCCCCCCTCAATTTCCTCCTTCTCCATGAATTCCCCCACTACCACTCACCAACAATACACCTCATCTCTCTATAGCACCTTTCTGTCAAACATTATTTTTTTTTATAGCACTGTTCATAGTTTACTCACACTCAGTTCTGTGATCTGCATGATACATGTTCTTTGTAGCAGGCACATTAACCCTCTGCACTGTGTGGGTGACAAGAGTGCCCATGTGAGTGCACGGTGAGGGATCAACAATGTGAGAGTAGGGTGCAGGATGAGTGAGGTGACCATATGAATTTGGGTGCGGCTGTAAGTGCAGAGTGGAATGAATGAATGCATGTTTAGTGATGGGTTGTTTGAGTGAGTTGCAGATTGAGCAGTGAGGGGGACAGGTGAGTGAAGTGTCAGATGAGTGCAGGGTGAGTAGAGTGCTTGTGTGACTGCAGAGAGAGGTATAGGGTCAACAGCGCAAGTGCATTGTGAGTGCAGAGTGATCACTGTGTGTGCAGGGTGAGCGGGTGAATGGTGTGAGTGCATGGTGATCAGTGTGAGAGCATTGTGATTGCTGTGAGTGCAGGATGAATGTGAAAGTGAAGGGCGAGAATAAGGAGTTAGTTGTCTGAATGCAGGGGGCATTCCCAGACACTTAAAGTCACTCAGCATGTAATTGACGGCAGTGTAGGGTTTAAGATGTAAGTTAAACTATTTCTAATATGGCATTAATCAAGGATCAAGGGTGGAGGAAATAAATATTATTCTGATCCTGTAACAAACTTCGAGTCCTATGGTTAGGGTTGCCAGCTCATTATTTTGATGGCCCAGGTGGTACAAAAATAAGAAGTCACCTAAAACTGTATTTTCAGCACTTATCTGTGCATACTTAGAACAGCAAATATAAATGGAAAGCACTTTTAATTGTGTTCTGGGGCTGCCTCAATGATGCAGGACTGATAATTAAAAAGAACAAAACAAAAAAGTCACATAACAAATGAATACATACTTTTTTAATTATAACTCTATTTAGTGTCAAGAGGAGGTCTTTGCAGGCTCTTTAAGCAACACACGCAGGCATTTTTCTTTTGGCAACCCTACTTTATATTCCTTTTCATGAAATGCATTCTCACACTACCGCTGTGAATGTAAAACACAAATGTAAGGAATAGGCAGAGTGGGGGCCAGGGGTTACTGAAACCAGAAAAAAAAAAACCTTGGTAACCAGTTTACAAATGTATGTAAATATGCAAATGGTCTTTAAAGACCTGTGAAAAACTCTAGCGTGCCGGAGATAAGACTCCAGACACTGCCCAGCCGAGCCCACAGCAGCTCGAGCTGCACTGCAGGAGCCCGGGCTGAGACACACGATGGGGGAGGGGGGCTGAAGCCCTTGTAATCCTATGGGCCTGGGCAAAAGTGTGATTGGGAATGCGTGACCCCCTTTGTATCACTCCACAGCCCCCCTGGGGGTCGCTCCCCACAGTTTGAAGACCCCTGCATTACAGTAACACTTCACAAAAAATACAACAGAACACGTCTCATTCCACAATGGAATGCCTTTCAACAAATATGCACACATATACTTGTCACACATACTTGTCACACATTAGTGCTTACAGAAATCTGCTTTTGAAATACAGTGGTAAAAGGTGTTTGCGCCAAGCATGGTCTTAACTTAGCACAGGGGACATGAATTAGCTAGGGATGGAGGTTCTGAGAGAAAGAGTGTGTGTTTGTGTCCCACCTTAGCAAAGTTAAAATGTGGCAACAACAAACCTTAATACATTCACTTTTGTTCAAAATAATATCTGGAGATTGACAACAAAGTCCTAAAACTGCAATTTTGATGCTGAGCTGCAGCAAATGGGGGAGACTGGGAGAGATGTAGTGGGAGTAATCTTGTAAATCCAATGCACAGCAACACAGACGTAAGATCAGCACTGCAGGGTTAATTGCTTAAAAAAAGGCCTGCTCTTAAAAGAAAATAGTGGGTAAAATAAAAGGGTTTGTGACTAATACTAGGACAAGTGGCACAGCATTCAGAATTATAGCTCAAAGTACGAATATTATTTCCTTACATTATCACAGTAATCTAATGTCCCCTCAGAAATTACCCTTTTCCTTGGCACAGTGTAGTGCTATGTGCCACCTACATGTGGAGCACACAATTAAACACGCATTAGCAAAACCAATAGGTCCACAAGCCTTTTGGCAATTTTTGTTTTTGCAAAATGTTATTGTTCAGGAAGCTGCTGGGCCCTCATCAATGTAGAAAAAAAAAAACACTGACTGAAAGCAAAAACGTTTTTTGATCTCAAAAAAACCACACATTACCATGGTACTCCCAGTCACTGCCTACTTCGTGTGTGGAGGTGTGCTTTATGAAGCGGTAGCATGCCAAAGCTCGTAGTGAAGTCAACCAATGGATATAGTGGGCTCACGCATTGACCCTTGACTCTTGGTGGAATGTGTTGAAGAAAAATGTGAAGGAGACAACCACAGATCAATGGAGGAAGTCTGGCTAAAATTCTCTATAAATAACTATGTAATACGCATAATTATAATAGAAGCAAAAGGTCTTGGCTAACACAGACCTAAAAAAGCCAGTCGGTCTGGCATTGGCTTTTAGCCTCTAGCCTTCAAGAAAGTAAGAAGAAAGAAAGAAAGAAAGAAAGAAAGAAAGAAAGAAAGAAAGAAAGAAAGAAAGAAAGAAAGAAAGAAAGAAAGAAAGAAAGAAAGAAAGAAAGAAAGAAGCAAAATAGAACAAAAGAACCAAAATAGATTGAAAGAAAGAAAAAAGGGAAAATTGAATGAAAGAAGGCAAGATCTCACACACGAAAAAAAGGGAAACAGAACGAAAGGAAGACAGAAGGCAAGAAAGAATAAAGAAAGAAAAAAACAAAAGAACAAAAAAGAAGGAAAGAAAGAAAGCAAAAAAGAAGGCAAAAAACAAAGAAGAAAAGACAGGAGGAAAGAAAGAAAGAAAGAAAGAAGCAAAATTGATCAAAAGAAGCAAAATAGATTGAAAGAAAGAAAGAAGGAAAGATGAAAGAAAGAAGGCAAGTTTGCAGACAAGAAAGAAAGGTAAACAGAAAGAAAGGAAGACAGAAGGCAAGAAAGAATAAAGAAAGAAAAAACAAAAGAACAAAAAAGAAGGAAAGAAAGAAAGCAAAAAAGAAGGCAAAAAAGAAAGAAGAAAATACAGGAGAAACAAAGAAAGAAAGAATGAAAGAAAAAGAAAGAAAGAAAGAAAAAAGAAAGAAAGAAAGAAAGAAAAATTTAATACAGAACAGTTGCAAATGAACATAATCTGTTATGTCGGGAAATAGCAGCAGTCAAATAAAGATACAACACTCCAAAAATAATTTACAATATGATTGGCAGGAGACAGGAAGTGTTCAGGCCAGAATGTGCCTTTTGCTTACATGAAAAGCTTCCTGCTATCACATCAGACTCTAAACACAAAGGCAACACTAAAGTAATCCTAAAGTAAAAACAAAAACACTGGCACAGAAGGGAATTACCTTATGTGCCGATGTGTCTTTCTGAAAGGACAAAATGCAGTCACTCAAAGTGAAGTTATTGAGTGCTTATGTAGGCTGATCCTTTGCCCCATGCTGCATTTTGTAGTGGGCTTAAGCAGAATGTGAATGACACAAAAAACAGACCAAGGAAAGGAAAGAGATGACTGAAAGCTTCTTTAAATAAGTATATTATACATATCATTTTAGTAAAATCTAAAGGTTTTTGCTAACACCAGACCTAAACAACACCTTCTTTTTAAATCTGATTATCACTTTGAATAACCAATTGCAGGAGAAACATGTCTTCAAGTCCCACAGACTAAGAGGCCTGTGGTATGCTGATAAACCAGGTATCTACTAAGGGTGTAGAAAATGATAATTAAGAATGTGTGAAATTATGCCTGTGTGAAATTTACAAAGCCCACGTGGGTGGTGTAAAATATGTCATGCCAATATCACTTGTGATGTTTTATACTTAAAATAAATTAAAAAACTCGTCACTTCCAGGTATGACTCAGTATTCAGATTTCTGAGCTGCCCTGAAAGTCCCAGTGAGGGCTCAATTGAAGTTTCAAGCCCACTCAGGGCTCGAGAAAATTCGATATATTAGCTTGAATGTCCTCCTCTGTTGCTGGGTGTTGGCTAGCGAACTTTCCCCATATTATAATGCAATGGTGTGGGTGACTTGTTGTCCATCTGGGTGCACTCCCTGGATGGGTAACAAGTCCTGGAAACCCCCTACAAGAGGCAAGATGCTAGTCTTGTATTTCAGTGGGGTGGAAAGGTCCGTCATGGTCTCAGGCCAGAGCTCATTGGGACCCACCTGGGCTCCATGTGCTGTGCTGCAGTGCTACAGAAAGCCTGTGGAGGGCTCCTTTAATTCTCTAGGTTGAAAATACCTGACCAGGCTAAGGTTCAGAGCCCTAATGGGAACTGGCTGAGGGCCTCTAGGATGAAGGACCCATGCACTGACCCCGCATCCCTCAGAGTTCCCAGGATGGGCTTCCACAGACATGGGGAGGCTTCCTCTGCTTTGCGGGATCAGAAGCTCTGAAGAGGGCCAAGGTACGAGCTTAGGCTGGCCCTGAGGTACAATGTCGCTGCCCTGGGCTTCATTATTCACCCTGCCATGTCCCCTAGGGAGGACTCCCCTGCTTCACTAGGATAAGAAGCTCGGACCGGGCCCGAGCCAGCGCACTTGCTGTCCCAGGGTTGCAAGCCCCCGGCCCTGGATCCATTCTCCAGCTTATCATGTCACATAGTGCCAAAGATGGGTGCTGCAGATCAGGGGATGGCTCAAGAAGCTCTGACCAGGCCTTGGGTCAGAGCTCTGGCTGATGAAAGCCTGAGCCCCATTCTCCAGCGTCCTGCATCTCAAAGTGCTGGAAAGCGTACCTGCAGGCCTGGAGTGGTCTGATTTGCTTTGCTATATAAGAAGCTCTGAGTGGGCTCCAAGTCTGCACTCCAGCTGGCCCACAGGAGCAAGTTCCTGCCCCTGGGCGCCATTCTCTGGCTTGCCATATCAGAACGTCACTGGGTGGTGCTCTCACAGGCCCAGGGAGGGTGCCATTGCTTTCTAGAATAAAAAGCTCTGACTGATCCCCAGGTCAGAGCTCGATCTAATCCAGAGTGAGGGCACCATGTGCCAGGCATGCAGAGTGCCCAGGATAGACTTCTCTAGGCCCTGTGAGGGCACCCCTGTTTCGATGGCTTGAGGTACTCTGACCAGTGTGCCAGCTGGCCTTAGGATGGAAGCTCCCGGCCCATAGCTCCATTTCTCCAGCCTGCAGAGTCAGAAAGTGCTGAAAGAGGGCCCTGCAAACCTAAACAGTGATCCCCTGTTTACACAGGATAAGAAGCGCTGATCTTGAGCTGTTCAGGGCTCCACCTTTCCAAGGGTTCAAGCCCCTGGCTATGGGCTCCCACTGTGTCAAAAGGTCACCAGGATAGGGTCTTGAAGGCCCCTGGGACGGCTTTCCTGCTTTGCTGGCTAAAAAACTCTGGCTCAGGCCCAGGTTTGAGCTCTGGTGGCCTGGGGGGGTGGGGGGGTAAACGTAAACAACCTTGACCCCGTATCCATCACTCTGCATGTTGTTACAACGCTGTTGTTACAACAACAGCGTTGTAACAACGCATACCATTACTCCGCAAGCCATAACAACGACTTGCAGAGGGGGGAGGAGGTGTTGGATTTAAAATCCAACACCTTCCCTACTGTCCGCACAGACTGGAGTTGGAATAGTAAATTATACTATTCCAACATCCAGCGCCCCCCTCCGCAAGTCGTTGTTACGACATGCGGGGTAACGGGATGCGGGGTCAAGAGGCATATTTGGCCTGGGGATTCAAGACCCCAGTACTGGGCTTCATTATCCAGCCTGCTGGGTCACAAAGTGCCAAGGGCAGGGTCCCACAGGCCAAGGGAGGGCTCTCCTGCTTTGCCAGTTTAAGGAGCTTTGACTGGACCTCTGGTCAGAGCGCTAGCTGGTCGGGGGTGCTATCCTTCATTAATGTGCTCCATTCTCCTGCCAGCTGAGTCACAAAGAGCCCATGATGCAGTTCCACAGGCCAACATTCACTGGGTGGAAAAAAACTGACCAGGCCCAGTGTCAGAGCTCTAACTGGACCCAGGAGAGCCCCCCCCCAAGACATGCTGTCCATGCACTGGCCCGCCGTGCCTCAGAGTGTCTTACATAGGCTTTGCGGGATAAGAAGCTCTGAAGAGGCCCTAGGTCAGAGCTCATGCTGGCTAGGGATGGCAGCTGCCTGCTTTGCCAGGATAAGAATCTCTGACTTGGTCCAAGGTCAGGGCACCGGTAAGGCCTGGGGCAAACCTGGGTTCCATCCTGCGGCCTAGTATGTTGCAAAATTTCCAGGACTGAGTCCGGTAAGCCCAAGGACGGCTCCCTTACTTCGCTCACTTAAGAAGCTGTGACTGGTCCTCCATTCACAGCTGTGGCAAGCCCTCAGCCTTGGGCCTCCATTACCCGGCCTGCGGAGTCACAAGGTGTAAAGGAACCCATCCTGCATGCTCAAGTAGAGCTCACTTGCTTCACAGATAAGAACTTCAGACTGGGCCCAGGGTCAGTCCTCACACTGCCTTGGGGTAACACTGGGCTCCATTCTCTAGCCTGCTGAGTCACAAAGTACCTGAAATGGGTTGTAAAAGGCCCAGGGTGAGCTCCTTTGATTTGTCAACTTCAATAGCTCTGATTAGATCTCATATCAGAGCTCAACTGGCTTGGGATGCAAGCCCTCAGCACTGCCTCCATTCTCCAGCCCACTGAATAATAAAGTGCTTGGGACGAGGATCTACAGGCTCTGCTTTGATGGTTTAAGAAGCTTTGAGTAGCCAAAGGAGAGCAGCCCGGCTAGCCCAAGTGGGTTTCTTAGGAGTTGGGGTCCGTGCATTGGCGCCTGGTGTCTCTGAGTACCCGGAAAGGCCTTTTGAAGGCCCAAGAAGGACTCCCCTGCTTGGCTAGGATGAGAAGCTCTAACTGGGCAGGCCTCTCCTGCTTCACTGGATAATAGGCTCCAGCCAGTCCCTAAGAGAAAGCCCCCTTCCCTGGGATTCATTCTATGGCCGAATGAGTCACAAGGTGCAGATGACACTATGTCTCAGGTCTGGGGAAGGCTCTCTTGCTTTGCAGGGATAAGAAGCTGTGATCCGGCCCATGGCTAGTGCGCT
This sequence comes from Triturus cristatus, assembly GCF_964204655.1. Lineage (NCBI taxonomy): Eukaryota > Metazoa > Chordata > Amphibia > Caudata > Salamandridae > Triturus > Triturus cristatus. The sequence goes on along the minus strand of NC_140585.1, from coordinate 1,051,429,219 downwards.
GCCTGGCCTGAATGTGGCCCTGGGCTCCATTCTCGATCCCGCCTGTCAAAAACTGCCCAGAACATGGCCCCACAAGCTGACAGAGGGCTTTCCTGCTTCACTGGCTTAAGAAGATCGGGCTGGGTCAGAGCTCTGCTGGTACAGTGATGTAAGCCCCTGACTCTATTCCCTGGCCCGCTGAGTAAGTGCTCAGGACAGGGCCCGCAGGCCTGGGGAGGGCTCTCCTGCTTGTCCAGTTTAAGAAGCTGTGACCAGACTCCAGGTCAGAGCTCTGGCTGGCTCAGCGTGAGTGCTCTTTGCACCTGTGGCCCATGCACTGGCCCACCATTCTCAGCATGCTTCAGCATCTTAAGAAGCTCTGACGGCACCCCAGGTCAGAGTTCCTACAGGCCTGGGTTTGTTAGACACTGACCTCCATTCTCCAGCTGGCCAAGTTGCAAAGTGCCCAGGATGGAGTCCCGCAGGCTCTGAAGAGGTCCCTGGTCAGTGCTTCGGCTGGCCTGGGGGTGGAAGCCCCTGGCCCTGGACTTCTTTATTTTCTGTGTTGCAAACTGTCCAGGACACAGACCTTTGGATGCCTTCCTTGCATCACTGGGGTAAGAAGTTCTGATCAGTCCTAGTGTCAGAACTCTAGCTGCCCTGGGGGTGCAAGAATATGGCCCTAGGTTCCCTTCTCTGGCTTGCTGTTCTGCAAGGTTTCCAGGGTTGGGTCCCACAGGCCAAGAAGGGTTCCTCTGCTATGCCTGGATAAGAAGCTTTGCTGGGCCTAATGTCAGAGCTCCGGCCCCCAGGCCTTGGCTCCATTATCTGGCCTGCAGTGTCAAAAAGCTCATGGGAACAGGACCCCACAGGCTTGGGGAGGGCTCTCCTGCTTCACCACCTTAAGAAGCTCTGACCAGCCCCTGGCTTAGAGCCCCAGCTGACCTGGGAGTGCCAGACTTCACCAGCAACTCTCTGGTCTGCCGTGTCAAAAACTACCCAGCATTGATTGATGCAGGCCTCGATTTAGGGCCCATAGAATCTGGGGTCTGTGTAGCTGCCTGCAGTGTCTTAGATTGGTGAGGATGGTTTCTGCAAGGCAGGGATCTCCTGCTTCACCCAAAGAAGCACTGACCATTCCCAGATCAGAGCTCCGACAGGCCTCAGGATAGGGCCCTGGGACCTGGGGTCCATGCGCCCTACCCCCATTTCTCAGAGTGAGTAGGATGAGCTTTTGCAGTCCCAGGTAGGGCTCCCCTGCTTAACTGGGTGAAGAACCTCTGACAGGCCTCCATGTCAGAGTTAAGCAGGCCCTTGGTGAGGGGCCCAGGTACTCAGCGGTCCATGCACCCTGCTGACGTGTCCCAGAGTGCCTATGGCATGGTCCTGCAGGCCAGGGGAGGTGCCCTCTGCCTCACAGAGGTATGATTTGTCCAAGCCTAATTTCAGAGATTTGGCTAGCCTTGAGATACAAGTCCCTGGCTTTGGGTTTAATTCCTTGGCCTGCCATATTGCAAAACTCTCAGTACAAGGTCCTGCAGGCCCATGGAGATCTCCCCTGCTTTAAGATGTACTTGCCAACCCTGGGCTAGAGCTCAGGCAGGCCCCTAGGGAGAACCCCTGCCATATCCCAGGGTGCTAGAACAGGTTTCTACAGGCCAAGGCAGAGCCCCTCTGCTTCACCAAGATAAAAAGCTATGACAGGGCCCCAGGAAGAGCTACAGCAGGCCCCGGGGTACATACGCCCCGTCACAGTGCCTCACAGTGCCCAGGATGAGCTTCTGCAGGCCTTGAGAGAGCTCCTCTGCCTTGCCTACTTAAGAAGCTTTGACCAAGCGGTTCCCAAATCAGGGCCCTCAGCACAGTGACCATGATCTCTGCTGCCATGTCTCAGAGTGACCAGGACAGGCTTACATATGCAGGGGAGAGCTTCTCAGCTTCACAGGGCAAAGAAGCTCTAATCAGGCCTGGGATCAGAGCTCAAACGTGCCCTGTGTTGGGGTCCCGGGACACTATTGCCATGTCTCAGAGTGTCTAAGACAAGTTACTGCAAGACCAGGAGAGCTCCCCTGCTTTGCAGGTGTGAAAACCCCAGAGCAGGCACTGTATTAGAGTGCTTGCAGACCAGGGAGAAGGCCCTTAGGATCTGGAGTTGATGTGCCCAGCCACCATGCCTCAGGACAGGATTCAGTAGGTCCCAGTAGGTATTTCACCACTTTACATGGGTGAAAATCTATGAGCGGGTACTTGGTGGGGGTCCGTAGGGCTCTCCGTTCCTAGGTGGGCTTTAGACCTGTCCCATGGTCTGAGCCCAAGCTGCGAAGTCCTTCTGCACCCTTCCAATTTAGGCAGAAATGCTTTACAGATTGCATGGTGTGGCAACTAGTCATCCTTGTCTAAACCTGACTAACTAGTGTTGTGCCCAATAAGTATGCGTGACCAGTTGGCGAGGCTGCCTTGAAATTCCCAATGATTGTTGATTTGATGATTCAAACCCAGTTAGGGGTCTGGAAGCTCATAAATATGTGCTCTGATGTTCCCCAGTGTCATTCAGTGTGCACAGATTACAAGAATAGCCAGTGGACTTCCTCTGTAATAGTAGGGCAACAGTATGGCTGACCTTTTGTCCATCTGGATGCCCGTCCCAGACAATGCAAGGTTTCTGCGAATCGCATACAAGCAACCAGATGTCCAGTCTCTATATCTATGCCATTGTTGGAGTGGAATGTTGTGTGATGTCCTCAGGCAGACCTCAGGTGGGTCCACTAGAACTGGGTCCTGTGTCGGCCTACTGTGTCTCACAGTGCCCATGATGGGCTTTCATAGGCCTGAGAGTTCCCCTGCTTTGCTGGGGTGAAAAGCTCTTAGCAAGGTCCAGATGGAGGTTCTGTGGGGGCTCTATACATGAATGAACCTCAGGCAGGGCCCGGGATCTCAGCTCCACCCTGTGAAGTCCCTCTGTACCCCTCCAATTTAAGCAGAAATGTTTTCCAGGAGACAAAGTGTGGCCAGATGCCTGTTCTTTGGACCTATCCATCTGGTGGCACCACCAATAAGAAGGAGTGGTGTGACCAGATGGCCATGCTGCTTTGAAAGTGCCAATGAGATTTCATTGATACTTGAGGCCCAAACAGGGCTACAGGAGGTCAGATGCATTAGCTAGAATGTCCCCCCTCTCTCACCCTGTGTGCACGTGTTACAAGAAAGGCCAGTGGCCTTTCTCTAGACTAGCAGGGACAAAGTAATCAGGACATATTGGCAAAGGCCATTGCCAGCCTAGCCTAGTCCCATGTCTATCTCCCCCCGCCCTGTCCAGGAGCCAGACTTCCTAGAGAGCAGACAGGGACCTGAAGTAAACAGCCCAGACTTGTTTAGGTATGGTCTAGCCAGCACTATACTATCATTGAATGGGCATACGTTGCCCTCTTAGGAATGGACTGCTTGGCCAACCTCAGCTGTTATTTCAAGCAAAGAGCTTACACCCCACCAGTGAGTATCTGACTCGCGAATGTGCCTTTTATGGAAGCCCACCTCTGAAGCAGTTATCCTCACCCAGAAGAGCGATGACCAAACTGCCTGGAATCTTGCCATCTGGTGGTCTGACCAGAGTGAATGGAAGGGTTTGGTGTTTAGACCTAGATGCAACCTGGTGGCTCAGGCCCAGTATGCCACACCATTGCCAGTGCTCTACCTACTGCATTTCTGCAGCAGCACAGAATGATTTTTTCATGAGATGTCCCTGCTGGCTCATGCTGGTAGTGAGGCCAGTACCAGTGTGTCTCACTTAGGCTGCCTCTTGGCCCCGACTCTCCACACCACATTGCCACAGAGCAGACAGGGCTGCTGCTGCCTTTGGATTCACCTTGCCTACTCGCCTCTGCAGCTAGCAGAGCCTCCCCAGCCATACAGGCTGTTGAGGGGTTTGAGATTCGGTGGACTATGGGCATGCAGTTCCTCCTCAAGCATGTGTGGCTACCTGATTTATCCTTCCACCAGCATATGTTCAAAGATTAAGCAATGCAAGTGTAAATAATGTATGATTCCATAGATCGTTCCATCGTTTACTTGGATAACTGTAGTAATTCTAGGGCTAATTCATGCCAATGAGCACTGACCTCCCAGCATACATGTATCTATGAGACAAACACCCATCTGGGCTCACCCAGCCACTTTGGTAACTCTAGATAATCTCAGGCCTGTAGTGATGGTGATGATACATTTAGATGTCTACCCTATCAAACTGGGCCCAGGGGTTATCCCACCCTGCCAAGCTTTAGTATGTGTCTGTGGGTACCCACATGCTGGTGCACCTCTGCAGTGTTGGGGGCAGCTCTGAGCCAACCAGCTCCAAGAATCACCAGTGAGAGTCAGGGTGAAGCCCTCATGCCTGAAGGGACCCGGTCCACCAGGCACACGCCAGAGCAGCCTTTCCTTCCTAGGGCAGGATGGTGTCAGACCACGGAGGAGTCTGGGGCTTCTCTGAGCTGACCAGCTCCAAAATTGAACAGTAAGAGGCAGAAAAAGCCATTGCTTTCACCTGGGAGGACAGGTCCCTTTAGCCCGGGGGTTCAAGCCACCATACAAAGCCACTTAGCCTGCATAGGACAGAGTTGTGTCAGACAGGGGCAGAGTCTGGGGCTGCTCTGGGCAGAACAGTTCTAGAAATCCCCATTGAGATGTGGGTGAAGCCATGGCTTTCTCCTGGTAGAGTGGGTCTCCTCCTCCAGCCGGGGCCTCAGACACTAGGTCTGGCACCCATCTCCGCCTGGGGTACAGTGGGGTCCGACAGGGGAGGAGTCTGGGTTTCCTCCAGGTAGAAGAGTTCAACTAAACCCGAGTAAGAGGTTGAAGAAGCCATGCCTTTTGCCTGTGAGCCCTGCCCCCCCAGACTGAGGCTTCAACCAATGAGTAGACTCAACTAGCCTGCCTGGGGCAGGTGAGATCCAGACGGGGAAGGGTCTGTGGCCTCTCTAGGCTGTACAGTTCCAGCAATCCACCAGTGAGAGGCTTTTGCCAGGGAAGGCTGGCCCCCCAGACCAGAACTCCAGCCACTGGGCAGAGCCACGTAGTCTGCCTCGGTGGCACCCCACTTGCAAGGATTTGCCAAGTTTTGAGACATTCAGCAGTACGCTTGTCAGCCTTGGAATTCTATTACCCCAGTGACGTTTCTTTCGGAAAGTCAAATTAACCAACTGACAAGTCTGGATGACCAGCCCATGAACCATGTCACAGCCTATTTTATATTACGCACAGCCCAAGAACCTGATCCAATTATTATCAAGTAAAGACCATAGAAAGATGGACACTGCTTTGCAGAACAATTCATTGTGTATAACAGACTACAGTATTCTTGTTGATAAATGTAGCCAACGTTAAATACAAAATCCCTAGATCAAAATGAATGTGAATTTCTAAAGCACATGTGCAAGACCTTTGTCTCTGAACAAGGCACTCAGTCTAGGCCCTTTCCTTGGCAGAACTTCCCAGATTACAAAATGTACAGTATGTACAAAGTTGGAAGGTCAGGAATCTTTATTTGTTCCGCACATCATGCACACCGTGTTAAGAGACGCCTCAAGTAGCACGTGTTTTGGATAAGTGGTGGTAACCTTTTGAGAATGGGTGGCTTAAATTAGCCAGTGTTCTCATAGTATTGTGGTTTCACTGCCCTGAGGCAGCTGCCAAGCCATCAACCTCCACATCATCAGCAACAATTTGGGCAACTGTTCTTTATTTTCTTTATCAAGTTCCTGAAACAAATATGTCCCTGATAGCTGAGCTCTCATAAAAGAGCAAGCATTTGTAAAGCCAAAAGGTTTGGCCTTTAAAACCTGTTCGCAGAACTATAGTGTTTGCAAATGTTTGTTTCCTAATTTATTATTTAGTTTACTGATACTAAATGACATGTTCAAAGGAATAGCTCGACCATCTAGGAACAGTTGAGAATTAGAATAGATTGTTACTAAAGCAGTGCTTGTGCAGGATGCTGCAGAATACAAGCAACAGCCAGGGGCCTGGTAGCAATGTCTGGAGCTCTGCTGGGTTGTTGAGAAAGGAAAATAGTTCAACCAAAGTTTTTATTAGTACAAAATAATACATGTAAAATATATTTGAAAATATGGTCTTGAACTATCAGCTGATCCACTGAAGGGCAATGCTTTAATGGAGGATGAGCACAGTGCGCAAAACGAAAGTGCAGTCACTCACAGCGGGGAAAGCCAACGGCTGATGTGGGATGATCTATTGTCCATACTGAATGTTGATGTGGGAGTAAGCAATTTATTTGACCAATAGATGAAGGTCAATGACTCAAAGCCCCTGTGTATCTTTATTGTATACAATTTAAACAAAACAAAAAGCAATTGCCTGGCAGAAAAGCTAGAGCTGTATCTAAAGCTAGACTTACAAAAGTCCTCAAAACATGTCTGATGGGCTGAAGCTAAAATTGGGGGGCATGTGAAGAGGGGAGGCATGTTCCTTCTTTTCCAAGGGCTGCCTCAGCAGACAGAGAAATCAAGATAACATAACGCCTCCTGGCACGATGTAAATTGGGGGATTAAGTCCCCTTGAATCCTGAGGGACCCTGGGGCCAACTAGCCCACCAGGTAACTCCAGTAAGCGCCACAGAGCTGCGTTTACAGATATTGATATTTGGGAATTCTGCCATCTGATTGGCTGAGGCGTTACGAGCACAAGCTTGTTGCTGATTGGCTGCAAGCGGTTGCAACTAGGAAGTGTTGGCCGCCATTTTGTGATTCCGTTGAAGCGAGTAAGGTGAAAAAAGGGGGGAAAAGTGGGAAATAGGAGGGTAGGAGCACTGTAACCTCTGTGGGGTGTTCAGGGTGTGCTATAGAGGGGGTGCGAAGGAAGTATTTACCCCTACCGGTGTGTAAGTGGTTGGCTACGGAAATTAAGTGAGGTATTGGGTAGAGTCTGATGCGGGTAAGGTGAGCTGTTGCGGGACTTGGGGATTAAAGCATGAGCCCAAATTGTGTGTCTTATGCTGTGAAGTCATGTGCCATGGCCGCTGCACTACAGTTGTGGAAGTAGTTCCGGATGTGTTTATAACTACTAGGACGACCTACTGACCCATACCGGTATGAAAGTCCTGGGGTACGGAATATATGTGAGGTATTGTCTAGAGTCTCATGTTGCTAAACTGAGCTTCTGCCAGGGTCGGGGATTAAAGCATGAACCCAAACTGTGTGTCATATGCTGTGAAGTCATGTGCTCTGGCCGCTGTGCCACATCTGTGCAAGTAGTGTCAGCATGTTGTTATAGGTACTTGGATGAACTTTTGTTTAGAACATTGAAGCTTGTGTATGGTGCTTAGGTGGTGTTGTATAGGGACTGCGAAGGTAAATCAATGTGGTATTTGTAGAGCTCAAACTACTCACCCCAATGGGTGAGTAGAGCTGGGGATCAAAGCGAGAGGTCTGTGCTGCAAAGTGAGATGGTCTGGTCGCTGCGCCACAGCTGTGTTGAGAATAAATTTTGGCGAGGGTGCGGGAGTCGGCGTTATATAGCCCTAAAATAGGGCGCCTAAGTTGTAAGTTATTGGGTGGCTCTAAAAAGAGCCCTTGTGTTCATTAGTTGGAGCTACATATAAGTGCGGATGCACAGCTTCCAGTTATTCAGGAGAACTCGGTTTCCCTGATCTGTGAAGTCTACTCCATCACTTCTGTATATATCCGCCATATTAAAACGTATGTTGTTGTTGTATATGGACCTCATTTTGTGGTCTCTGAGGTATGCAGAGACAGCTTTGTTGACTTTTTTCCGAGATTTTTCAATCTGAGGACAAAATTGTTTGGACCATTTCCACTTCTGTCTTTGGCATATATTGGAATATACAAAGACAGTTTGAGGCAAAAGTAACATCAATTGTCCAAAGGTGTCCTTCATAAGCATTTCCAAATCTACCCCAGTCAATGTGCCTAGGTCGTTTCCACCACAGTGCACAATCATGAGGTCAGGGTGTTGGAGATGCAAACAGGTTTTAACCAAAGGCAACAATTGGTGCCACTTCAATCCTCTCTGTCCAAACCATTTACTATCCGCATTTTGTAAACCTAGGTTTAAGTCAATGCGTCTCTGTTCTGCATATCTCTTGCACCAGAAAACATAGCTATGTCCTACGATCCACACTAGCATTTTGAAGGTATGGCTGGAAGGTATGGAAAGATGTCTGTAGCTCATGCAGTTACTTCGTAGAATAAGAGATATGTTTAAAGATGGGGAACTAGTTTCTTTTCGCTTACAAAACGATACGTGATTGGGAGACGAAAAGCATTGTTTTTTAAAAGTGGTGTGCACATTCGTTTTGTGGAAAAGTATGTTTGTGATTGGCTAAGAAAAAGCAGTTTGCACGTACATATTATAGGATAAAATTTGCTCAACTCAACCACACCTGCTACTTGCATTTGGAAGGCACTGTTCGAACTTGAAACAATTGTGAACTTTTAACCTGCACGTGCTGTTAAATGTTCGAGAAAACGTTGCAAAAAAATATTGTTAGGTTTAAAAAAAAAAAATGAACTTTTAACCTCCACGTGTTGTAGAATGTTCTAGAAAGTGTGTTGATAGAATATGTTGCATTTCTGACTTTGATGTGTACTTGAATATTTAAAAAAACTATTTATAAGGAAAAGTAGAAATACAGTAATAGAGAGAATTTTTTAAAGCTAAAAGAATCAAGGAACTATTGTAATTTGTTCTTGATGACCTACTGGCGGTCGCCAGTAGGTAGTTGTCACTGTTACCGGTCTGAAAGTGCGGTGTTGCTCAGAGTGGCATGGTGGTAATATGATATGGTGCTACACTCGGGTATGAAACCGAGAGTCTAAACCGTGAGGTCATTGCTGTTAAGTGATGTGGTCTGGTGTTTGTAGCATACGTGTGCAAGTAGTGTTAGTAGGCGTTTATACCATACAGGGAGTGGGAAGCAAACTACTGACCGCTACTGTGTGTTGATAGTGTACCAGAAGTGGGAAGCGAAGTAGTTATGCCTACCGGTGTGAAGACTTGGGGATGAAACCGAGCTGATTGCTGTAAAGTGATGGGCTCTGGGCGGTGTAGGATACCAGCCACTGTAGTATAAGTGTGTAAGTAGTGTTAGAATGCGTTTATAGTATATAGGGAGGGGGAAGCAAACTACTCATCCTTACTGGTGTGAAGACTCGGGTATTAAACCGTGAGCCTAAATTGTGAGCTCATTGCTGTCAAAGTGATGTGCTCTGGGCGCTGTAGCATACTTGTGGAAGAAGTGTTAGTTTATGTTTATACAATATAGGGAGTGGGAAGCAAAAGTCTTACCCCTATCGGTGTCAAGACTCGTGGATGAAACTATGAGCTCATTGCTGTAAAGTCATGTGCTCTGTGTAGTATTCCATTGTAAGTCATAGTAGAATGTTAGTATGTAATTCTACTAGAATCTAAGGGGCATATTATCAAGGAACGGTGTTAAAATTATCGCCGCTGCCGCTAAAACTGCGATAATGAGCTTGATAATATGCCGTAGAGAATCCTAATAGAAGCCCATCTTAACACGAGAACATGGGCTTCTATTGGAATTCTCTATGGCATATTATCAAGCCCATTATCGCCATTTTAGCAGCAGTTTCCTGCTGCTAAAGCGGCGATAATTTTAACGCCATTCCTTGATAATATAGCCCTCAGTATGTAATGTTAGAATGTAGGGCTGTCATGAGGGGAACCTTGCGGAGTTTGTACACGTTGCTGGATTAGACGGTTGCTTTTCTGTCTGTTCCTGTTGGTGGTTGTTTCAGGTGTTTTGTTTTCTTGTAATAAATCTACTTATTGGATTCACTGCTGTCTGCCTTTTCACTACATAAATTTGGCGACTAGTGAGAGAAGGCAAAAAGAAGGCACCACTCAGCAATATTTCAAAATTGCTTGCGTTGTGCTGAAGACCCGTTTTGTTCGTGTAGCTGTTTCTACTCATGCCAGAGTCGTCGGCTCATTGAACTGCCATCCGGCTTCTGGTAGGATTTATATTTTTAGATTTTGTACTTCCTCTGCTTCTTCACTACATTCTGGTTGCTGTACTACACGTGTGTAAGTATGTAAGTAGTGTTAGTATGTGTTTATACAAACAAATGCATCATGGTAGTAAGGAGGGCGACCTCTCAGGCGCAGCTCATACAATGTCCCAGGGTGTGCATTCGCTGGACATTTGTGTTTGCTATTAGAGGGTGGTGAATGGCTTCCACCCTGTGATAGCAAATACTTGTTCGACTACTTGAAGCGAGAGAGGAAAACCTCGTATCGCTGTAATAGAAGGGATGCGGATGGTAAAAATGGAGAGAAAAGAACAATAACAAAAAAAAGCGGGGTCTCACCCGTTCTTTTAAATGAGGCCCCTGGTGGGTGGGTAATGGTCCGTGGCCAATCCAAGTATTATATTGTAAGGTCTCTGTAGGACTGGGGATCTTAATGTCACATGTAAATTAGGTGCGCGGAAGGGCACAGAGACGTTTTGCAGCCTAGGGGAGCGCCACCTTCCAGGGTATTGTTTACTAATTGTTCGGGGGGTTCGAGGCCAACTGAAGTCCGGGGATCGCCACACTCCGGGTCTTTATTTAAATATGCAGGGTGTGCCTCGGCAGTCCCTGAAGCCTCGGTGGTCCTAGGCAGTGCCTTATTTGTTCAGTAATCACACGGGTAGTACTTATGGTGTTATAAAGTGATACACTCATAGAACTCTTGCAGTTGTACAATTACCCAGGCTTCATTTGTCTAATAGTCAGTTAGATTATGTTTGGTAGGTGCACTCTAATATTAAATAATGTTGTCCTTAAAATCTCCTATAAACAGATGATTTTCACAATAAACAATAGACAAGTGTCGTCAGAAAAAGAAGACCTATACACTCAGTTATTTATTTGAAAACATAAGTAACCTTTATTAAAAGAGAAATAAATAGAAATGTAACTTTAATAGAACAGTATAATTAAAAAAACGTGGGTTGGAATCCAGTGGAACAGCGTAGGAAACCTGCAAGACAAAAATTAAACATAAGTATGTGTGCTATGTAGAAGAGGTAAAGAAAGGTAGTCCGAATGAAAGGACCATAGTGAGAATGGAAGGGAGGGGGAGTGGGTGGAAGGGAGAAGGGGAGGGAGAGTCAAAAGAAGAGAGGGAGGAGTAGACAGAGCGTCGGCCTATTGCACCCAGCCCTTAGTGTTTATCCTCTGTCACCCGTTTGTCTAGGACGCTGGGGTCTGTGAGAAAGAGTGTGGTTCAGCAAGTCCTTAAAATTAAATACATGAGGCCAGAGATTATGGGCCATATTATGAAGGAAGGGCGATAACATTATCGCCGCTTTAGCGGCAGGAAACTGCCACTAAAGCGTTGATAAGGGGTTGATAATATGCCCTTGTGAATTCCCTTAGAAGCCCAGGTTCTGGTTGAACCTGGGCTTCTATGGGAATTTATAAGGGCAGTTTCCTGTCGCTAAAGTGGTGATAATGTTATCGCCGTTGTTTGGTAATATAGTCCTACATTATTAGCTACGGGAAAATCTCTTGCATGCACCTGTGCACCCAGGGTGCTGCACCCAACCCCTTCCCCCGCACTGTGCTCAATTGTTGGTCTTGCACACTGAGGCTTCACTGCTCACCTGCCACCACTGGTGTGTCCAACGACGTGTTGGTGCAAGCTCCTAGTCCGGGGTATGTTTGTACGATAGACCAGGTCTCCGGTCGGGGACGGTGTCTTGATACCATGATGGAAGGTGTCAGAATGCCAGGGCATCATTGCGGGGTCAGCTCCCGCTCCGCCCTTCTAGTTGCAATTAATGGATGGTCTAAAAAGGGCTAAATAATTTAATGGTGGAAACGTCTGGAGGTAAATGAAGGTTTATTTCAAGTTGATAGAAAATAGGAGTTGAGTGCATCCTTCGTTTTTGAAGTACGATCTACCAACTGTTAGTGGTAATCGTGGTTCAAAGAGGAGTTGGAGTGCACAAGAATACACAAGGTTAAATAATATTATGTTATGCTAACGTTCACATACAAAGGAACAGAGCGCATGCTAGAAGCATGATGTGCGCATGTAATGCAGTGGCGGGAGCCTGTGTGCATGCACACTTTGTAAGGAGCTCACTACAGTGTCCTAAAAGCCAACGCCACGTGTTTGTAGGGCAGCGCTGCCCACTGGCTCAGGCCTACAGTACGGTCCTTAAAATTAGACCCATGTGACTGAATGAGGTCAGAGATCACATCATTACGCACGGCAACATCGCTTTTTTGCACGTGAGCACTCAGGGTGATGCACCCCACCCCTCCTGCAGAACCGCCCTCAACAGGTGTCTGTAGGGCAGCGCTGCCCGTAGGTTCAGGCCTACCTTATGGTATAGCAGGTCTTTAAAATGAGACAGAGATGTGACTGAATGAGGTCAAAGATCACATCATAACATATGGCAAAATCGCTTATTCGCACGTGCGCAGTCTGGCTGATGCATCCCATCCCTCCCGCAGCACCGTGCTGAAGAGGTGTCTGTAGGGCAGCGCTACCCGCTGGCTAAGGCCTACAGTACAGTCCAGCAGGTCATTAAAATGAGACAGAGATGTGACTGAATAAGGTCAAATATCACATCATAACACATGGCAATATCGTTTGTTCGGACCTGCGCAGCTAGGCTCAAGCACCCCACCCCTCTCGCCGCAGCGCGCTCAATTGGAGGCCCTGTGCACCCAGGCCGCTCTGCTTACCTGCTGTCATTGTTGTGTGAGCAAACACTACGGGCAGCAGTGCTCACAATTCAGATGGAGTGTTTATTGCAGGAGAGTGTACACCTCATGGATCCCTTTCGTAGACTACGGGCAGTAGGGCTCACAATTTAGAGCCCGTGTTGATTGCCAGGATGGAGTACCCCTCATGGATCCATTTCTTTTTTTTATTGCGCATTGTGTTATGCGAGGTGGTTGCGGCAAATCATTTGAGGTAGTGTGGAAGAAGAGACACGTGTGGCGTCGTGGTTATCCTATTTATACGTACGCAAAGTGGGCTGGGTTTGCGTACGCCAGGCCAGCGTAGGGGTGTGAATAATTATTCCGGGGACTTGGGCGTTGTTCAGTTCCTGCCTGGCCAGGAAGTGTACTTATGTGTGTTTCTTTTGTAGCTTTGACCTCGCAGAGTGTGCAATTTAGATTAGTGTAGCATGGGTCGGGAGGGCGGAAACTATTGTTAATGAGATGGCATGTGATCTAGGATGTGCAGTCTGCCCATGGCTGATGCTGCTCCTTAGAGCCAGCAATACCCAGGCCGAAAGGCAGCACAATAATGTGCAGACACACACACCAGGGGCATCGTGTAACACATATTTGTTTTTTGATGGAACGTTTGAGATGCATGACAATCACACGTGGAAGCCTAATGTACAGGGCATTAATATTGATCAAGATGATCGTTGCATGTTGTGTGTAGTATAAGATATGTGTATACAGGAAAACACTTTTCAAAAAGCTTTCTAAGCAGAAGAGGTGTCTCTCATCAAACGCTGTAGAGAGAATGAGTAAAATGGGTGGGGTCGTACAACTGTTACAATGGGAAACATTATGAACCAATCAAATGCTTTTTTTTAAGGTCACATGGCAATCTTGCACCGAGCGCGCAAGAAGGCCGCACCCGACGCGATTTTGACAAAATATATTTATCATAATATAAGTTTATTACAGTTAGAAATATATAAATGTTTAAAATAATTTAGATTTTCGTGTGCTTTCATATACTGTTTAAAGTTATTTAGATATACTTTTGAGACAAAAAAAAAAGGGAATGACGTACCCGGCGCGATACTATACGTCTGTGACGTAACACAGGGCCTGGCAGTGTGTACTCGTCGAATACGCAACACGCAGCAGGTGCGACCCCATACATACATGAAATTAACATTTAAAAAACCTTCGAAATTCACTGAAAAACCCATAGGTTTTACAGACGTTATAGTTAGGAATTAGCATTTAAAAAAACTTAGAAATTCACTAAAAAACCCATAGGTTTCAGGGACATTATAGTTAGCTGAACATTTGACTCATATAAAACCAGAGAAATTCGCCTGTTATAGTTAGTTGAGCTAACTATAACTCGCGCGCCCGCAATGCACTGCTGATTATGTCACATATTAGATCACTCATGACATGGTCAGTGACATCACTGATGACATCACTGAATATATCTCAAATGACATCACTGATGACATCACTCATGACATCATCCATGTGACAATCTGATGCAAATACTGATGCTCTATTATAAACTTTGATACACCCATTCTAAAATAGCACTCACTATTTCCTAGGTCTACACACACACATCCAGTCCCTTATACATGTAGTTACTCATCAATAGAGGACTATAATATGCACTCATACATCTATACATGCAGTCACACGCTGCCACTCATCCATAGAGTTACTGACACGCCTAATCAGTAATGCAAAGAATGAATACCATACCCATTTAATCATGTATACAGTTATACACACCAACTTCGTTATTTTTAGACATACCACATCACTTATTTATACAGATACTAACACATATTTACTGTCTTATACAATCACTGATAGAAGCAGACACTTATTTATACACCCACTCTTGAAATAACTTAGTCTCACGTATACTCATTTATATACTCCAACACTCACATATAGTGGCTTAAAACATATGTAGTTAGTCCCAGATATACCACTGAGACATTTATTAACTCGCCAACACACCCATAGACACACTAACTCACCCATACAGCTCTTTCCAGATGCACTTTTTAATCCATACAACCACTGAATTACCCACTCAGACATCTATGCACAAACTCATACACCCACCCACCCACACAGACACTCAGGGACCCATACAGATACTCAGACAACAAATCAATAACCTATATCGACACTCATGTAGGTATTCAGCAACTCATGCAGTTGCTTTCACACCAATGGAGAGACTAATACAGACTTTTACACAGTTTAGTCACTAACCCATGCATTCAGTAAGACACGTTCAATCACTCACTTATACAGTCAGTCACACACATACAAAATAATTCCTTTAGGCACTTGTAAATGCATTCATTCTTCAATAAACCTTGACATATATATATAAAACATATTTACATTTTATAGAAACGCACATTCACTGGATGATGTCATGAGTGATGTCATTTGAGATGTCATCAGTGATGTCATCAGTGATGTCACTTACCATGTCATGAATGATGTAATATGTGACATCATCAGCAGTGCATTGCGGGCGCGCGAGTTATAGTTAGCTCAACTAACTATAACAGGCAAATTTCTCTGGTTTTATATGAGTCAAATGTTCAACTAACTATAACGTCCCTGAAACCTATGGGTTTTTTAGTGAATATATATATATATATACATATATATATATATATTGCATTTCTCCAATCTTGCCTTGCAGTTTACCCCCGCTAAGACAGGAGCACGGACGCCGTTTCTGTGCAAATAATTTGTTTATTGTTTTCGTTAGCAGCTATTGGCCATAACGCGTTTCAGCCCCGGACGGCCTTGATCACATATATAATATGTAGGCTCCAATGATCACTTCTCTGTGTAGTAGACAAGGGGACACAGCGGGGTTACCAAAAGACTCCTTTATTTTCCAATCGGCATGACACGTTTCGGCGGTAAGCCTTTTTCCAATGCCTTTGACACCTGAGGTTGTACTGTTCTCCTTTTGAAAGTGCTCCTTCGTTATCATTGGCGGGAGCACAGATGACCATAGTTTATTAAAAGAGCATTCTTGCAGCTCCTCACGTATTGCAAATCCCATCATGCATATTTTCAGGCTGGGACAATGTCTCTTTCAGCTGCGTCGTATTTTAAACTTCTCATGGTGAGTGCGGGCTAATTCACACGAACGTGGTCTTGATGATGGATCTTCTCATCACCCCGACAACAAAGGTGGCCATAAAACAGTCACCTGGCCCCCTACATCCAGCCACAAATGCCAAACTTGAGCAGACTCGGAGACATGATGCAGTGAACACCGCTCTCTGTGAAGTCGCAGACTGTACTTTGGACAGCAGTACCTTGCTCCGTTTAGTTGAGGCGGCCCGAGGCTTCCAATTACTTGGAATATATATGTGTATGGGTGTACGTGTGTGTATATATATATATATATATATATATATATATATATATATACATACCATTTTGTCAAATCTCCCACACCACTTTCCCTGTCTACCCAGCCCAATTTTTTTTCAAAGGGTGTCTTATATTCAAAATCCACTGTTCACTGGCTCACCTGCCTCCCCCACCTAAATGTAATAATAAGTAGTACTTGACACCTGCCGCTCATGCAGACTACCCTCTGTGCCTTTCCTGTCCCTCCCCCCTGAAGCAACTGCTGGGATGTGTTTTTTCTCTGCCTTGTGTGATAGCTTCTGCTGCCCAACCTGAAATGTTAGTTCTGTATCACTGCTTAATTTGAGGCAGTGGTTTCCGGTGCTCAGCACCGGCATTTAAGGGTCAACACCAGTGGTTATTGTAGTCTGCTACCTGGCGATGCTGTTTAGCTAATTTAGGCATGAGCAGTAATTTATTAATTAAATATACAGTAAAATGACTAATTCCTGCTGCACAATCCATTCATTTAGCTTTGGGGACCAGGAATAATCTGAGGTGTCTCACTCATAGTAGTGTGATGGTTAGCAGTTGTGCTGGTTTTGTCAATGGCAACACTGGCAGGGGCAAAGGGTGGTGCAAAAGGCAGTGGCCTTCAGATGAGGGACCTGGTACTTATGTTTTTTGCAAATAAAGCACTGCTCTGTATGTAATATTTGGGATGTCATCCTCTGTATGTGTAAATCGGGGGGATCAGTTGGTAGAGGAGAAATAATTTTGCTCCTGATGAAGCAATTTGACATAATTAATAGTGCCATTCCTCGTCAGTGGGCTCTATAGGGCCAGTGTCTGCTGCTGGCCTGCATGGGTGCCATACAGCTCCCTTTGTGCGGAGGCAGTAGGGTCCCCTGGCTTCGAGGCGGTCTGCTGCTGTAGGGGCGGGTTCATCAGGAGGGCCGGACCCACAGAGGGCGGGCTCCGGGCTGCGCCGGCCCCACCCTCAGCTGCCGCCGCTGCACAGGAGCCGCTGTCTGTCTCGGAGCCGGAGCCTGGGATTACCGCCGAGGGGATAGGGAGACTCGGATTACTGCAGTGGGGGCGTCAGGGAGCCCCGGATTACCACGTGTGGGGGGCAGGGAGCCCCAGGACTGCAGCAGGGAGCCCGGGACCCACGGGGGCGGAGTAGCCCCGGCCCGATGCCGGCCGAGCAGCTGCTGCAGATTGCATACTCTCTCAGTGCAGTGCGGTGTAGCCGAGAGAGCCGAGCTGAGCTGAGCTGAGCTGCGGGAGCCGCGGGAGCCACAGGAGCCGCGAAAGCGAACCCGCAGGATCTGCCGGAGCTCCACGGGGGCCATAGGAACCGCGGGAGCCACGGGAGGTCTAGGATCCCTGAATCTGCCTGAAGCTGAGCTAAGAGATGAAGGGAGGTCAAGCCGACAGGTGGTCAAGCCGTCTGTGTTCTACAGCCTGCTTCCATCGCCTGCTCCCCCACCTGCTTCCACCTCCACCACCGTTGCTGCACAGTGAGGGCTGGTGAAGGGCTGTCAGGAAACGCAGGTTGTCAGGTGGATGGTGAGCAGCTACAGCTACAGCCTACAGAGCCTGGACTCCCTCAAGTACGAGCAAGGGCCTGGACTCCCTCAAGCACAAGCAAGAGACTGGTGAGTCTGGCGCACCCGCTTTCAATTTTGAATATTCCATCACAAGGGAGGAGGAAACTGCTGCAGATTTACGTTGGGTAAAGGTGCGGCTTCACGCGCATTTGGCCACGAACAGAGCAAGCGGACGGGAGTTTCCAGCGCTCAGTCCACGATAATTAGTAAACAAATTTGTGAACAAGGGCTGCGCTGCGTTGCGCTGCCCTGATATCCGCCGAAAATCTGGAACGCGGACGAGGTGAGAAAGTGCTGCCCTAATGTGAATCATGAAGACCTGCTCTCTCAGTAGGTGAGAATTCCCCGCGTCGCGTACCTGTGTACCTGCGTACCTTAGATCTCTGGAGTTTCATTGGTCAACGTTGAAGTTTAACCCTGTGTGACCTGACCTGACAACGCTGCAAGGGCAACGGCTTCGCTCCTTTTTAGCTGCCAGCGTCGTGAGGAGTACGGTATCCTTCTCCCTCTTTGCACGATCTATACCGCAGCGTGAGAGCTACGGCTGCAACAGGGAAACCACATCTTCCAGCCGCCCCAGCGACGCTATCGACGCCCACGGAGGCGGAGGCGTCATAAGCAAAAGAAACGCCTCCTGCCTCGCGGGGCCTGTGCGGGTGGCGCCGGGCGAAAAGCCGGGACAGGTGCAGGACCGTTTTAGGCCTGGCTGGACCTCCCCTCTAAGAAGTGAGGTGAGTGTATAATTTAACCATGGGGAAACGTACTGCTATCACATCTGCCCAGGGTTCTAGAAGTTCCTCCATCATTTTGTCTTCCTTTGAAAGCATGCTTGAAAATGCCTTCATGTTGGTTACATCCGAAATTGAAAATACTGAACGGAGATTATCCCTGGGCCAAACAGCATCGTCTCTACATATGCCTGGTGGTCCCGAGAATGATGACCTTACAGCCCCTGTGCCGTTAACACCAAGTATAACAATTGTCAATCCCACCCATCATGAAAATCTATCTGTGGCCTCGGTGATTGATAAGAACATTATTGATTCTGTTGATATTGCAGACTCCCAGCAGGTAACTGAAGTTGATCCTAGCACCACTAACCCGGCCCAAAACCTAAAGATCGCCGGGGGGAAAAGGAAGAGAGGCCATATCAAAATGCCGATCAGTAAGAGGAAACAACCCCCTCGCAATAATAAAACCCAACCAACCCCTCAGAGCATGTGGTTACGAGGAAAAACCACAGCAAGTGGGGTGTTAGTTAGCACGAGTACACAACCAGATGGTCTAACTAATAGTACTGTTGATTTGACCACAACTATAGCAGAATCTAACTCTATGTGTACACAAACTGAGCCAACATCTGTAAATGCCACGCAAGGAAGGCCAAATGAGAACTTAATTGACACTATAGTGAATTCCACTTTTAAGCAATTGAAAAGTCTAATGGATAAACCGTTTAATCATATTTTTAAACGTCTGGACAGATTGGAAAGCCTGGTGAAGAAAGAAGATACCAAAAGGAAAGGGACTATCATTATTGATCAAATTAGGGGTGAACGGCTATTGAAAGATATGGAGGCAATCAACAAAGGCATTGCAGGGGGAAGTGGCAAATGTATTATACCTGGTGTAGGTAATATATGTGAAAAGTGCAATGGTAACAAGAAGAGCTTGCCTTGCAATTCCATGCTTAGCACTTCGGTTAGTACATTGCCCTTGTCAAAAGTACCGGTGGTAAATATATCTCCTTGTCACGCCTCACTGCCAATAGTAGCCCTTCCTACCCCACCTGTGACAGCACCCACAAAATCAACGCCACACCCAAATAATGAGCCTATTCTTGTTACTCGGGCTAAAAAACATGCCGATGTTGTACTCAATCTGCCGCCAGAAGCATGTCCTTATGTTTTAGTTTTATCTGGAGTACCCCCCCTGTATGAAGATCAAAGTGAGTCTTGGGATCAACTCAAGAATAAGTGTATTGATTGGCTATCCAAGTATAAGGGGATGGGTATGGAGATTGCTAACGAAATCCTGATGGTGCGACGGGTGGGATGGGTAGGACCCTCAACTAAAAATATTATGGGCGACTGTATAGTTGTGAATTTTAGGCACCCATCTCTGGTGAAAGGTATATTAAAATGTAACATCAACCACTTTAGTACCCCAACGGCTATAATTTCACTACCACTTGGCTTTTTTTACAGACCACCTCAAAGAATCCACCATTCAGCCATTTCGATATATCCTGTACATAACCGGTTCGCTGCCCTGTCTGACTTAGAGGGACAGGACTGACTACCGAGCGAATCTTCGAATATTGTAGTAGAGTCCCGGTATGCACTAATGGTTAACCAGGCCACGATTAAATCCAGCCCTATCGGGAATTTTCAAATGGCCCGCCTGGTAGAACTGTCGCCTTTCTGCCCTGTCACCAGTGAACCCATGTCTTCTGATCAACATCTAAAAATACTAAGCTGGAGTATCGCTGGTCTAAAATCCAAAATGAACATAGTAGAGTGGACCAACATGGTTAGCAGTTTTGATGTTTTGATGTTTCAGGAGACATGGAGTACTAGTAGTTTGCTTCTTGAGGGTTTTGTCTGCTATAATAGTACTGCCCTTAGCCCTGAAGTTGGCCGACCTAGTGGGGGATTATCCACATGGATAAAGATCACTGCAGGAAGCAATACCAAACCCTTGGAAACAAATGATAGTCACTTTCAGGCCACACTTTATTCGAATGGGATCACGTTATGTTTTATAAATTTTTATAATAATGATTTTAGATCACTGCCAAATAGGAATTTCATTACGTTATTTGATTTTATTGATAATATGTTAGAAGGAAAAAGGTTTGGCAAATTGGACGGAATTTGTTTGGGGGGTGACTTTAATGCGCATTTGCACAAAAGAATGGATAATATTACAGCTACACCTGTCCCGGTAATTCCGTGTAAAAGAGGGGAAGAATTGTATAATCATCTACCGACTATTGATTTAACCAACGTTATGGAGAAAGTTGGTTGTATGTCTGACAAAGGCTCATTGCCTACCTTTAGAGGTCGCGGTTGTTCATCGACCATTGATCATGTTTTTATATCATCATCCCTTGAGAACTGTTTAGTTAAGGCTGAAGTTTTATGCACTAGCTATAGTGACCACCACCCAATTTTGACAACTATCAGATTTGTTAATAAATTTATTAAACGGAAAGAAATAGGGGCAAAGAATCTGGTTGCATCCACTGACAAACTTAAAGTAATCTGGAAGGGCATAGATAATAAGGCCCTATTCGCACAAATTATAAAATCTTATCCCTTACTTGTGGAAACGTGCTTGTCTAGTGGATGCCCTGACACAGAGATCATTCAGGCCTTTACCGGGTTATGTGTTGGCATCAAACAGGAAATTTCTAAACCTGTTAGGAAACAAAGTAAGAACCCTAGATGGTTTAACGGGTTTTGTTCACGGGCAAACCGTGACCTTCACGAGGCATTAGCCGAAAAACCTAGGGACATGACTTTGGTTAAAGCCTTGAGAGGACGCTATAAGAAAGTAATTAAATTGCGTACTGAGGAGATATTGAAGGAGAGGTGGCACTCCCTTGTACGCACTGCTGCACTTAAAGATGTAACTGGGTTTTGGGGTGAGGTGAAAGCCATGAGGTCCATGGGATCCAAAGTAACCCCTATTAATTGTAATATACCTAGTAAGTCATGGGAGGAGCATTTTGCAAGAATATACACAGCCCCAGCAATAACTACTGACTTTCTTTGTCCAGCTAATAAGGTTGTTATATCTATAACCGAAGTTTAAGATGCCATAAATCAAAGTGTAGGGAATAAAGCCCCAGGCCCTGATGGGTTATCAATCGACCTTATTAGATCTGAACCCGATTTCTGGTCCCCTTTACTTTGCAATGTTTTTAATAATCTGTCCAACACTACAATTCCGAAAACCTGGTCAACCAGTATCATTGTGCCCATCTTTAAGAAGGACGATAGATCTAATCCTAGTTGCTATCATCCTATATCTCTGATAGATAACACATTGAATATTTTGGGCAGAGTGATTTTTAATAAAATCAGGAATTGGGCAGAGGATAACCAAATTTTACATTCTTGTAAGCTGGGATTTAGAAGCAATGTGGGAACCGTAGAACAGTGTCTGAATTTAAATCTTCTATTAGGCAAATACACCATCGCCCAAAAAGTCCCTTTGTATTTGGGTTTTATGGACCTATTGTCCGCCATTGATTTTGTCAATCGATCACGATTATGGGAGATTCTTTTAAATTATGGGCTGGATAAGACACTTGTTTATTTTTTGGCACATTTGTATAGAGACCTAAAAGCTCGGGTAAGGATAAACAATGAAGGAGAGGTCTCCGGGGATATTTCAATTGGTAGGGGGGGTCAGACAAGGTTGTGTCTTGGCCCCCCTACTTTTTATCCTTTATATAAATGAATTAAATAAATCCCTGTTTAAATCTACATGCGATGTACCGAAAATTAACGGCAAACTACTCCCCGTAGTTTTATATGCGGATGATGCGGTCCTGATGGGCCGCACACCTAAAGCACTCCGCTTTTTAATCATGGGTTTTGTTTCTTTTATGGCAGATTTGGATTTGTGTACCAATTTAAAAAAATCATACATTATGTCTTGCGGGCCCAAAAAACATCGTATCGATCATATAGTATCAGGAGACAATGTTCTAAAAAGCACTGGCACTTTTCCGTACCTGGGTTTAGTTTTTTCAGATTCTGGATCATGGTCAGCACATGTGGCTCATGGTAGAAACAAACTCAGTAAGGCAGTTAATTCAATCATTAGCCTACGACAGCCAAAGCGGGCTGAGGTTGTGATACCTTTACTACAGATCTATAAATCACAATGTTTACCAACCGCAACCTATGGTGCCGAGGTGTGGGAGTACACAAACTGCAGTGGTATCCAAACAGAAGAAAATAGATTCTGTAGAAATGTTCTAGGGGCCCAAATCTCATCACCCACTTACATATGGCATAAAGAATTAAACCTGTATTATGTCAAGGACTTTATCAAATCTCGGCCAGCATTGTTCTGGCTAAAGATATGGTGAAACCCGGCAGCAATTCTCAGGAAATAATCAATGATTTCCTTAAATGCGACAGGGGTAGTTCTATACCTTGGCTTAGTGCTGTTAAGAAGTCTAGTCAGCGTGAAACTGGAATATATCTTCTCCCATCCCCTAAATATAGACGGCATAAATACAAAAACTGTGAGAGAGGCACTGTATGATTCATTCCGAAGGGAAAGAGGACACAGAGAGCTCTATAAACCATCAATAATTAGATATACTTCCATTTTGACACGCCCAGGCAATAAAAATGACATGCCACAGGAATACCTCAAGAAAAATATCGGAAGATGGAACAGGAGCTTGCTTTTTCGCCTCAGGGATGGGAGCATAAAATACTCACTCTGTTTCCCACTTGGCTTTAATAAAAATCTAGAGAACTTGTTCTGCCCATGCGGAAATGGTCAAAAACAAACAATTTGACACTTCCTGTTCTTCTGTAACTTTTATATCAGATACACTAAACAGTATTTGATTTCTTATTTTAAGTCACATGCTATTATTGATTATAAACTGGCATTTGATGAAACATTGCGGCTAGGAAGTGATGATATGATTTTCAGAGTAAAGTTCATTCTTGCAATCTGCGGTACGTTCGCGAAACACTATGGACACTCTACAGATCGCATTTTATCTGAGGCCCTTTTATTTAGTTTAATATTCACGGACCGCTAATTTGTACATTGATACAGCTAGGTTTGTCGTTTGCATAGTGTACATATCGAACTGGTTAGCACTTTACTGCTATTTTGCACAATTGTTTTTGTGTTATTTAACAATGCTGATTTGATAAATCCTACTCGTTTTCTAACTTACAGGTGGTGACTTGCATCTAAAGAAATTTTACATCTAATGCTTTTGGATTGCCAATTTGCACAAATGTAACAGTTGGCTTGACGTTCACATGTCGTACACATCGAACTTATCTGCACTTTATTGCCATCTTTGCACATTTGTTCATGCTATTAATAATGTTGTTTTGATTCCCAACTTATTTTTAACATGTGTTTTATGCTATTGTATATTTATATCCTATTGGTGGTGATGACTTGTACTTTTATGGATATTTTATATCCGAATAAAGACCATTTGACTTGACTTGACTTGACAAATAACACCTTATGTCATGAATGGATAAAAAGTTTTTGATCTCGCTAGGTTTGTGAGAGCTTATGTGATAGGTCTTGTTAACTGTGAAAGCAGAAGTGTGCATTTGTCTTAAAAGTGTTTGAAAACATGATAGAGGTGGGTAACTATAATATGTGTATTTATATGTGCGAGAGGTGTAGATTTATCGTTGGACTTTGTTTGGAGCAAGGCATGTCTCTCTGCAAGGTGGGTATTGGTTATTGGGAGGTTGTTTATTTCCTGGTTGGACCTACTCTTCACTTACTGAAGGTTCAATTGTGCAGATATAAATCTCTGCTGCGTGGTTATTGTAAATGAATTGGATGATTCTGGATGTGTTCTGTCATTACCAGGGGCTGCCAGCACGGCTTGTGGGTGGGGGGGCAGGCACGCGTGGGGTGGGGGAGCGCGGGCTGGTTGGAAAAAAAACCCATAAAAAACATACCTTGCCACCGGGTCCTACATCTTCCCTCCTGCTCGCTTGTGTCCGATTCCAGGTCAGAACAGGAAGCAGGTAGCCAGTATCCCATCCCTAAGCCAATCTGTGAGAAGCTGGTCTGATATATGATGTCCACTAATGTAAGTGGGCTCCATGCACCAGTCCAGACAACCCTTATGGGGATTTAGGGGGTCTCATAGAACCTTAGAAAGCTATAAAAGTGGTAGCTGCGGAGAGCAGCCTTCAGACTTATTCTTGAAGGAGTGTAAAGCAGCTTGTTTTACCAGAATGCAATATTATTGTATGGGTGCATAGGTGTGAAGTGGCGTTGGAAACCGCCATCAAACTCAATGGAGTACTTCAGGAAAGTGCCGCTGATGGAAGAGGAGAAAGTGTCCGGAGGAATCCAAATGTGGATTCTTGAAGAGGAGTACCTTAAAGCAGAGGGGACAGAGTCTATGTCACTCAGGAATGACCAGGAGCCCTGAAAGACGAATATCCTCCGATATCGGGTGCTTCAGGAAAGATGACGGTGACCTTGACTCTGCAGCTTTTTGGAACAGGCGGCACTGAGGACAACCAGAACCCAGATACGAGCTGTCCCATGAAGGATGTTGAGTGCTGAGGGGTCAATGTCTGGCAGGAGCACCAACAAGCCTGGGCAAATGCTACCCATGCAGGAAGTCAAGAAGGTGCACAGATGAGACCAGCAAGGTGCAGGAGATTCATCACAAGCAGGGGAGTCAGGGCATGCCCCGAGCAATCAGGGGAGCCCAAGGAAAACAAAGGTGACCCAAAGGGACAGGAGTCTCGAGAGGACCTGAAGCAGCTCATCAAAAGATGCAGGCCACGATGCACACGATACGGTGTGGCTGAAGATTCTGGTCACTGGAGGTGCTTGAGGTGGGGGCTACTTGCAGTCCGAAGATCTTCTTGTAAAGATGTCAACAAGCCTTTGCAACTGCAAAGGGGACGTGGTACCCAGGGGTTCAGTTATTGCAACCCCCACTAGGACTACAGGCCTCAAACATGGTAAAAGGGTAGAGCAGGCCTCAGGAGCTGATGAAATCCACCACCTGTATTGCAGAGCCCACAGAGTCTGCAGGAGCTTGGGATCTGCAGACCGGTCGTCTTCGTTGCGGTGCCTGCGAATGCATGGGGGGTGACTCCTTCACCCCAAGGGAGATTACCTCAGTTGTCCTTGATGTTTCACAGGCCTTGAGAGGTTCCTGTATGATGCACAGGCATAGACAATGCAGCAGACTGGAAGGTAGACGAAGTCAGGCCCAAACGAAGTCTAGCGAAGTCCAATGTGCCCAGACGGTAGAAGTGCAGTGGTTTCAGTTCCGAACCTTATCCCACGACAAATCTAGGGACCTACACCCAGGTAAGCCCTTAAGTACTAAGGAAAGGGTTGGGAAGATTCAGGGGACCCTCCCAGGGGAGGGTCTGGACAGAGGGGAGGTTCCTACCATGTCCTTTGACCGGTTGCGCACCAGAGCTGGAGCCAACGGCTCCCAGTACTGGTTTGAACTCGACAATGCACAGGGACACCAAGTGTGCCCCTCATGCAGACTTTCAGGCGCTGATAAGCGCACCCACCCAGCCCTAATACACTAAATCTTGTCTGGGAGGTGGTCACACTTCCCTGTGACAGGATGCCTATTGCTCTGCCTTCCCCTGCTCGAGCTTGGCTCACCAGCAGGTGGGCAGAAATGTGTGTGTGGTCGGCTGCAACCATTTTGTGCTGTCAGAGACTAGAAGGTTGGTACCAGGAACACTGAGAGCCTAACGGAGGGCTCTTTCAATGCTTGGAATCATACCTCCCACACCGTTTACGGTGTGTGGGGGTATGATTCCAACATGTTTGATACCAAACATGACAGGTTTGTTGCAGCCGTTTTCGAGATGGTCATCGTGCGATCACGGGGTGCCCCTCTATATAGTATTTGGCTGCTTCACTGACAACCGGGGAGAATGGACCCTGTAGGCTGCAGAAGTGTCCTGCTCATGCTGGGGCACCCTCTCACTTAGAATCAAGCAACCTGCCCTCAGGATTGTAAAGGCCTGCTATAGGGGTTACGTATAGGTTTTAAGTGCAGTGAGCCTTAGATATAGTAAACCTATATCTTTAGTAAGTGTTGCATGCACCAACTTACACAGGCTGCAATGGCAGGCCTGTAGTTCCAATTTGAATGGTCTCCCATGGGTGGCATAATACATGCTTCAGCCCATGGGGGACCTCTATGGTACCTTTGCCCTGGGTACATGGATACCATATACTAGGGACTGACAAGGGTACACCAGTATCCAATCTGTGATGTACTTAAGTACTGAGCACAACAATTTAGGTAGAAAGCAGATAGACTGGGGTCCTGGTTAGCAGGATCCCATTCAGAGTAGTCAAAATACAGATTAGCAGCAGGCAAAAAATTGGGGGTTACCATACAGAAAGATCCTACCTTCATACACAATGCGTTGTGATTGGTCTGAGCACCGTGACACGGCTCTCAGCCAGGGGCAGGAAGGGTGGGAATGTTTTCTATGCAGGCTGTAATGCAGCATGTATGGAGAACAGTGAAGTGTGCATGACTGTTTTGGGCGGCCTGAGAGGTCTCACCAAACTGTCATTGCACACAGGAGTGTTCTATCACTCCTCCCCTGCAGCTCCACCCTGCCCCCTCATGCACTGCCACAGCAGGAAGAAAAAATAAAATGGTAATAAAATTTCTTTGCTGCTCCTGGCAGTGGGGCGACGCTTAGCGGAGGAGCCGCCACTATTCTGTGTCCTTCATATTATCTGCTCTTTGCAACTTCGAATCTTAGTTCTGTGTGGAATGCTAGGCATGTCATCCTGTGTCTGTGTGAATGTGTATTTCATGTGAATGTGGAGGCTGTGCAGGAAGCTGTCCATGCCCAGTGGGGCGTCCAGATAAATCCTTATCATCGTTTGTACTTACAATTTAATAAATGAGCTTACATGAAATTTTGAGCGCAGTTCCTTTGTAAATCTTTCAGTGCTCTCTGCTTTCTGTGAATCAGAGAGGCGGCACCGTGCTGACTGGCTCTCTGATGCCTTTGATAGTGAATGTTTTGGTTTGAGGAGGCAAAAGTCTTCCCGTGTTCTCCTGCCTTATTCGTGTGTTTGGACATCCAACAGTAGGTGGGTGGGTGGGTGGTTGAAACCACCAGCTTCTATTCTACCACCTCACTTTGGGGCATATTTACAAGAAAGTGGCGAAGCATGTGGTTAAGCCAAGAAGGCTAACAGCACGCTTTGTCACTTTAGAAACTCAGGGATGCACCATATTTAATAGAATATTGTGCAGCCCTGCGTTCCATCCTGCACTGGAGCAAATTTAGCTAGCCTACCACCAACAGAGGCACCCTTGCACCATAGTGCAAGGGTGCCTGTTTTGAGGAACGCCCACCACATCACCCACTGCCCACCCCTTTCATGCTAAGTGTAGTGTGAAGGGGGGCATTATTTAAATGGCTTAACACTGCTGTGTAAATAAGGCAACCCTCCTATCGCCATCAAAACGTCACTAAAAAGGATGTTGTGGTGGCAACAGGGGCTTATAAATACGCCCCTTAGTTCTCTGAAGGAGCAGGCAAAACAGGGAACACAAAGAAAACAAGCACTAGTCCTTATGATGTAGTAGTGGAAAGCTACATCTAGGGTTGCTAAATCATAGCAGTGAATAACCAGATTGAGAATCTAATATTCCCGCGGATAGCTCACTATGTGAGGCACGAACAACATAATAATAATATTCACAACACATAACAATAATATCAGCAAACACATACCAATCTGTAGGCTGCTGCCGCCACGTTGCTTGGGCATCTAAAGTTGCAAGAGCTGCTGTCACTTGGTTAATTGATTTAGATGAAAAAAGGTACAGAATGTAAAGAGCTGTTTGAGAAAGTGTAATTTGTAGGCTGTTACCAGTACAAATGATAGCCTTGTCTTTATTGGAGTTAGTTGCGGCAATGACACATTTAGATAATGGAAAGTCAATGTGGCCGTATGTGTCTTCTGTACTTCAATATATCACATTCAGGAAAAATAGAGGAGCTATTATTGCATGCCAGTTTGTGCAATATCCTACCCTTCTTAAATCTATGGAAATTACCCAGCAGACATTGCTTGACAGAGACCTCCAGATCTATGCCCATCATCCACAGCAGTAGCATCATGACTTCCTTTCTTTATTTCGCTATAGGCCCACAAAGCTGGGTCAAGTGAAGAAACAGGAGTTTCTTTGTGCGAGATTTCCAAAAGGCAGATGACCTTTTGGTACTTTTTTCCTAAGTTTTAATAGAGTTAAATACGTTCGATGTTTGACATTAAGGAGTGTTAGGTTGAACCTTGTGTTACAATATACATCCTTCACCTAAGCACAGGCCAACCTCCATCCCCCATTAGTTGGGCATCCACCCATCTTTACCAGCTTACTGCATCGCAGGAACTGCCCAGGTCTAACCCCACACAAATGCTGCACATCTGAAAAGGAAATAAAAGATCTCCCATTGTGAGGCATTTCCACTCCCTCCATAGAGCAATCGACATGCCTTGGCGTATACGTCTCAATGGCTGTAATGCCCACAAGTCTAGGGCCCAGGAAACTGGATGCCATCCAAAGACTCTCATTATCACTGTCTCCAAAACCCCTCCTCTCTGCTCACAATGTATGGGTATTAAGGCGGTATCGTATAGGTTTTAAGTGCAGTGACCCTTAGATATAGTAAACCTATATCTTTAGTAAGTATACCTCTCCTCATAAGTAACTCCAATAGTGACACTTTCTTCAGGGAGCTGCTCAATAGCTGTTTTGCCAATTATTTTCACAGTGAATGACTAACATTGCATTCCTTTAAGCATTTGGATAAAGATGGCAGGGTTTTGTATTTGAAGCCATTATATTCCTATTGAAGATGTTTTAACTGGTATGCAACTACATCTACAGCTGTATACTCTCTCTCTCTTTTCCAAAATGGCCAATATGCTTCACAATAATTTATAACAAGAACATAATGGGTTATGCCCACTGTTCCAATAATAGACTAGAAAACTATGGGAAAGAGCCCAAAGTTTTCCCAGAATAGTGCATGGACCAATTAGGATGATGGATTAGGCATGTTCAATCAATGGTTCATGTTATCCATATATAATAAAATCAACATATTGATGGTAAGGACAAGCTTGAGCGATTTTACCTATCTCTTATTCTCTCTGAAATACACAGAGTTATGCATTGTTGAATCTCTACACAACTTCTCTACCTTGCCTCCAATCTTCACTCAATTTACCCAATTGTTTCATCCATAGGCCAATCTACAACCAACATACTTTCAATCATACATGCAAAGGGCAGTAAGGAGGCAATGGATACACATATTTCCTCTCTGCCAGTGATTATTCATTCTCATGTAAACAATAGTTCAGAAAAAAGGAAAAGCTAAATTCCAGCATGCGTTATAACATCACACCTCACTGTAATGACTTATTAGTCAGTCAGTCAAAGATCTTTATTTCGGCCTCCAGGGCCATAAAAGCACAAGTAAAATAAATACAATACATTACATACAAATTGCTGGCGCTATCCTTTAGGCCATGTAGGACCAGATAGTACTTTGAAGAGAAATAAATGTTTCCTATCTGAGATTTTGGGTTTGCAAGATCAACTCCTCTTGGCGCCAGCCTAAAAAGGATTGTACAATATACACACAGCGTATGGCCTGTGCATTAGCCGCAAAGTAAAAACAAGCATTTGCAATGCAATAGGTCTCGTATTTACGTAAGTTTAAGCTATTGCCATTGTAAATGACACTGCCTTTTATTGATGTTTTAAAAACAAAATCAAAAATTAAAGGCATTGTTATTTGCAATGTTAGTAACTCAAACTTGCATAAATGCGAGACCTATTGCATTGCAAATGCTTGTTCATTATTTATTTAGTACGACGCCAGTGTGTTTTCCGTGCAAAGAACACCCCTCCCTCCCTCCTTCCAAACAACATCCAGCAGCGATGCCGTGGCCGTTTCTATTTATTTATTTAGTACGGCGCCAATGTGCTCTCTGTGCAAAGAACGGGGCGTTCTCCTCCTTCCAAACAGCATTCAGCAGAGATGCCGTGGTCTTTTATTTGTTTATTTACTAAGACGCCCGTAATGCGCTTTTATCTTGTTTGATAATATTGCATCACATCAAAATGCCTGTGTGTTTTTCTACTGCTACAGTGAGGTTTGTTGTGAGTTGCCTATATAACAGCTGCATTTTCATTCTAAAGTTTGTGAATAATATGGCCCTATTAGTCGGCAAGCTGTTTGTTCCACTCACATGCTAACCGTCACTGCCCGAGTTCCACCCTAGGCTGGGAAGAGGAGCCAGAACTTGGAAGCCCCCCTCCGAGTTTGGCTCAGTGACACTCCATGGCACTGCTGGCAGTGGTGCTGCAAGGGCAATTTGGGGGGCATCCATGTTTGAGCAGAGAAACTTCCTAATTCACGCTCTTGACAACTTCCGTAACACTGGCGCTCCAGTAAAATGCTGCAGCCTCAACTTTCATCATCTAGAAAGTTGAACTTCCTCACCCTGCCACTTGTTTATCAAGGCGTCCTCTCCTCATCCGTGGGTAACCGGCAAGCCATCTTTAACAAGCCACTCTGGTAGCAGGACGTGATGTCTCGCCGCGGCGCCATGTCTCGCACTGAGGTGTCTGGAGGTGGTATTCCTGCTCGTTTTGGCATCCCCCTCTCTTGCACACTGTAGGTGGGTAGTTTGAATATTTTGAAGCACCCGGCGGCAGAAGCCTTGCCGTGGGAAGCTACTCTGTCTAAGTTTTTTTGAAGTCGGAAACAAAAGGAGGGCCTGGCTGCAAAGCAGAGATAAGAATGGACGCCGGGAGCAGAGCACACGCCTGTGAAAAAATATAGTGCGTCCCGACTAATGAAGGAGACTGTGTAATGGCGCAAGCAAAAGATCCAGTCTGAATGTGCCATCCTAGAAGGAGACAGGGCGGTAACAAGGAGGGTCTAAAAAGACTAATTTACAATCAAAAGTCAGTGTTTTGCATTAACGATGACGCCAGCCAATGAGAATGATGGGCGGGTCTTCAACTACACTGAAATCTCCTCGATTACAATAAGCCGTGCAGACCGAGCAGCGCATGCGCGCTGCAACGCAGGTCTGCGAGACCTACCAATAAAGGGCATGTACATGAACAATGAGGTAGTTTAAGAAAAAGGTCAAATTCATTCAGATATAGTCGCTTAAAGAGGTGCAAAAGGAATGCCTTTGGGAGCAAGGTATCAGGTTGTGATGTATAAAAAGACAATTTCATTAAAGAATACAATGTCAGGATAAAAATGCAGGCATAAAAATTAAAGTAAAATCCATTAAATTCAGGAGCCCGCCGCCTCATCTTGCAATTCCTGACAGCGAAAAGATGCACATGCAGAGCTTCGACTATAATAGGATTGTAGTTTGCAATTAGGGCCATGCATGCTAGACGGAACGCAGGTGGGACAGGGGCTGGCGAGTTTATAATGATAAAAGGCCTGAACTGTTTACAACAATTGCTATGATGAGAAAAAAAAACAATTTAAGAAGAGCAGCAATTCATAAAACACTAATTGTTAAAATAGTGCTAAACATAGGGAACAACTATTTGTTTCATTCATTTTAAGAGGGAAAGTACAGGACCCGATTGGCATGGTGCATAGTGGTGAACTGGAGTTGGCCTATGAGCTCTTCTTTAAGATAGCTCTTCGAGTACACCTCATAGAATACAAAAAGCGTGAGTTGGAAAACACAATGGGCGTATTGGTATCGTACTTAAGTAACCTAAACACTTCGTAACAGTATCTGGACCCCAGGTTCCTGCACAACTGTAGCAGCCAACAAGACCTTGACCACCTATAACCATGGCAGAAGAATAGCACATGAATTTCAGTTTCCACTGCAATCTTGCATGCTGGGCAAACCAGACTGGGGGCGCCTCCCCACTTGTTGGTAAATGATCGGAGCGGGAGCACCCTA
Source organism: Triturus cristatus (assembly GCF_964204655.1). Lineage (NCBI taxonomy): Eukaryota > Metazoa > Chordata > Amphibia > Caudata > Salamandridae > Triturus > Triturus cristatus. Next base: position 1,051,396,770 of record NC_140585.1, on the reverse strand, counting down.
TGTCTGATTTGGAGGAATTGCTTCTTCGCAAGGAGCGCTGGATATCGTCTAACACCGATTCCAGCCTGTATTGGGCTTTTACTTCCAGAAACCTAAGGGTTAGATGACCAGGCGTAGACCCCCTCCATAGCTGGGCCAGTTTATATTCTCTATAGGTCTCTAAGAGTACCTTTCTAGGGGTCACGGGGCAGGTTTCTTCTGCAGTATTCCACAAATTGCCCCTCTCCAGAGCCTGGCAGGTGCTCCTAATATATGCCAACCATGGGAGTTTTCCCGCACCTTGAAGGCCCATAACTTCTCTCAGCTCGTCCCAGTACGGAGCCAGTTCGGGAGTGCTTCAAAGGCGTCGCCAAAATATAAGAGATTTGAGAGCTACTTCGTCTGCTATAGGACTAATCCCGAGGTCCATTCTAAGGGGTGTTAGAGGGGAGCTAGGGGGGAGACCCAGGAGTTGCCAAGCAAAGGAGTTCTCTATGTTGAATAGGGAGCCGGTTGAACAATGACCCCATAGTTCTGCTCCATACAGCGCGACACCCCTAGCCTGTACCTTATAGAGTTCTGCCGCTGGGCCTACCGCTTTATGGGTGTAGCTCTTATATGCCTTTCAGATACCCCCCTGACTGGGCTAGCTTCAGACTTCCTTTCTTTATTTGTGCCCCCCAATCCATTTTCTCAGTAAGCGTGATTCCCAAGTACTTAAAAATAGACACCCTCTCTAGAGCCCTTCCTTCTAAACAGGGGTTAGGGCGAGTGCTGTTGTTCGCATTAAATACCATGGGCCAGATGTAGGTGGCTAAATACCGGTCGGTAACGCCAAAATTCGGTAAATTTCAGTATTACCGACCGGGATTTAGCCATTCCTAATGTAGGTGAGGAATCGGTAAATAAGGAATCGGTAAATACCGATTCCTTATTGCTCTTGCATTTAAGGAATCGGTAATAACGATTCCTTAAATGCAATGTAGGAAGCACATTAAAGAGTGCTTTTGAGCCTTAAGAAATCGGTAATTACTACCAACTTCAAGTTGGTGGTAATTACCGATTTCCTTTAACAAATCACTTTTTTATGTTTTGTTAAGTTCCATGTGGCACACATTCATGCCCTTAGGGCATGTATATGCGCCACATGTGCACACATGCACATTTCAGGGGTGCAACAGGGTGTCCTTTTGACACCCTGGCACCCTTGAAAGTGCTCCCGCTATTAGCGATTCGGTAATACCGAATCGCTAATAGTGAATGTTTTCACATTCATTCCTATGGGCCTCCAAGCCCATAGAAATGAATGGGTAGGTATTCCTTATTACCGAATCTCAATTACCGATTCGGTAATGAGGAATATTAAGGATTCGATATTTTTTACCGAATCTTTACCTACATAGGAAATACCGATTTCTTAATAGCGAATCGGTAAAATTCGCTATTAAGAAATCGGTATTTCAGATTTACGTACATCTGGCCCCATATGCTTTGTTTTTTGAAGGTTGACCTCCAAACCCCTGTTTCTACAGAAAACACTAAAAGTATCAAGTGCCCTTTGCATGCCTATAGGAGATTTCAAGAGTAGGAGGGTGTCGTCTGAGAACATCATGGCAGGTATTTTGCTGTTTGCTAGCCTAGGGGCATCAATATCCTTTCCAGCTGCCAATGACTCAATTAGGCCACTAATTAAAAGGGAGAAAAGGGTCAGAGCCAAGACGCATCCTTGGCGTACACCTCTCCCTACTGGGAAAGGAGCTGAGAGTTCTTCATTTTTGTCATACCTGATTTGTGCAAAATTACCTTGATGTAGGCATTTCATCTGATGGCACAGACACTCGGGGCTCCCATGTCTGATAATGTTGCCCAAAGTTTATCCCTCAGGGCAAGATCAAACGCGGATTGAAGGTCCACAAATATAAGAGGCTGCCACCCTCTATGGTCACAGTTTTCCAGAATAAAAGCTATAATCTGAAAATGTGATCAATTGTGGAGATCTTCGCAATAAACCCAGCTTGGAGAGGGGTGAGTACGTTGTACTCTTCTATCCTAGACTGCAGTCGCCCCAGGAGTGCACATGGGAATATTTTCTGGCTTACATCTAGGAGGCTGATGGGGTGGTAATTGGCGGGAATGAGCAGAGAACCCTTTTAAAATATTAGAATGATTTCAGCCCTAGCCCAGGTGGTAGGAATCACCATACCTTGAAAGATGGCAACAGGGACCACAAATAGGTGTCCCAGACTGAAGGCTCAGAGCATTAGAGATCTCCAGGGATCTTATCCAGCCCTGGCGCCTAAGCTGGTATTATCTTATCCAGTGCTTCAGTGATCTCCTTTAGGGAAAACAGAGGGATGTCTCGATGATTTGGCTCAGGGAAGGGGGGAGTCTTAGCCGCACGCCCATCTCCATCCTCTACCACTAAATGTAAGGATTTAAAGTGGGCTCTCCAGACTTCCTCCCCAATGTTTGGTGATATGGCTGGTTTACCTTCAAGGGATCCTGTATTAATCAGGTTCCAGAATGCCCTCATGTAATGGTTGTTAAATGCATTTCTGAGGGAATCCAATTTTTCACACTCCCAGCTGTTTTTTGCCTTTGCTATGGCAGTTTTATAAATTGCCCTTGCTTCCCTGATTGATGGGCTATCATTTGCTTTAATGGCAACTAAACTGGCTGACTTGGCTGCACTGCAGCGTTCATTATACCATGGGTGTCGTGGTTTTCTAGTCAGCCTAGACTTTTTGCTAATGTAGATGAAGGATGCCAGGGTGGAGAGCAGGTCTTGATGGTTGTTAACCCCTTCGATGCTCATGACAGAATGGTTCCGTCATGAGCATCGGTGCTCCTGTGCTCATGATGGAACCATTTTGTAATGAGGACAGGGGCACAAAATCCCTCTGCTGCAGACAGCCCACTAGCCACCAGGGATTTGTTTTCCTCCAAATTTCGGGTTGGGCGCTGTCAAGAATGGACATGCCAATGCCCCCACCTACCCCAAAAAAGATGCCACAGTCTTTCTTCCCCTCCCAGGAGGCATATGGGGGCAGTAGCCAGTAGTAACCCATATGCACAGTCCCCCAGATGGTCTTCTCCTGCCCCCCCTGGGTATCTAAGATGCTGAATGACGCATAGCCCAATCTGTGTGTGTCCGCCCTAGCCAAGGTTTCCTGGAACATGCAGATCTCATGTTGTTCTATGAATGACCCCCATATGGGTTATCCAGTTTGGAGGTGAGTCCTGTTATGTTCCAGGAACAGCAGGTCTGAAGGGCCCTCTTCAATAGCTGAATTGTTTGGTTGGGTGACACAGGCCTTTATATGGGCCTGGTGTGGGTCAGTGGTCCCCACCCGCCCCGTCAAACTTACGCCAGTGCCTAATTTGTGGTTGTCAACTGAGGCGGGAGGGGGCTTTACTACCAATGGTTGGATGGATTTAGTTACCTGTGGATCCTGTCTATTTACATCTCTCTCTCCGCCCAAGTAGACCATCACCTGTGCTCCTTTCTGCTGCCTACACCCTCTCCGCTGTACAAGCTCCTCCTGGTGCAGTGGTCCCCTTGGGATCTCCAATTGACGGCTGGGGCTCACAAGTTGGGGCCCAGTGCGCTTTAGTCAGTCTACTGATTCTAGTGGACTGTATCTATTTGAGACAAGAAGGTTGTAAAATAGTGGTCTTGGGATGTCCTGGTCCATACTAGCAAATGACTTATTCTGGTTCCACACACCCCTGTCGTGGCCTGCTCTTCTTGTGTTATGAGGCATAATCCCTGGGGGGAAGAAGTATCCCAAGGGGAAGGAACCTATGCCCCACTTCTCACTCTGGTAGCTACAGTCTACGAGTGTTTCCACGACACGTGTTTCTGAAATTTATCACTACACAGTCCCCTGGGTCATCTTTTGGTCTCCATCCTACACAGCCTACTTACGCGTCAGTATAATTTCATTTGCGTCTTTGAAGGAAAATTGCCTGTGCTTAGCAAGCCAAAAAATACTTTTATTTTTTAATTCAAAATGGGATTCCCTGCACCCCCTGTTCAACTCTGGGATTCCTGTTAATATGATAACTTAGGGAGCTGAGGCCGGGGGGAGATTAATGCATGGCAGGGCAGTCTAATTTTCGGGGAGTTCTTCATGGGGAGATTCACTTGCACTGATCCTATAGATTGGACCTTGTTGCTGGGGATCAGGTGCTTGTGGTTTTACTACAGTGGCCTAGGAGTATATCCTATCACTGTCCCTTGGGGGGCGGCCCCTGGCGGTGGGTGCTGGTGTCTATTCTTTGTGGCAGTGGGTATCTCATACATTTACCTGCACCCTCCTGATTAATTAGATTAGGCCTAGTAGAGATGGTCAAGGTATTAGATGCTAGGGGTTCTGGCCTAGTAGTGAGAGGGGATGGTTGTGAAACAGGGTTTTTTGCTGACTCAACCCCCATGCAATTTGACTCTACCTCGCCCACCCAAAGGTCAACCAATGACGATAGTTTATCAACCCATTCCAATAAATATTAAGTTCATCCTTTACGATGGACCTGAATTGAAGGTTCACCACAAGGTTACAAAAGAGGAGAGAGGGCCTGTTTATAGAAAACAAAAAATTTTTGGAGACATGGGCTATGATATCCAATAGATGCAGCCGTGATTGGATGCTTCTGATCATTGAGACTGCCCAGGAATTCATCATAATTGAAAAAGAGGCCATTGATAAACTGGAGCTAGAGTTAAACAATTGTTCTGCATTCGAAGAAGCCAAGAAAAAGTTAGAGGACATTAATAGAGACGTGGAAGGATACAGAGACTATTTGTTGAACAAAAAAACGAATAAATTGAGAAAGGACATGGATCGGTTTTCTCAGGAAAGAGTTTACCCATACCTCAGGGAGAACTATTTCCAACAGAGGAATGACATGGCTTGGGAAAAACCACCAAATAGACAAATATACAATAGAGGTGGCAGAAAACAGGTTACCTTTTCTAACACCTCTGGCTCTAGTAGTGAAGATGATAGCATATCAATAGATGAAGCTGTGAATAGGGGTAACACCAGGGATTACGTGCCTTTTTTAGACTCGCGCCCGAGGAGAGGGTCACGTTACAATGGGAATCCGGGGAGAGGCCAGATGAACAGGGGTCCTCCTCAACAACAGGAATATATGCGCACCAGGAGCCAGCGGTATTGGCGACAGACAGAGCACCAGTAATCAACCTATCTAATAAGTCCCTTAATGAAATAGAAATTAGTATTTTGAGTAAGGGTTTAAGCTTTGTCCCATCAGCATCAATTGACAAGTTTCAGCTAGAAAAAGATTTGCGTGCCTTTTTTAGGAAAGTGAGACTGAGGAGATTTTTTGAGAATAGGGACACACTTGAACGCATTAATCACTCGGGTCTTAAACCTAAATCACAATTTACTCCGAGTCTGGCTATGGTCGGCAAAAATGTTGAAATTTTTGAGAAAGCTGTTGAGAGTGACATTCAAAAAATTTTGAACAAATCAAACAAATTTATGGGGCATAATAACATCAATAGAGCAGAAAGACAGGCCCTCAATTCCCTTAAAACAGACAGAAATCTCACCATCAAACCTGCCGATAAGGGAGGTGGGGTGGTGGTTTTCAACACCCTGGACTATGAGCACAGGATGTTGGAAATGCTTAACATTAAGGAACACTATGTACGGACAAATGAGAGGCAGTTAGTCACTGTATCTAGAGAATGCCTAGCCTTGCTCTTAGAAGCCAAAGAAAAATCTTGGATTTGTGAGGATGAGTTCAAATTCCTCAATAATTTGGAACCAAGGACCCCTGCCATTTATGGTCTGCCAAAGATCCATAAGAACTGTACGGATCCACCGATGAGACCAATAGTGAGCAGTATTGGATCTCTATTGGAGCCCATCAGCAAATATGTTGATAATTTTTTGCGCCCCATTGTTTGCGGGTTGTGTTCTTATGTGAGGGACTCCGCTCACATGATTTCTCTCGTCGAAGGGAAGCCGTTCTGTGGGGAGACTCAATGTCTAGTCACCCTGGACATTGAGTCTCTTTACACTAATATCCCACAGCATGATACAGTAAATGTAATTCGTGAGATTTTGGTTGACCGAGACCTAGGTGGAGCCAATGCCGACTTTATTGTCAGCTGTGTCAACCTGATTCTGAAAAACAACATCTTCCTGTTCAAAGACGAGTACTTCAAACAGCTTAAGGGGACCAGCATGGGGGCTACCTGTGCTCCCAGTCTGGCCTGCCTGTATGTTGGCCAATTTGAAATCAAGCATATATACAATGAGATGGCCCCATTTTTCGAAAATGTAGCGGGCTGGTACTGCTACATTGACGATATTTTCTTTATATGGGAAGGCTCTACTGAGGATCTGGAAACATTTCTCGAATGGTTAAATTTGGGAGATCCCAACTTAAGATTCACGTTCCACTTCAGCAGGACTAATATCGATTTCCTGGACATCACAATCAAAGATGTTAATGGAGTCTTGGGAGTCGAGCTGTTCACTAAACCTATGGCCAAGAACACTCTTCTTCATTTCTCGAGTTTCCACCCCAAATCCCAGAGGGATAGTATCCCTTTTAGCCAGTTTCTCCGTCTTCGGAGGAACTGTTCGGATTTACAAGACTATTACAAACATGCCAATGACCTTAAGCGCAAATTTAGAGATAAAGGATACCCAAAAAAACTCTTGACCCATTCCCTAAAACGTGCTAGGTTCTATGATCGAGATGCCCTGGTGAATAAACCTGCAGTAAGTAAAGAATTACCTAGCAAAGTGGTTTTTGTAAGTAAATTCTGTAACATGAGCAACCAAATCAAGAATATTGTCAACAGAAATTGGCATATTTTAAACTATGAGGAGGAGGTCAAATTAGACAAACCATTGTATGCGTTTAAGAAAAACAACAACTTGCGAGACATTTTAGTGCATACTTATCGTGAAGACAGATCCGATAGTCAGCAAACCATTGCGAATGATCGAGCATTTGGCAATTACAGATGTGGTACTTGCAATATCTGTCCCCAGTGCCTGCAATCCAAAGAGATGAAGTATAATGGATACACAATTAGAGCTAATACTCTTAATTACTGTAGGAGCAGAAATGTGGTCTACTTCCTCCAGTGCCCTTGTGGGCTTGGATATGTGGGAGAGACAGGCAGAGAACTACGGGTTAGGCTACAAGAGCACAGATCAGCAATCAAAACGAGAAAAGTAACTGCGCCCTTGGTGCCACATTTCCTTGAGTATGGACATGGAGAAAACGACTTCATGTGGTTCATCCTGGAAAAAATCAAAATTGATAGGAGAGGTGGCAACATTACTAATAAGCGAAAAGCACGTGAACAATGGTACATCTCCCATTTAAATACTGCACATAAAGGATTGAACTCTAGAGAAGAATGGGAACATTTGCTGGCGGTAAGATAAGGCAATGCTAGCATATTGTATGTGTAGTTTTGTTGTAAGACTCCCGGCTCTGTTTCCCCTATCGGTTAGGCATACAGGAGTAAGATATATTGATGATCTTTCAATTGGTGTTTGCACCATTATCTATATATAGGACACATGGATAATATAGGTGTTAACATTACCACAGAGCTAATACTATAGGTAAAATGGCACACTTTCATGATTAGGATCTTGGGGTACCGACTGCCCTCTGGTGGTAACCTAGAAGTCTTGAATTGATTGATAAGGATGGAGGATTAGCTTATATTTTTCCCAAAATTTTTTTTAATTCTCGCCCATCTGTTGGTTCATTGAATGACACCACAGCAGACAACACGTTTGTGTATATGTCTAATTTTTTAAGTCGACTATAGCTTTTGGGGCGAATTTTCCCATTATGAAATGATGGCTACTGCAGGTCTATATTGGTCTCCGTTTCTTTTTGGTTAAACACACCATCTGCATTTTAAACAGGGTACTGACTATCTTTTGATACTTCCAAGATGGCGGTGACATTTACGGAGGTTTAAACAGAGATGGTATCATGCCTTTGATGCCCCGGAAGTGGTGTTTTCACTTCCCTATGGTCTCGTTAAGAGTTACCCCGTATATATAACACCTTGAGTTCGAGTCGAGGTTAGCTGTATCGACACAGAAGGCTGCATTGTACGCACCGCAACAGGCAAAACGGAGGTAGGTTTTGACAAGAGGTAGCCTTAGCTGTAATTACTAGCAAGGGTGGGAGCTTGATTCGTTTGATAAAGGTTTGTTCTAATTCAAACTAAAACGGTTTTTTCTCCGCAGTGCTTTATTGGCACCGAACCCTGGTTCGAATATATATTTTATACCTACATTTGATGGTGAAGCAGGGATTCTATAGATGAAAGTTGCCCAAGGTAAACAAGTAACTTTTAACTATTCCCGCGGGTTCTGTTGTTTGTATCTGAGGGTCTTAACGTAGTGAGAGACACACAAGTCTCGACAAAATTGTGGGTGTTAGACATAGTTGTGACAATAACAGAATCGCTTGGTAAAGAACCATATAAGAATGCCTAAAGCTCCGAATAGTTTAGAAGCATTCTGCTTCTCCAGGTTTACATACTTGGGAATGTGTAAAAAGAACTCTTCATGAGAATCATGTGAGACCTAAACAGGGTGTTTAATGACTACTAAGGAAATGTACGATTAGGTACTAATATAACATGGCACTCATTTTTGTTTATAGGTGCCTAAACGTTTGCGTGGGAGATACAAGGATAATACCTAAATAGAGAAATACGTGTGTCGTGAAGTCTTTTTAGACTCAATGCAGACATAATTAAGGTATTTTAAAGTGGTATTAGTTTTTCCTTATAGTCTGACTGTTATCTAAAACAGAATATTTGAGGTTGTCGTGTTTCTACCTAACTAGGTGCCCATAAAACCCACCGTGAATGATTTATCTGGGCCGCGGATAAAGATAAAAAGAATTTGTGGCGGTACCTGTATGAATACAGCTTCGTAAATAAATGAGGTAGTTGGTCCTTTACGAATGTGAATAAATTCTATCTTGTTACGCAATATAAGTAGTAGTGCTGATTCTATAGTCAATTGCACAGATATAGAACTAATAATATGCTTATGTAAGGATTTTTCTTTTTTTCGTTATCATAGACATCAAAGACCAATAAGAGAGCATGTCTAGAGCAATGTTAAGTTGGGTCTCCACTTACATATGAAATATATCTAAGACATTGCGCGAATTCTTTTTACCATTGTAGCGCTTACATGAGCACTATGTGCTAACAAAAAAGGCCCTGTATAGCACTACGAAGTGGAGTTTCCACTATTAAAATAAACATGTCTGAGATGAGTGTTAATTTGAATGCTGAATGTTGTTCGGCTGTTTGCCTGTTTGATGTATATGCTTTTAATTTTCGGGGATGAGTTGTTGGACAGTCATACATGTGTCTAAGTATTGAGAGAATAAATAGATTTTGTAAGTAACTAAAAATATGTCATGTTATGTTTTTTTCAGATCATTGGTTTTAATGTAACTGCTATTGGGACTCTATTTTAATCTTTCCTGATGAAGGTGTTGGCCGAGAATTAATGCCCACCGAAACGCATCGATGCTCTTAAATGAGGAAACCACACAAAATCTTTGATTACAGCTCTTTGTGACATATTTAATAGAAAGCAATATCAATTGGGGTCGCAATTAATGAGTCTTTGGTTTGGTGATTTTCCTCTGCTAATAGGACTACTTTGTCCTTTTTTACTGTGTCCCTAAACCTCATATTTTATGGTGTTGATTGAATTGTTATTGTTGATGATGTTTTTTATTATGTATTGATGTGTCTATATTGTTATCGCTTCTTAATTAGCCATATGACAATATACAGTACAGTATTGTATTTATAGATCTCTTCAATGAAATTGTTAATACATTTTCATGACGTATTTTTTCTCTCAGTTATTGTGATCACATTTGTGCTGTCCATCCTCACCCTTGCAGTGTGAAAGGTATTTTGATTGTGATGTATTGATTGCCATGTATTGATGACAAGGAGGCCCTGTTTTTTGACTAAGGCCACCACAAGGTTAGTCACCCAAGGTGGTTGCTCCTGGCTCACTTGCGGTAATGCCCCTGGTCCAGTTACCACCAAGTCACTGGTTGTTACATTGGTCTCCATTTGTTTTTTCAGTTAGGACCCGAGTTTGTGGCAAGTTTGTGTTTCTCTTTTTTTGGGACGGCATCCTCCAGGTGCAACTCAACGGTGTGTGTCACGCAGCCCTTTGCGCGTGTCCTTGGGTGGTCTGTTGGTGAGTCCAAGGCTAAGGCAGAGGGGGGACTAACAAGGTCAAGGATAGTGGGAAGTAGGGCCATACCCGGGGTTAATGAAAGGCACCTTTTGGTCAGTTCAATTTCCGTTGCAACTTCACCAATTGCCCTCTGTAGCATTTTGTCAATTGAAGTTGGTTGTAAGGGGGGTGCAGGTTGCAAGGCTGCAGATTGAGTTTTCCCCATGCATGTGCGTTTTCCCATGTTCGCTAGTAGCAGTAAAAATGACTCTTTTAAAAAGGTTATGGTCACAGTGGAACTTCTCAGTTGTTCGTGTTGGGGATGGTTACCCAGGGTTCAGGACATTTTTTTAGGACTTTTCTGGGCTGCAGGAATGGTGGCCACAGAGAAAAATAAGGGATTCCTGAAAATGCTGGGGGTAGGGAGCACACAACAGGTTATTGGTGGCACTAACCTTATATCAGCTGCCCGGTAGAGACAAAAGCCCAGGAGAATCCGTTGACAGGGCTAAAAGGGGTAGCCCAGCCCAGTCTCCTATGGGCTCTGACAGGCGCAGACAGGCCCGCCCTTGGCTGTGGGAGCCTTCCAGTGATTTTTATGCACCCTGGGCGCTCTGGGACTACGTTGACACCTCCTGGCGCTAGGGCACTTGTGGATTGGAGTCCCGGGTCTCCTGTGGCAGCACTGAAGGCTGCAGTATTAGTAAATATGTAATTGCCTTATTATAGGTAACTTCTAATAAACAAATATGTGAAATTGTAGATGGCCTGCTTTACATAATTGTATTGTATTCCAAGTGACATCAGATTAACAACAGAAGCAAAACTCAATTTGTCATTGATGTAATTCAGGACAATGTTATTGACAGCTACCCTAGTGCAATTTTATTTTGTGTGTGCCCCCGCCAAATTCTTTGCCATTATTCAAATGATGTCATTGATCAGCAGCACAGGTGTAGACGAGTAATGGGGGCTCAAATTAGGCCTGGGCGAAAATTTCGTTCCGTTCGCGGAAATTGCGATAATTTGACATTTTCGCGTTCCGCGGAGAGCGCGAAAATGTCAAAAATTCCGGTTTCCGCAGCTTGGCGATAATTTGTTTCTTGCTCGCGCTGTAAAATAATACATTCTCGCGCGCGCGCGATCGCCTTACCTGAATCCCTGCGTTCGCCGACAAGTTTTCTTGATCCGGTCGCGTTCTCCATGAGATGTTGGATTGTTTTTAGCCATTTGCGCTGTCTCGCGACAGTTCGCGCCCGCAGTGACGTCATGCGTCGCGCGATCACGTCTTTCTTCTCGCGATCATGCACCGCGAGAACAACTCAAAACAAGATGGCCGCGCCCGCAAGCAACCACATGGGTAAGTTGGCGACCCGCAACCATGCAGAAAATCTCGCGAACATGCCGGAAAAAAACTTCCGCATCTTCGCGATATTTCCGCTTGTTTGCGATAATTTTAAACATTTTCGCGATAATTTGCGAAGGTTAATTCCGCAAATTCCGCCCACCCCTAGCTCAAATACAACATTCCCTCATTTCCTTTTCCTCCTTCTTGCTAGTTGCACTACTATTAGTATATGCTTGGTGTCTTCGCTCCCACCCCAGTACACTCTGACTTTTTCAACACAGCCCCAGCCCAAATATTTAAAAACACTTGATATCCTGCAATCCTCTACACCTCCTAAGGACCAGTATCCCCTTTCCTCACTCAAACACATAAAAATGACCTGGCACCCTTTGCACGCTCTCCAACACTCTCAGTACCACACTCCTTTCACCCCTTTATTTAAAAAAGTGCATAGCATTACACAACCTTCAGTAATTTCTGCACTCACCAATATTTAAAAAGCATACCTGATGATATGCGACCCTCCCCAACATCTTCTGCAGCTTCCCCCTTCCTCTGCCTGAAGGTGCACTACAGAGAGTGGATGCACTAGTTGGTATTCCTTCACCTCTCTCCAGTGTTCAGAGATTCAATAGAGGCAGGAGAGGTGTAAGACCGCAATCTACCTTTCCACCTCATGCCTTGGGTCTCCAGAGTTGTGGGGAGGCAGCACTTCAGCATTTACCAGAGCTCAAGCTTTAAAGTCTGATTTTCCAGTGTTTGGATGTCAGAGCTGTAAGAAAGCAACCATGTGTAGGTCTCGCCCAAACCAAAGCATAAACTAGCACATGCAATCACGCTTATGAGAGATACTGTGTTCTACAAGAGGCTTGGAGCCCGCCCACTCATTACCATTCGCTGTCTTCACTGTCACTCTTAGTTACTTCATTTCAATTGGACAGCATGTGTTGTCTTTGCTTTACTTTCTCTTCTCTCGTGTAAGGCATGGACGAGGTACTGATTTCTTTATCTTTATTAGAGTCCTTCTGCTGCAGCAGCTGTAATTAAGGTACTATTTTGACCTTTTTAGGTCTCGCCTGGTGTTGGAGCGCGCATGCGCTCCTCGCCTGCGAGAGTTATAGTAAAAAAGTCAGTTTGGAGAAGGGGACTCAAGCCCCGCCCCCCATTTCCATTGGGTAGCGTCAGTGTTTATGGCAAACGCTGGCTTCTCATTGGAAAGGAGGGTTTTTCGTTGCCTCCCTTTGGGTTTTTAACGGACTGGCTCACCTGATTCACGGCTGTCGTGAAGACATTAGTAAACAAGTCAGTTTGGAGAAGGGGACGCGAGCCCCACCCCTCATTTCCATTGGGTAGCGTCAGCGTTTATGGCAAACACTGGCTTCTCATTGGAAAGGAGGGTTTTTCGTTGCCCCCCTTTGGCTTTTTGCCGGACTGGCTCGCCTGATTCACGGCTGTCGTGAAGACTTTTCTTATCTGCTTGTTTATTTAACAAGCACATAAGAAAAGTCTTCACAACAGCTGTGAAGCAGGCACGAAGCTCAGAGGCGCACAGGGTCACGGGGAGAATAAGGCAATAGCGAGCCCTTGTTATGGTGTCCAGTGGAGAATTTTCTACGCAGTGGCTTCAGCCCACAGGGGTCACTTGAAAAAGATGGAGTGCAGCTGTGTGCTGAGTGTCAGACAGAGTCAATATTTAACCAGAGTTGCATTAAGCATTCCCATGGTAAGATTCTCTCGCCCACTTCCCTGCTACTCGCAAAAAATGTCTGGCTGTCTCCCGTGGCTGCACGTAGCAATATGCCCTGCGTTTCAACCGAAAAGATAATTTTTGTTGCAAACATTCCCACTATTTTTGGAGCAAGAAAAATGTTAAGAGCTGGGGAATGTTAACACATCCTAGGCATGTTTGCGGAGGTGTATATGGGTGGAGGGCGTGATTGGGGCTTGCGTTTAGCACATACAGGCCCCGCCGTGATGAACCCAATTGGCTTTAAGAAGCGGCATTGGTTTTCTGTAGCCTTAGGGGTTGAAGGCTGAAAACAAACAAAACTGTTAATAAACCCTTACTCAGCCCAGAACACCACCCGGCGTTCTGCAGCATTTCTCGAATAACGAGAACATGGCCCCGAGGCGGGCGGTACCACCCAGACTACGAAATCATCTGAGACGCTTTTCTGACACATCGAGAAAACATCTGCTGAGAAACTGCTCCCAGGTGTATGGCGATGGGATTATGTTACGTCACTTCCGCTCCAACAACACCCTATTGTCAATACTGCTTCCAGTTCAATATAATATTTATTTGCCCTCCATTGCTCACCATGCTTTTGTTAATCGTCACATCTATTATATAGAGCACAAGAAATGACTAAAGCGCCATAAGAAGCTGTTGGAAACGGCCCTTTTTGCAGGGTTATCCCCAAACTTTTTGCTTCTTCCTCCTTTATTTTTTCTGACCCGTGGTTGTTGGCAATAGGACCCTGGGCACTTTACCACTGCTGATCAGTGCTAAAGTGCATATGCTCTCTGTATAAATTGTGATATTGATTGGTTATCCGTGATTGGTATATTTGTTTCACCTGTTAGCCCCTAGTAAAGTGCACTGCGTGTGCCAGGGCTGGTGATTCAAATGCTACTAGTGGGCTGCAGCACTGATTGTGCCACCCACAGGAGTAGCCCTAAAATGATGTCTTAGGCCTGCTTGCAGTGCCTATGTGCAGTCCAGGACTGCCATGTCGACCTGGCCAGTGCACCCACTGACCAGGCCTTATCCTTCCCTTTCTGTACATGTCATGCATCCCTATGGTGGCCCTAGGTAACCCCCCTGGGCTGGGTGCAGTGTATCTGAAAGGTAGGGCATGTACTGAGGTGTGTAACATGCCCTGGTAGTGAATTACAGCCATTTTCGTTTTTCACTGCTGAGAGGCTATCTTGCCCATAGGATAGAATGGGGAAGGCTGTTTACATGCCTATCTTCCCATAAGGGCAAGATAGAAAATCCAAGTTTGGTATCTCTGTGTTCAGAATTTAATTATACATCTTTTTAGCAAGATGGTTTTTAAATTCACTGTGTGAGAATACCACTTTTTAGAAAGTAGCTATTCTCCTGTTTAACCTTCCTGTGTGCCTGTGTGCTGGTTGGCTGACTGGTGTCATGTGATGGGCTAGGTGACTCCAGGAGCCTGGATGAGTCAGCAGCAGGGTGAATAGGGAGATCTGCTTTAGATGGGTGGGAGGAGTAGTCCCTGGGTTTGAATAGGGCTGCCCCTGCCAACACAATGCTGGTTCCACCCCCTGCTGGCCAGGCTGAGGACTCTGCCTCTGCTGGCACAAAGAAGGCTCCACCTCCTGCTGAGCGTCTAACGACCCTGCCCCTCACTCTGAAAGGAACCAGGTGCTCCAGGGCAGAGCACACCCAGGAACCGGTTTGAGCAGGGGAATCCCCCCACTGGAACAAAGAGAGACAAAGACTTGGAGGGGTATAAGAAGAGGACCCCAGACACCTAAACTTTAGATCACTTTCGAACTAAGAAGAAACCTCTGCTAAGGAGAAAGCTTAAAAGAACTGAAGAGGAGAAGACTGCCTGCTTGCTGTTTTGCTTTGCTGCCAAGGAGAGGGGAAGGACTTTGCTGTGTCCCCTTCGTTTGATTCTGATCTCCAAGGTCCTGAGAAGAGCTGGCTCCCTGTTAAGAAGTCCCAGGAACAAAATGACTTCACCACCAGCTCCCCTGGAACTCTGCTGAAAGAGTTCTGACCTGCCTTGGAGTGCTTGCCCAGTCTTGGGGCCTCAGGAGGTCGTTTTGCTGTGTTTTGGGAGCTGGGAAGCAGAAGCGTGAAAAAGAGTAACTGGTACCCAACGCATCATCCGATTGCGTGTCGCAAGAACGAGAGTGCGAGGAGAATTTCATCGCGGCGTCATCGCAGCGCCCGGAGTCCCCGCATCGCCGAGTGTGTCGAGCATCGTCCCGGTGCGAGAAGATTCCTGACGCTGCGAGGGTCGTCGCAGAACCAGTTTGCGGGCCGCACCACTGCCGGTGCGTGAAAGTATCCAGTCGCTGCGTGCGTCGACGCAGAGTCCTGTTCCGTGGCGCATCGAGAGTTGCGGCGCCGGAAGTCAACGCTGTGCCGCGCATCGTGCCACATCGAGGAGTGTCGCATCGAACCTGTGCGTGAAGCTTCCCCCTAAGAAACCTACGCAATGAAAGCCAAAGTCATCGCATCCTCCCCCTACAGATCGGAGCCGGCGCATCCACCTCTGCTGTGTGAAGCAGGGCTGCTGCAAAGCCTCCCCAGGATCTCAGGAGTATCGCATCGCCTTTGCCATCTTCCTTGTGATAGCTTTTGGGAACCTTATCGCAACTACAGGTACTGTTGGGCACGAGAGTGTCGCATTTTGTGCATTGAGAGTCGCATTGTGCAAGACACTGACTTTTACATCCTGGAGTACTTTCTGCAAACCCTTGAACTATCTTTAAAGTAACCTTTTGAATTATATGTTGGTTTGTCTGTAGTATTTGGTCTTGTGAAGTTTTTAGTAAAGATACATTATTTTTCTAAAACTGGTGTGGTGTAAATCTGTGGTGTTTTCACTGTGTTACTGTGAGTGTTGGTACAAATACTTTACACATTGCCTTTGATAGCCTAGACTGCTCAGGCCAAGCTACCTAGAGGGTGAGCAGGGGTTATCTTAACAGTGTATCCCCCTTTCCCTGACTAGAAGCAAGGGTCCCTACTTGGACAGTGGTACCTACCCTGCCAACTAGAGACCCCCAGATCTAACAGAAGCACTATATAAAACACGCTATTTTTTATTTATTTAGCTTTTATTACCGAAGTTATATTTCGTATCTCCGAGAATGAAACCCTAATTAGTGCTAAATGGGAATCAATCCGTCGCTACTTTTTATAGTTATTCACCTTCTAAGTAGATTTCAGGGCACACGTCCCAAAAAAAAGAAGTGGGGGGACTGACCTAGTTTGGTAGTATGCAAGTGACATCACGGTGTGCAACATCACGGCACATGACATCACAACGTGCGACATCACGGCGCACAACATCCCACATAGCATCACAGGAATTGATATCATAGAAAGTGGCATCACAAGCCACGAATTTAAAGGAAGTGGCATCACAAAAAGTGACATCAGATCTAAAGCCCTCATATATATGTTTAGCAGGACTATTGTGTACGTTTGAGTGCATTGTGAGGATAATAGCACAGTGAGCATTGGAAGATGATATGTGACTTCGACACCTTGCAATCCCCCAGTTTTATGTAAGACATCATTGTACATTCATTTACATACTTATATAATTTATTGTGCATGTAATATGCACGTGTTGATGTAAAGCGCTCCTACACCCTGTATTGGAATGAGTAGGGCTATACAAGCACAAGCATTGAAAATGCAATAGGTCTCGCCTTTGATTAAGTTAAAGCTATTTGCTTTGCTAATGGTATTTTATAGCAAAGCAAATGGCTTTAACTTAATCAAAGGCGAGACCTATTGTATTTTTTTTTTTTTTTTTTTAAACCGTTTATTACAATCTCAAATAGTTACAAGTATGGGCCTACAACCTTCTGGCCGGCCGCTAGAGTAGCAGTAGCATATGACATACATACAGAAAAATCTCTTGGCGGTGCGAAAAGAGTAAATCAGGAGATATCAGTAGTGCAGGCCACATAACTCCGAACCCACAATACGGTTTCCTTTTGTCAAAACACAACAACACAAAAACAACCACACCCGCAAGGCAACCCGCAATCCCAAGTGACAGCACGCGCTCCTTAAGTGGGGGACCCCAACCAATCGCCAAACTCTGAAGAGGGGAATGAGAACAGATCAGGGACTGGGGAACCACGTGCCCATGGCTGGGGGAGGGGATCGGCTAGGGGGACAGAGCTGGTGAAGCAGCCGGCAGCAGCGGCGGCTCGCAAATACCCCCGCGATAGGCGTTCCAGGGGCCCCAGATTTTCACCCACGCCCCAGGCTTACCCCTCGCAACATACACCACCTTTTCACGAAACATACACCAATCCATGTGTTCTTTCCAGGCCGACACCGCCGGAGGCCTCTGGGATCCCCACAATTGAGCAATGTCACGTTTAGCGATCATGTATCCCAGAGTCACCCACCGCGTCTGCGGAACCGAGTAGTCAGTTGGCTCCCACACATTCAGCAAGCATCTCCTCGCCTCAGGCAACAGCACGACACGCGTAACCACTCGCAGGACCTCATGCACACCACGCCAGAATCGCTCCACCTTTGGGCATTCCCACAGAATATGCAAGAAAGTTGCCAAAGCACCACAGCCACGCTTATACAGTCCATCCTCAGCTAAGCCCATACGTAGAAGCCTTGGCCCCGTCACATAGACCCGGTGGAGGATCTTAAGCTGGACGAAGCGAAGGCGAGCCGGGATGGCCACCTCCTTCGGAGAAGCCACCGCGGACATCCAGTCCTCGTCGTCCAATTCCAACCCATCGGCAACCCAGGCCTCGCGGAGGCCAGTCAGCAGGCCCGATCGGTCGTTAATCAGTTTTTTGTATATGAGGGAGATCGTGCTGTCTGGGACATGGCCATCCAGCACTCTGTCCTCCAGGGGGGAAGACTCCGGAATGGACGCGACATCCGGGAAGACGGAGCCCAGCGCGTGGCGGACTTGTAAGTACCGGAAGTACTCACTGCCTTGCAACTGAAACTCCGTCTGCAGCATCTCGAAAGTTTTGAATCCCCCCCTCGTCCAGAGATCTCCCACTGTGCTGATGCCGATCGTGTCCCATTTCTCGAAGCCCTTCGAGGTCCACAAGGAGCCCAACCTCGCCGATGCATATAGCGGTGACGCCCGGGTCAAACGGTCCTTCCACCCCATAGCTGCGTTAGCCGCGTGCCATACACGCACCATGACATGCGTCGGTCCCGTCAGGCGAGGGTCCGGCGCGCCAGAGTAAAGCGCCCGATTGTAGTCGCCACCGGGCAGGAGCATCTTGTCCATTTCAAATGCCGGGTTCAGGGCGGGCCCGTAAAGGCCATGATTAATCGCAGCTAGCTGGGAGGCCCAGTAATACCGTTTAATATCCGGGAGGGCGACCCCCCCATCGTACCACGGGAGCGTCAATTTAGCCAAGGCGATACGTGGCCTCCCGTCCCAGAACAGGCGACGCTGCAAACTCTCCACCTCTCGGAAGTAGCGCGCCGGAACCAAATCCATAGTGTTCTGGAGAGCGTACAAAAAGCGCGGCAACGACATCATTTTGAACAAGGCCGCTCGGCCCAGCGGCGAAAGCGGCAGACGCCGCCAACGCACCACGTCCTCCTTCAAGCGCTGGAGGGGGGGCAGCAAATTCCGCTCGTAGCGGGCCTCCGGGTCCAGAGTAATATATATTCCCAGGTACCGAAACCCCTGGGAGGCGATCTGGATCGGACAGTCCCGTGGTAGGACCGGAGCCTCCCCGGCAAGCACATATACACAGGATTTCGCCCAGTTGATGACGAGGCCTGAGTTGCGACCGAATGAGCGCAAAACATCAACTAGGACGATCAGTGATTTACGCGGGGAGGCAAGATATAGAAGGATATCATCAGCGTAGAGGGACACCCGGTCCTCATGCTCGGGGGTCCAACGAAGACCACGGATGGAAGGGTGCCACCGCAGCCACTCCGCCAGGGGCTCCAGGGCCAGTGCAAACAGGAGAGGCGACAGGGGGCAGCCCTGTCGCGTACCCCGTCCCAGTGCGAATGGGGCCGAAACTCGTCCATTCACCACCACCTGCGCCAATGGGCCGGAATACAACAATTTGACCCAGCTGATGAAGCCCGGTCCGAAGCCAAACTTCGCCAGCATCGCCCAAATGTATGGCCACTCAAACGTATCAAACGCCATGGTGGCATCCAAGGACGCCAAGATGGCCGGTTCCCGCACGAACGGAACACGCGCGAGCACCCCGTGCAAGCGTCGCAGATTTAGGGCCGTGTTACGATGGGGTATGAAGCCGGACTGGTCTTGGTGGACCAAGTCGCCCACCACGCCGACCAGCCGGTTGGCCAGCACCTTGGCGAGGATTTTGGGCTCCGCATTCAAGAGCGAGATAGGCCTATAGGATGTGACCCGCTCACGGGGCCTCCCCTCCTTGTGGATCACCACGATCGTGGCCAGACGCTGGTCCGGCGGAAGGGAACCCCGCGAGCAGGCCGCCAGGAACATCGCGCGCAGGTGGGGCGCCAGCACATCCGGTCGCAGCTTGTACAGCTCGATAGGAATGCCATTGGGGCCCATGGCCTTGCCAGATGCGACCGAGCGGATAGCAAGGGCAATTTCGTCCGAGGTGGGAGGAGCGTCCAGCGAATCCCTGTCCTCCACCGAAAGGGAGGGCAGCGCGATGTCCCGAAGCAGGGCATGGGAATCCTCCTCCGAGCAGGGAGAAACCGGGGAATATACCTCGCGGAAATAATCCGCGAAGCAGGAGACAATGGCGTCCGGCTCGGTGACACATACACCATCCATCCTCTCGATCAACGGAACCACACGACTCGCTCTCTCCTTTTTATCCAACCACGCTATCAATTTACCAGCCTTATCACCCACATCATACAGTCGCCCCTGTTGCTCTCTACTGAGGCCCCTGGCCGCCTCCGTGACGAGGGCCCTATAGGCCGCCTGCTTGAGGTGTAGAACATGCAATGTGGCATCCGTCACCCCGCTCCCCAGGTCACCCTCTAGTTCAGCAATTTCGGCCTCCACCCGGGTTACCTCCTCCCGCTCGCGCCTCCGGGCATGGGAGATAAAGGAGAGGGCCTCCCCCCTAAGAACTACCTTAAAAGCCTCCCAAAGGGAGATGGCAGAAGGGACAGACCCCACATTCTCCTCAAAGTACCGCTGCAAGGATTTGATCAATTCGGCTCGAATAGTGGGGTCGCGCAGGTACCAGGTATTAATTGGGGCCACCCTGCCCTCCCCCCTCGGGAAGACATCCAGATGCAGCAGTAGTGGGGAGTGATCCGAAATACCCCGCGCCAGATGGCGCACCTCTCCCACCCTCCCAGCATAGGCCGCAGGAACAAGGATATAATCAAGCCGCGAGAGGCTACCATGGGCACCCGAGTGGAAGGTGTATTGCAGCTGAGCGGGATGCTTTAATCGCCAGCAATCCACCAATCCTAGTGTATCTAAGAGGCCGGACAGCCACGCCTGTGCCCGGGGGAGGTCCCTGGGGGGATGACGATCCATAGACCCTGAAGCCACCGCATTGAAGTCCCCCCCAACTACCAGAAGCCCATCCGGGAGGTCAAGGAGGAGGCGCCCCAGGTCCGCAAACGTGGTAGATTGCAACCCCGGCGGAACGTACACTGATACAAAAACGACCACTCTGCCCTCCATTCTACCCACCAAGACAGTGTAACGTCCCCTCTCATCATGGCGCACCTCATCAATCTCCAATGGGAGCGAGTTCTTAATCATGATGCCCACCCCCCGTGAGCCCGAGGTGAAGCCCGAATGGGCCACCAAGCGATAGCCTCTCCGATTCATGGCATGAAAGGAATTACCTATAAGGTGTGTCTCCTGCAGGAAGATCACATCTGGTGAAATTCGTTTCAGATACTGCAGGACCACACCACGCTTAATCCTATCCCCCAGTCCGTTAACGTTCCATGATAACACAGTCAGGTCCCTACCCCCCATCATACATGGAAGCCATCAATCGTCCCCCAAAGAGCATCTCAAAAACGACAATACAGTAAAGGGTTCGCCTTGCGGTGCAAACAAACAACACTCCACCCCCACCCACCCATCCCAACAGAACTCCCCCCACCCTGCACCCCTGCATGAGCCCAGACAGCCCCCCCAAAGTGCAGTGTGCCTGTCGCCCCATAGATGAAAAACTAACTAGTCCCCCAGAGGAGGAGGGAAAGCCCCTAACGGACCCCGTACGACCTCCATAGGAGGGGAACATACACGATCAGTGAATGATAACCAAAATGTTATCCAGAGCAAGGCCTACTTTTCACCCCTCAGTTCTGATCCGGTGCGCCCTCCCCGCCAACCGCACCCCCCCCACCCCCCCGGCCCCGATCCCCAGGCAGAGTATCCAACCAGTCCCCAGCCGCCTCGGGACGGTCAAAAAAATGCGTGCGACCATCCACCTCTACCCTCAGCTTAGCTGGAAAAAGCATTGAGTACTTAAGGTTCATGTCCCGTAGGCGACGTTTAACTCCGAGAAAACTCAGTCTCTGCTTTTGGACCGTCGGAGTAAAGTCAGGGTAAAAATTCACGTCCATATTATCAAGCTTGACCGGTCCCTGTAGCCTGGAAGTCTGCAAGATAGCGTCTCTGTCCCTAAAGTTAAAAATCCGGGCAATGAGAGGCCGCGGCGGAGCTCCGACCTTAGGTCTTCCTCCGGGGACCCGGTGAGCACGTTCCACCGCAAAAAGTTTACTCAGCCCCCGGGGCTGGAGACGGGTGAGGATCAGGTCTTCCACAAACAAATCTGCCGCCTCCTCCTCCCGTCCCTCCGGCACCCCGACAATACGAACGTTGTTCCTCCGGGCCCGACCCTCGGCGTCCTCCAATCGACGGTCCATCATGGCGCTCGCCTGGCCAAGCCGGTGCACCTCCTTTTGAAGGGCCGCCACGTCTGTAGTGAGACTTAAGGTGGTGTGGGCCAGGGAATCGACCCGGTCATTTGTTTTAGACAAGTCGGCTCTCACCAGGCCCACCTCCACCAGGGCCGAGTCTATCTTCTGCGCCAGAGTATCAAAGCGCTGGTCCACCGAGGCCTTCATTTCGGCAATGGCGCCCATGACGTCCCGGAGGGTCGGATCCGCGGGTTGAGCAGACGCCGCAGCCGGGCCCGCGGGGGATGTACGCTGTGCCTCTGGGGATCCCTTCTGGAGGGTGTAGCGGTCCATACTGTTTGACTGCTGTGCCGGGCCGCGGCGGGTCGATTTCACCTTGGCCCGGTCGCCATCTTGCTTTGTGGACATGTCGCTCTCCCGAAGTCGTGCCAATCTCCTCGAGGGGGCCGATAAACCAGTTCACAGGTTCCGGGGGGGGGGTTGGCCACTGCACCGCAGGACAACTCACAGCCGGCGGGTCAGCCGGGCACAGGGGCAAGGCCACACCACCGCACCCCGCTCCGCAACCCTACCTCGCTTGAGGGCAAGGAGGGCGCAAAAGCGAAAGTGAAAGCGCGGGGTACGCGAGTCGCCCAGCCCTGCCCGCCGTTGTTGTTCGCTTTGTCCCCGGATCGCCCACAACTCCAATCCGGGGGGCCGGCGCGGAGAAGGCCGCAATCTTCGATCGGCGCTCCCACCAGTGTCTGGGGTCCGATTCGAAAACGGAAAACGGGTGCCGCCTCAGCTCGGGTACACAGACACAGTCCCCTCGTCAAAGACAGGATATAATCAGGATTAATTCAGGAGGTCGCGGAGGTCCTCGGGAGCTTCGCACCTACGCGGCCATCTTGGTTGCGCGCTAGGCTCCTCCTCCCTTTCCCTATTGTATTTTTAATGCTTGTTTCTTCTTACTCTAGTGTTGCTTCTTGTTATCCCCTACCCTCTCATTGTCGATGTTGCTTTTCCCTATCCCACTGTTCTTGTTGCTTATTTCCTTCCACCCTCCCATTATCCGTGTTGCTTACTACCTTTCACTCCCCACCCGGCACCCTCCCTTGGTCCGTGTAACTTTTTTCCTCCCACCCTCTTATTGTCTGTGCTTATTAACCCTCCCACAACACCACCCTCCCATTGTCCAATTTGCTTATTTCCTCCCACCCTACTGTGTTTGTGTTCCCCACCCGACATGAAGAAAAAAACCTCTATGACATGTCCAGTGCTGGCTTCCTCATACCACTTTATTTCCTGTCTTATTGTTTTTTGTGTGCCCTTAACTTCCCACCCTGCCTACCACTGTTTGTATTGCCACCTCCCACCTATCCTAAGGAACAAAAAGAACTATGGCATGCCAAGCACTGGTTGCATCACAGTAAACCATAATGCACAGCAGCCGCGCTGCTGTACAACATGGCTGAAGGACATTTGCAAACCCAGTAACTCTCGCATAGGTGAAACCTGTTGGCTTTGCCAATGCTTGTTTTCACTGCTTTCACATGACAGCAGTGAAAAACCAGGTTTGAAAGCCCAGGCTTCTTATTAAGCCATACGCAAGCTGAAAAGTAGAGACAGCTTCTTCAATATCTTTTACCTGCTTCCATATATTACTATTGCTCACAGATATTCTTCCAGGTTGAAAAATGCACAGCATTCACCTTACACTGGAAAATCCTACTTTTCCAATTGACATAAGAATGTCTGCTTAATCTAATCCACTTTGGGAACAGAAATACCCACAAGGTAAAACTTAAGAGCCTATGTTAGCAAGTTATTCTCTTAACAAAGAACGTTATAATTCAAATGAAATAACTATTCGATAAAAAAAGCTGTCAATAAACCGAGGGTACCTTTCTTCAGGGCCAAAGGAAATGCACGTTTCAGTGTCTGAAAGATTCTCATGCCAGGGTGATTGCTTGATTATTCCACTTTGAAAGAAAAACCTCATCTCATCTAAGAATAGCACTCAGTCTTAATCGTCCCAAATTTTACAACACATCGTAAAGAGAAAATGACATTTATTACACCTCAGCATCATGTGGGAGGAGTGCTGTAAAAACCACACAAGCTGTGAAGGGGAGATGATGTGGTCCGTCGGGTAGACTGCCGACTTTGTTGCTGGAAACCAGGGTTCGAGCCTCGGGGTCGCGTCCACATCCTGTGGTTCTGGGCAAATCACCTAATCTCTCCGTACCTGAATATGTGATGTAAATACGGTGCTCGTGTAAAGCGCCCCAATACCTTCGGGTCGAGTTTGTGCAATATAAAAGATGCAAAAAATAAAAGTGCCATAAAAACCAGACTCCAGTTGTTACATTCTAATTTCCTCTTGCTGATAAGAATCTACGTTCCATATAAACCACACTTTTGGAGTTCTCTCTTGAAGCGTGACTGGATTTGCCTACCCTTGTTCATGCTATTTGAAACAGGATTGTATAAAAATAGCATGTTAAATCAGTATGTTATTCAGTGTGAAAAAATGTCCTCTTGTGGCTTCACTGGTCAAAGACAAATAATTCAAAATACCCGGGGCAGGACCTGCACCACGGGGCTCTGACTCAGACATACTGCTTGGGGGGTTACTCTAGGCGCATCTATATACGTCTGTGGTATCTCTGCGGTTTGTGCCCAGCTGGCATAGGCAGCAGAATCCTAAAAATATAAATTACCTGTAACTGATCCATAACTTCTCATTTACAAACTGTGTGGCGGCCGTGATTATACTAATAGGATGGTTTGCTCAAATATATACAATTTTAACTGGAGTATAGTGAAAATAAACAACGGAAAGCATCAACTAAAAAAATCGAAAAACAGAGACCACGTTGCAGATCAGTCATATTTTACAATGCAAAGGTGTGCTAAATGGGCATTAAAAATGCCTCACCCTTTTAAAGTTTTGAAAATTCAATATTGTGTAACATCAGCAAAAATTAATAGGATCATAAAGAGAGTTACGACGTGTATGATGGTGATGTATGCCCTGGTATGGGCCACCAGGCATGCATGCTTGACATGATGTGAGGTGTTATTTTCTTTCTTTTTCATTTATCATTCCAAGATGGCAGACGCTAATTGGAGTGGTAAATTAAAAATAAATAAACATGTTTGAAAGCGCTTTTTGAAAACGAAGTGGCACGGCCGGAAGTAGAAGTTGTCAGCCCGCAAAAAATTGATAAATTAACTTTCTAAACGACTGTGACTGGAGGGTTGATGAGCAATGGATAGTGGGGTGACGTAAAGTGGAGTGTGTAAATTTAAAGAAACATAGGGGCTCATTACGATGGCGTAACGATCGCCACTGCCGAGCCGGCGGTGGCGACCGTTACGCCATTGTAACGAGAAATACCCCTATTATAATGGCGGTGGGTATCATGGCAGATGCAAAGTCCGTCTGCGCTTTTCCGCCGGTCGGCAATTGTTCCGATTGCCGGCCAGACGGTGCTGGGCCAGTAATATGGTGGCGGTGCCTAGCAGGCACCGCCAGCCATATTATGATGTGGATTGGATACAGGCCCTTCCGTGGTGGCGATGCCGCCATGGAAGGGCTGGTGGAATTGGCTTTGGGGGATCGTTGCGGGCCCCCGGGGAAGGTGGCGGGGTGGGGTGGGTGCACTTGCACCGCATGGTGCCTGCCACGTGAAGCAGGGAAATGCTGTGCATTCCGTTTTAACATTGCGGACGGTGCTGCAGCCAGCAGCACCGTCCGCAATGGTAAATGGCCAGGATGACCCGCCAGTATGGCGGGCGCATCCTAATTGGGCCAGTGGGACCGCCGCAAGTCTGGCGTTCGGTCCCATCACCGTTATGGTGGCGGGTGGACTGATGTCCGCCCGCCATCACAATGAGCCCCATAGGGTTAAAGTGTGTCCAAAGCTGGAAATGTTTCTTCCCCAAAAGATATACTATGATATCTAAATATTGTGGGGATCCCAAATGGTGGTTAAATTCAATGCATGTTCCTTGATTTATTTAAATGTGTGTATTGCAAATTCCGTCATTCAGATTTGGTTATAATATGGCTGGATTAGATATTATGGGGCGAAGATGCTTATTTTGAGTAGTGCAGGTAAGTAGTGTAAATGTTTTAGAACTTTTACTTTATTTAAAGTTTGTGAGATCAGTTTGCATTGTATATTTGCAAAATATGGGTGTATTTTGCTGCACCACCATGGTACATAGTGATGACAAATCATTAGCTGATTGGCTTATGACTGACTTTACAAAAGTTCAAGGCAGGCATGTTGTTTTGAGGTACATTTTTCCTGTATTCTGCGTTATGACTTCAGATATAGGGAAATAATTGGTTTGCAAAATATTTATACGTTTTGTAACTTTTTTTGCTTAAATAGAAGGCTAAGCAGGACTACAGCGGTACCACAAAATTACTTTGTAAGGTTATCATTGTAATTTGTCTATATTTCTGTAGCACTCTACCAGGAATGGCATTTTATTTTAAATAGCACAGTCATTTTTAGGAATTAAAGCACCACTTTGTACCTTTTTTTCAATTTAGTTAATATGGTAAGATTGGAAAACATACTTTAGCACACTATATTTACAAATTATTGGGGAATATTTACATGTCAATGTCAATGTCAAATGTTTTTGTAGAGCGCACATATCACCAAAAGGTCTCAGGGCGCTTGCAACCAAGACAAAAGGAACATACAGTGACTGAAATGCTCAGGTACCTAAATTTAATTATCAAAAAGCCAAGTCTTCAGCTTTCAGCGAAAATGTACATGGTCGGTTATGGACGCTAGCTCCAAAGGAAGTTTATTCCAAAGTAATGGGGCTAAATATGAAAAAGATCGGCCCCCATTGCGTACCGTCCGGACGCGTGGTTGGGCAAGGAAGAATCTGGTGCTGGAACGCAAAGAGCGTCCAGGGAACATACCATTGACGTTTTTTTGCCAGATACAGTGGACCAGCTCCATGCATTATCTTGTGGGTGAGACTTAGAATTTTAAAGCGCCCTCTTTGGCGAACCGAAAGCCATTGCAAGGTTTTAAGAGTAGGGACAGAGGGAGAACGGGAAGGAAGATTGAGAACCAGTCTAGCGGCCGTGTTTTGGAGAATCTGAAGCTTGGAAAGTAACAGTCACTTTTTCTGACATTCCAATGGAAATATGGACTTCACCTTATTCACAAAGCAGTGGGTGTTCTGCCACAACGCCCATGGTTTCCATGCTGCCTCATATTTACAAGGGTGGCGTAAATATGGAGCAGCACCAAAATTAATACCAGGAAAAACCTGGTCTTAAACTGGTGAAATGAGGAGTTCTTCAGGGCAAGAGTGTCAAGGAAGCATTCTTAAAATTCATCAAGGTAATAGTGAAGGTTAGCCGTTCCCTCCCAGTACAGCCACCTCAATTGTTTCCAAAGTTTAGTATGTTCTAAGGGTCACCGTCCCTATGTGTAAGGGATCCAATTATCTTGATCAATCAGTGAGCTGGGTTGCGGCATAAACCAGTCTCCATTAGAAAACGGCATCAGTCTGCCCCATTGCGTGGTCCTTCCAAAGCTCTTTAATGAAGATAACCCCACGATCCAAGGGCATAGAAGAAAGCAGCACAGCCAGGCACCAGTGGATTGTAAGTAGTCTTTTTATTTAATTTTCAGAAACACCGACACTGCAACAAAGAGACCTACCCGTTTTGTCCGAGGCCTTCAACAGGGTCATATATATATACATATTGAAAAAGGTCCAGGCTGCCGGAGATTGGGTCTCCGGGTCCGAAAATGGACCAGGGAAGGGGGGCCACGCAGCCCCTCTCTCACAAAAAATTTAAAAGAAAAAAAAGAAAAGCTCGGCAAGACGCCGGAGGCCAGGCCCCCTTCACCACCACTCTGCAAATTCACCCCCTGGTACTGTGGTGGTTGGGGGATAAAGTTCCTTATGATGGTGAGGGTCTACCTGGCTCAGGAACCTCTTCAGTAACTCCCAGACAGTGGGATTGTTGAGACGACTTGGAGACCACGCCCCTTTTCTCCATCACTCTGCAAATGTGCCTCCTGGCATGCTGTTGGCTGGGGAATGAATTCCACTGCACTCCGTAGGGCCTCATGACTAAAGTGAACTTCTTCCCCCAACCAGTAGTGCACCAGAAAGCATGTTTGAACAGTGCTTCCTGGTGCCTTTTTGTCCTCGTCCGCTCACTCTGGTCTTGGGTGGCATCATTCTTGCTGTTTGCCAGCCCCTCCCGAGGAGCCAATATTCATCTAAAAATGTGGTAGTGGGTCTTTCTATATTGTCACTTTCTGAAGTAGAACTGGCTGTTGCGACTGATGTGTCAGTATCAGTTTCACTACTGTTTCTTGGTACAATGTTGTTGTTTCCTGATGTTGCTCTAGTTGTGTTTGTTTCAAACTCTTCCATATTATATAAATGATCATATTTGGGACTATAAGTAAGTATTCTACCACTTTCATAGTTCTCACAGTCCTTGTGTAGCTTTCTTTGCTTCCTTGCTTTGATGTCATTCTCATGTTTCTCATGCATGACTTAAGTTATTCCATAAACCTCTTGATGGTGTCTTGTTCACTGCTCAATTTCAGTTAACCTTCAACGGTTTTTAATTCTTGTATGATGTTCTCCCTATCAAACCAGGCATATTTCACCAATATGCTCAACATATTCTTTGAGCTAGTTGCACCCTCACCCAAGAAGCTGAATATGTTCTGATGACTACACAGTCCTTATTTTATCTACTAGGTGATGGCTGCCACTAGTCTCTGACACTATTTATCTTTGATAATTGTTTTCTTCTGAGTTTGTCCTTTGTATTTGTGTTGCTCATCTATACACTACAGCGCATATCATGCTTTTTAGGTCGAGGCTAGAGCCAGCCCGCATGCGCTGCTCTGCAAGACTTATTGTAGAGGAGTAGGTGAATAAAAGCTCTGCCCACTCTCCATCCATATTTGCCATTGGCTTTTGTCCTTGTCTGTCCTAAATGGTGGATTCTGATTCGTCAATAGGCATGTTAGTCCCTCCTTAGTACCGCCTCCTCTTCATTTGTCACCTCCCATGGCAACTGGCCCTTTTACTTCAGCTGATACACGGTTTTTGTTACTTAGACTGTGAGCGCTATTTTTTATGAGGTTCTCCTACTGCAGGCAAGACATGCTTTGGTGCCTTCTTTTCCATCCCCCTGGCCCTCCCTCCCGTTGTCCGTGCTTCTTCCCCTGCCCACTCTACCGTTGTCCATGCCTTCTTTTCCAATCCCCCTCCCTCCTGTTGTCTGTGCCTTCTTTTCCACCCCCCGCCCTCCCTCCGGTTGTCCATGCCTTCTCCTCCACCCCCGCCCTCCGGTTGTCTGTGCCGTTGACCCCATATCCGTGACTGCTCCCCCTCTCACCGCCCTCCCTCCCTTTGTCGGTGATGCCTACCATTTGCAATGTAATAGGTCTCACGTAAATGCAAGACCTATTGCATTGCAAATGCTTGTTCTGACTTGTGGTGCTTGCCTTTTCGCGCCTGCTGTGCTGCTTCTAATCTCCCCTTGCCGTTCCCCACACCACATAATCCCTCCCACATGTCCAAGCTTTTTTCTTCAGCACCACAGCTGTTAATTTATAGCACAGAGTTTCGGTTTTCAATACTTGCAGAATGGGATTGAATTTGTGAAGATGTAGGCTAGCCTGGGAGATAGGTGAGGTAAGTTACAATGGGGAGGTTCAGGGAGGCTGTGGGTTTACTACTCAAATGTATTGATTTATCGTGGAGGGGTCTGTTCTGATAATAGCAGTCAGTATCTGCCCTGTGTGCTGATTTTATGTTGGCAATGCTCGTATACAGTGATAGCTGTCCGATGTTATTCTCCCTGTACCCTTTCCCACACCACCTCACCCCTCCCACAACAGCGCATGCTCACCCACGACACCTCTCTGAGGTTGCTGCTTCTTATTTTCTGTGTTGTAAATTCTAATTGTAGGGGTCAATTCCGATCTCGCTCGGAAGGGCTCCGAACGCGATCCGGCGGGAAAAAGGTACGAGTCGGACGCGTGTTTCACGACCGACTCGGACACCTGTACGAGCGAGCAAGTATGATGCGAGTGTACACGTGTGTTTCGACCGAACCGTTTCCGGATCCGAGCCACTCCAACTGAATCGTACGGACACGATTCGCACCGCGCAATGGAGACGTTTCACGACCGAGTGAGTACGATGTACGCATCTGACAGCCGGATCGAGCCGAAGTTTCCAGCTCGTAAAACGTGCAGGAAGCTGCCTTTGGGGATCCGCGTCAGACCCCCATCACACGCAGCCTTACGACTCGGACACAGGGGGAGACCCAAGGGTCTCCCTAGCACAGGCATGTATGTTGCAGATGGCACCGACGCGTACCCACTGTAGGGGGGCCCTTGTCCGAGACATACATATTCAGTCAATGGGAGCCCATGTACCCATCGTACGACCGGCTCCCATTGACTTCTATGGGAGCCTGACCAAAACGCATCGTACTCGCTCGGTCGTACTGCAGGGGTCCGGCTCGGTTGGAAAACACTCCGGATCCGGCTCGGTTGGAGAGCTTTCTGACCCAGATCGGAATCGACCCCCTAGTGTTTTAGTTTGCTGCTTCTTTAAGTCCCAAGCCACTTTCCAATCGTTCCCATGTGTGCTTTCTGCAGGTTTTAAACTATCGCCTAATATTAATTGCTTTTCCGAAGTTTCAAATCTTTTAAATGTAAGTTCGCTTTTATTTTACAAGATACCTTTCTATACATGTGTTAGTGATACATTTAAGGAAGGATTTTTAGCTTTGGCTGCCTTCTTGGTGTGAGTCACTGCGTTTTTATCCTAGGCTCACTGGTTTCTTGTGATGGTTCAAGACACTTGTTGAGATAGTGCCACAATACCGTGTGTGGGCTGAAATCGAGTCCTGGGATGCACTGGGTAGCACCTGAACATGGTGTTCATGAATACATTTAATAGCATTGCGTTAGAGAGCAGACAGGTTTCCGAATGATGGCGGTTTTACTGAAGAATTTGGTCTGTGCTTGGGAGGTATTATTCCTTCCTGGACCATTCTTGGTTTATCCCCCAATATTGATCAAAGAAGAAAACACACGTGGTTGAACTCCATAACACATGTGGTCCCCATGCTATGGATAGGGGCTTCTGGTGTCATTTAACATTTCCACCTGTTTATATTTATTTTTTTGCTAGTTTTATCCTTATCCATATTTATTTTGTGCTTAGTGCAATAAGCTGCAATGAGCATATTTCCTCGTGTATTTAATTGACCCAGCCGTACCAGTCTTTTCAGTATCTTTCTTTCGTTGTGAGGTAACGGTGGCGTAACCAAGGGGCATATTTACAAGCTGGCGATAAAAAATTATCGCCGCTTTTGCGGCCGTTTACGGCCGAAAAGCGGCGATAATTTTATCGCCTTATTAGCAAGGCCATGCTAACTCGTGAAACCTTGCTTTAGCGTGGGGATTCCTAACGCCCTATTTGCATCTCTAATGAGATGCAAAGTTGGCGTTCCTGACCTAACATGACAGGAGAAATGTTGCTAAGCGACATTTCTCCTATCATCAAGCCCCACGCTATGAAGCATAGCGTCAGGAAAAGTAGCGATAACCCCTGTTATCGCTACTTTCCTTACGCCTGCTTCAGGACTGACTTAGCCATGATATCCTATGGAAGGTGGATATCATGGCTAAGTTTGTGAGTCCCTATCAGCAAGCTAACGCCACACTACGTGAGATTATCGCTGGGTTTCCAGCGATAATCTCACGTTAGGCAGTTAGCGTGAGGATTTTTATCGCTGAGGAGATAAGCGTTGCTAATAGCACGCTATCTCAGCGATAAAAATCCACATTACCCTGGCGATAATTATCCTCACGCTAAGAGCGCTGAGCGATAATTATTGTCAGGTGTTGCTGATATGCCCCCAATGGAGCTCCTTAACTGCTCCATTCCTCACACTGGCAGGAGTGGCTGAGGCGTATACAAAGACCACTCCTATTAACCTGACACTGCAGCCTCAAGCACAAATAGCGGAGGAAGGGCATATATATTCCTTTCTACATTTGTTTACAGAGGTTCCTATCTTTGAAAACACAATGCTTCAGTGGCTGGAAGGTACACTAGAACATACATAAATCGAAGTAAACAGTGGTATCTTCAGCTGCAGGCAGCTCGACCTGTCTTGCTAATCTTATCATGTAGTTTCCCTGTAAGGAAAATATGCTATGTGGGAAAGGAAAGAAACTGTGTTTTCAATGTATCGTTTTTTTTGGCCAAGAACACTGCATTGTGGGATTTGTCGTTTCGTGTTTACCTTTTAGATTATGATGTGGTGCTGCATGGCAGTTCATTAACTCCGTATGCCAACCAGCTCAGTAAAACGTCTGGTAAAATGACTTACTGCACTGAGCAGCTTGTACAGTGTGTAGACTGGGTATTTGTTTAAGTGTCATTTTAATTTGTAACTTTAGTTTAATGTTTAGTCGCTTTCAATACAATGAAATGTTACTTGGGCCATACCGCGGATGATCCTATTACAAATGCAAAGAGGTGTGTAGTAAGAGCACGTGATACTTTGTAAAATTTAAAAAAAATGCATTTTAAAATTAGTTGGGGGCATGTTTACCATCCATAAATTACGCAACCGTAACTTTGCATAAATGGGAAACAACGTGACAAAACAGCAGATGCTATTTTATTGGTGTTGCTTTTTACTTTCAAATGTGGTTAATAGTCTCTTTGTGTGGAGGCCTGTTTAAGATTCTGTGAGTAGTGGGAATGTAGTTTACTGGCTGGTGTTTCTAAAGATCTTAAATTCAGCTTGTACCTACAATAAGATTCTTTTCAGGATGTAAAATATTGGAAACAACGCCTCTGAAAGCCAGCCTTTTGTTGCCCTTGACTACAGTTCATTCATTGCATGGTGCAGCAAACAGAAGACATTCCCAATCGTTTATTATTGAAAAAATCTTGTGTAGAACAAATATAGTTGATTACTTAAGGAATGGTCGACTGAGCATCTTTAAAAAAAAAATGAAATTGCATTTTAACTTGAACAGATAACAACAGAATGTGCAAATAAGTTGTCTAAAGCATGTAATGAGAGGACACTAGAATATGATGAACGACAGGAAGCCATAACCGCATAATTACACTCTACATAATACCACATACATACACCTCACATAAAACAACTATATGCCAAATAGCAACAATCCATATAAATAAAATCCACACCAAGTCACATAATTCCCATAAGCATAATTTCACTCAATGCCACACAGTTCCCTGCCACATAATTCAGCTCCACATATTTCCATACAAAACCACATAATTCAACTCAACACAATTGCACAACACATGCATCCAAACCACACCACAAAATGCCCCATCATGCCACAAATTCAACAGCACACTATATAATAAAACAGCACTACATACCACACAACACAAAATACCAATCCACATTATAACACTCCATGACACACAATCCTACTTTATATAATTCCAGTGCACTCAATACCACATAATTGCTATCCGCATAATTCCTCTGCACACCATGTCACATAATACCACTACACAAATCCACTTCACACAACACTATTCTATGCCACACAGTTCCACAACAATTTAAATCCAACACACATAATTCCACTCCACAGCACATACATTCACTACATAAACATAAGTAAAAGACATTGTCATTTACAACGCCATTAGCTCTAACCTTCATTAATGCGAGACCGATTGCATTGCAAATGCTTGTTACTTTTGCAAAGTAGCTGCATGGAACATAAGTATCGACAGCTGCCCATATGTTTAGTCCATGTAGTACTAAAACTCACTTTGCATCTATTTGTAGTCTTCCATGTACAACCCACACTATAAACAAAGTGGTACATACTACCCCTTAGCACTATCACCTTGTGACATTTACAGAAAATTTGGACATTGTCATCAACTCCCTAGATGTTATGTCCTACTATAGGGTTGACAAAGCCTGCACTTTGCATGTTTTATGATGGCCGACATACTTTTTGACACTATTTGTCTTTTCAGTATTCTTTTGATCCCGTTATTCCCTTTACACCTCGTAGAGCACTTTGTGTTAGCACTCATTTCAATGCAATGTATTACATGTGTTTCGTTATGAGTAACACTCTAGATCAAAGTTGGTCAAAGTATTTATTTGTATGTGTATGTACACTCTAAGATGGCCGCCACGAGCACAACAATTTGACACATATCTGTATGTGTACTCCGTCTTTGATGTCAAAACAGGATATGTAATCATGCTTCACTTGTGATTCTGTGTGTGAACAAGACTGTGTAACAGTCGAAACACATTACAGAAACGGTTAAATTACTTCTGGATTGCGCTTTATTAGTTTTGCTTAGAAATTGAATGTCCAGCGTGTCCCGCCGGCATAGCACACCACATTTCATGGGCCCCGGATCATAGAAGGGACATTTTACTTTTGAAAATATATATCTATATCTATCTATCTATCTATCTATCTATCTATCTATCTATCTATCTATCTATCTATCTATCTATCTATCTATCTATCTATCTATCTATCTATCTATCTATCTATCTATCTATCTATCTATCTATCTATCTATCTATCTATCTATCTATCTATCTATCTATCTATCTATGTCTATATTATATCTATATATATTTATATCTATATATATATATATATATATATATATATATATAGATATATATATATATATATATATATACATATATATCAAAACAAAAGCCTTTCACGCATAGAGTGACGCATAAATTATGCAAAACCAGAAGCAGAGAACTCTGGGTAGTTCTCAAGTTTAGGTGAAAAGCAGCTCTAGTATAAAGCACTCTCAACACCAGTGACACCCTAAATTTGCTCACCTCAAATATCTGTATTTCTATCAAAGTCTTTAATCTTAGGATTAGCACAGTGCCAACCACGCAGAGATAGAAAGGGACAACGTATTTTGCCATTTATACACCAAAATCATTAAGCATTGCATTAGCAAAGTGTTATCAATGCCGAGATGTGAAATGACAAAAGCCTTTTCCACTCAAGGCACAGGTTTACAGCTTTGGACTAGTAAAATGCCATGCAAGCCAACCCGGAATGCATGAAAGCAACACTTGACACATGTTTCACTCTCATTAGAGCTTTTCATAGAGGTATAGCCTTGTCCAGACACAAGGGAGCACCCAGTATATGTCAAAATAAAACCCTTTCAGGCTTAGAGAGCTGAATTAAGTATGCAAAATAGGAAGCAGAGAACTCTGGGTAGTTCCCAAAGTTAGGTGGAGAGCAAGTTCTATATAGAGCACCCTGCAACACCAGCGACACTCTAAATCTGCTCACCTCAAATGTCTGTTTTTCTAGCAACTGTTTTAAGCATAGGATTAGCACAGGCCATCCATGCCAAGCTAGAAAGGGACAAAGCCTTTTGCCATTTATACAGCAACATCTTTAAGGCTAGGAATAGCAAAGTGCTATCCATGCTGAGATGTGAAATGACAAAAGACTTTTATCACTCCAGGCACAGTATTACAGATTTGGATTGGTAAAATACCATCCAAGCCAACCTGGAATGAATAAAAGCAACCCCTGGCATGTGTTTTGCTTTCATTAGAGTTCTGCAGGGAGGTATAGCTTTGTCCAGACACAAGGGAGAACCCATTATAAGTCAAAGCAATATCCTTTCAGGCTTAGAGTGCAGAATAAATTACGGAAAATAGAAAGCAGAGAACTCTGGGTAGTTCCCAAATTTAGGAAGAGAGCAGCTCCTATGTAGAACACCCTACACCACCAACGACACTCTAAATCTGCTCAGCTCAAATGTCTGTTTTCCTAGCAAACTTTTAAAGCATAGGATTAGCACAGTGCCATTCACACCGAGCTAGAAAGGGATGAAGCCTTTGCCATTTAAACAGCAAAATCTTTAAGCATAGGATTAGCAAAGTGTTATCCATGCCAAGATGTGAAATGACAAAATCCTTTTACCACTCCAGACATAGTATTACAGCTTTGGATTAGTAAAATACCATCCAAGCCAAACTGAAATTCATAAATTAACCCTTGACACGTTTTGCTTTAATTAGAGCTCTTCAGAGAGGTATAGCTTTGTCCAGACACAAGGCAGCACCTAGAATAAATCAAAACAATACCCTTTCAGGCTTAGAGTGCCAAATAAATTATGCAAAGTAGGAATCAGAGAACTCTGGGTAGTTCCCAAATGTAGGTGGAGATCAGCTCCTATATAGAGCACCCTGCAACACCAGCGACACTCTAAATCTGTTTACCCCCAAAACAATGTGGTGCTCTCTATTGAAGAAGGACAACTATCCTGAAACAAGCGTCTAGAGATACTCAGCACTGGCTGCTCCAACAAGGGTAATTCATAGCATACCATAATGCATTGAGGCAAACTGAGTACTTGGAAGTGAGGCAGTGTGCTCCCACCCTCTTATTGATTGTGTTTCATGTTCCTCGAGTGGCAGGCTTAGGTAGAGCTGGGAGGTGGCTTTGGAAGCCATGTTGCTTCTCAACCCATCCCCACTAGTTTCCAGGTTAGTTGTGCACTGCGCTTTCAGACCCTTGACACTCACTTCCCAAATTTGGCAGTTCACTCTCCTTGACTTACTCCTTCCTTCCTATCCTCACAACAGGATAGAAGACTGAGATGCCGAAATATCATTCTCTGTACTCTATACTTTGTGAGCCTAGGTTGTGCAGAGGGTCCTGTGATCAGGTTACCGTTTGATTATCTGGTGGTTTATAAGCATGTGCTACAGCATAAATGATATGCTGCTAAAAACAACCTTAGTACTGCATTTTCCCCTGCATTTTCCTAAAGTGTCTAGGTAGATTGTGTTTGGATGAAGGTTGGGACTGCAGCCTCTGTTGATCAGAGT
Organism: Triturus cristatus; assembly: GCF_964204655.1. NCBI lineage: Eukaryota > Metazoa > Chordata > Amphibia > Caudata > Salamandridae > Triturus > Triturus cristatus. The sequence goes on along the minus strand of NC_140585.1, from coordinate 1,051,359,679 downwards.
GAAGGCTTCCTCAGGTAACACCAGCCTTTGGTCCCTTTCCTGATTCTTGTGATTAGTTGCAGGAAGATTGTACTTAATGTATGTCTTTGTTCTTTGTATTCCAGGCTGGAGACTACCAAGCTGTTAAGAGCATCACTCTGTATAAAGGCTGCATCCGACAGTCTGGAGAGCATCAGATCAAAGAAGACTTCACCCAAACTGGTTCTAGAATTACAGACAGATTATACACATCCCTGCTGTGTCTGTATAAAAAGTTGGAACCCTTGGCACATTTGTTGTTCCAGTTCCAAGTTCTCTTTGACCAAGGAAGAGAGTGTTTTGCAGAGTTCTCAGAGAACTGTTGCAACCACAGTTAGTGTCTTAAAGCCTGATTCTCAGAGGTGAGGGAACATCCCCTGGATTCTGACCTGGTAGGAAGACGCTGTCCTCTTGTCCTGAAGTGCCTGTTGGCCAATTTGCCTACTGAGAGAGGGAAGGAGCATGGCAACCCTGCAGGAGGTGTAACTGTCTAAAGCAAACCAGAAACAGCTGATGCTCAAGCTTGTGGGTCCATTCACCCAGGAAGATGAAGGAGAGTGATCTGTGTGCTATAGGAATCGAAAGCACGGTGTCTCACGAGACACATCCAGCACATTATCACAGAAAAGATAGAATAGGCTGAGATGGAGTTCTCCATCTATAGGTTTGTGAATTGCATTTTGTAGTTAGTACTAATGTAGTATTATGTAACACACTACCAAATGCCGTTTGTGTCTTTAGCCCATAGATGATTAGGCGTATGCAAAGATTCTTTCCTTTGCAGAATTCTTGACTAATCATCCATCGTGACGTTTCTGATTTTAAAATGAAAATAGTTTCACTCTGCATTATGAGATCTTTGCTGCTATTTTTATGTAAGGACATTTCATATCCATTGTGAGTCCTGCTTTAGGTGGTCCAGGGATGTGCACGCTGAATATTGAAACCACAATATCAGTGGGATAGAATACTGAGGACAAAATGTGAAAAAAGAAATCAACAGGAAAGTCTACATTTTCCATACCCACACTCCACATATATGACCTACACGGGGGAGATATCTTCAAGGTACATAGATGTGGAGTTAGGATTAGTAAATCTATACTTCTCTATAGGCACTTATGTTTCAATATTTTATCCCTAGATAATCTTTTCTTGAAATTCTTGTATCTCACTAGGGGCTGGGGGATTACCTCCAGGCCCTAGTGTGTGTCCCCGAAGAAGTCTTATCTAGGAACCCAGTGAGGAGTGGGAAACTTTGTAAAAAACAAAACAGAGACTGTAGATTTCAGTAGGCTGAAGATTACCCCTTCATTAAGGACTTTTTTTAAAAAGGTTTTGCCTACTGCTGTGTACAATAAGAAGCATGGCAAAGAGCCAGTAGCTCCGGGTTGGGGGCAAGGGAAAAAATCACGAGAGTGATGAAAGCTTGAGCAGACATGGTTAGGTCAAGGGGGAACCGATTCCAAATGTTTTAGAACTTGAAGGAGAACCCAAATATAGAAAGGGGTGAGGTAGCCCTGACAAAAGTAAGGGCAAGTTCCTCAGATAATGACTTCAGTTGGGATATGTTACCTTTAGCCTCATCAGAGAAGACCAATATGGCAACAGCCGCAACATTAACCTCCCTAGAAGCTATGATTTCATTGCTTATGGTGGACATTAGAATTGGGCTTCACATTCTCAGAAGCAAAGCAAGGAGAATTACGGAGCTCTTTTGAGGCCCTTGAGAAAAAAATAGACCTTCTGTCGGCAAGAACTCGGGCTGAATAGAACAAAATGGAAATACAGACACAGAGATGTGATGAGCAAGAAAAATAGGAAAAGTTAGAACAATTGGAGAATAACTGGAGTAGAAATAACTTTAGAATTTTGAATGTCCTGGAGGGAGTGGAAGGTATTGACTTAAAAGCATATGTGGTTTCCCTTATAAAGACAGTGACTCAGACTGAAGATAAAGAGAAAGACATAGCAAAAGATATTCAGAGGGCACGAAGAGATCCGTTTAGAAAAATTCCTAACAAGACCAAACGTGGAAAGAGCCTCCTCAACTTTCAAACCTATGTCCTAAAAGAAAAGAAAAATTGTTAAAGGTGCTGAAAATGAAATCCCTGAGGGGAATGAGTTTTCCTTTGAGATCAGATTGGATTTGTCTTGAGTAACCTTATATAGGCAATGGGAACTGGGGAGGCAGCTAAAAGAATCAAAAAAGGGTAGGAACCACGGCCCAGTTCAGATTTCCTGCTTCCCAGCAGGTTATGCATAACAAAAAAATGCATATCTTAAGGAGCCACAAAAAGGCCGATGAGTTGTTTAAAGCCATTAAGAGGGGACATTTAGGAATTTAACAGATTGACTAGGGCAAAGTATGTTTAAAGATGAAATACATTTTGTAAATTCAGGGCAGTAACGTCGTCTTCTTACTTACATCTCACTTATTTATCACTTATTTCTTATTTACTATCAAATTAGAACTGGGACTTAGTCTTTGTTTCCTTTACATATTTATAGTAGAAGACATCCTAGCACATCAAGTCCAGGTTGAAGCAGAGGTAGGTTATCAAGGAAAGAGGGGGCATGGGCAATGATTGGATGGTGCACCGGGTGGGGAGCATAAGGAAAAAAACATTAAAAGTTCCTCAGAAACCTCAACTGGGTGTGACATTGATCATTTAAAAACAATATCTCAGGTACGTACCAGTGTGGTAGAAGTAGGGAAATGTTAACTAACATATTAACATGGAATGTCAATGGGCTACGAACAAATGGAAGGAGCGACAAGAGTTTGCGATATTTAAAGGACCAGCACATATAATTCTTACAGGAGCCTCACTTGACCAAAAGAGAATGCGTTGAGCTATTTAAAAAGCAAAGGTGGATCCAGCAGCTTGAATAAACAGACCAGAACACAAATACAAGGGGGATACCTATGTTGGTGAAGAAGCAGGTTAAAGCACTCATAATGGGAATGGCAACTGATGAATCCAGAATGTGGATCACCACATAAGTTAAACTGTATGATAGGTTAATGGCTGGGTACATTGTCCCAATTGTGATGATATAGATCCGCTTTAGGCAGTCTTCTCCTATCTTCTGGACTTGGGCCAGAGATTTCAAAGTGACAATCTTTCAATAATTAGAAATATAAGCCTGTGTCAAGGATAGACTATTTTCTTGAAGACCTGGCTTTAAAAGATGATATTCAGGATATCACATACCTGGCTGCCCATCTATCAGAAAACTCAGCAGTAGCACTGACGATTAAACCCATTCCCAAAGCACCAGAAAGGAGATGGACCCTTTACTGTACCATATTAATGGACAGAGAGGTAACTAACTCTTTAAGCTGAGACTGAAGAATTTTTTAAGGTTAATATGGGGTCGGCCCACAACCATAGTTTGGGACGATTCTAAGCCCTTTTTAAGGGGGAAGAGAACTAGTTTTTCTAGTTTTAATGTTTCTAGCTTTAGAAATAGGAACCATAGGAAGGAGGTGAGCTGTCTGGAGGTTGAAATGAAGAACTTAGAGAAAAAGTTGACTATAAACACAGATTTAGGGAGCAGGCTCTCGTTAGAAAAAAAGCTGAAATCATTGAGTGGGCAGCTAGAAGTGTTACAAACAAGGAATAAAAAGAGATGGGAGGCTAGCAAGGTTGCCCATTTTTGAATATGGAGAAAGTGTAGGGAAGTTACTAGCTTGGAAAATCAAAGCAGGCCAAGCTAGAAATATGATCAAGGAAATAGAGTGCGGTCAGACAGGAGCAAAATTGACAAGCAGTGCTGATGTAGAAGATGCCTTTAAGAGGTTGTTTGAAGGGCTATTCTCTGAAGAGGAGATAGTTATGGAGGAGGAGGTAAAACACTGGTTGGGATAAGAGGGTCTGAAAACTCTTACACTAAACGAACAGGTGCTCTTAAGTCAACCTATCAGCCAAGATGAGATCATAGGGTCAATAGGTTGAAGTAAAGGGGGTAAAGCGGCAGGCACAGACCGTATACCAGTAGAATCATATAAATGTCTTGGGGATTCTCTAATTCCATTTATTACAACTGTGTTTGAAGGAATTCTAGAGAAGTGTATGCAGCTGCCAAAGTCCTAGAATGAAGCGACAGTGATGTTAATCCTGAAATCAGGGGGAAAACATATGTGCTGTGAGTGCTATAGACCAATTTCGCTTCTAAATAGTGAATATAAAATATTTGCCCAGGTTTTGGCAGAGAGGTTGAGTAAAATAGTTGGGAGGGTTACTACATGGTGACCAGAAGGGTTTTGTAAGAGGTAGATATCTCCATGAATTAACGTACAGCCTTATGGGGTCTATAGATTTTGCAGCTATCTATAATAACCCCGTAGCAGTTGTAACGTTAGATTCAACAAAGTCCTCCGATAGTGTAATTTGTACCTATCTGACTACCATCATAAAACAACACAAACTGGGTGAAAAGGTTTGTAGAGTGATTAATCTAATATATCAAGACCCCTTCGCAAGAATTCAAGTGAATGGGAACTTAACTCAAACTTTTAAATTATCTCGAGGAACAGGATCAGGCTGTTCCCTGTTTCCGTTGTTGTTTAACCTTTATATTGAGCCCTTAACAACTAAACTTAGAGATGAGACTACTATTTTCCCATTTTGTTGCAATGAATGGGAGAAAAAGGTGTTCTTATATGCATGTGATCTTATGGTCTTTACATCCGTTCTAGTTGTGGCCCTCCCTGCCATATTACAGATATCCACAAATGTTGGTAAGTTTTTAGGTTATGCTGTGATCGCAGAGAAAACTGAAATGATGGTTTGGAACCAGAAAAGGGATAATTCCTTGATTAGGAATGACATGAGATATCTGGGTTTCAAAAATTATGCAGTACATCAATGAAATTCCGGAAGTAAAACTTGGGAAAACTTTAGTGGAAATTAAAGCTCTGATGAAGGGGTGGGCACACTTACCCTTGACTATCTTTGGAAACATCAATTTAGGAAAGATGGTGTTACTTCCCAAAGTCATTTTTTCCTTAAATACAATCCATCTTGCTTTTAAGAAGACCTTAGTATAAAAAAATACCGAAGGCTATAAATTTCTTTGTCTGGGCATTCAAGGGAACAAGAATTTCGTGACAGAAATTGCATAGAAGAAAAGAAAAGTGGGGCTTATCCCTGCCAGATATGCAATATTATGCTTGGGCCTTTAAGGTGAAGAATGTTAGGATACTTTTTCACACTCCAGAGAACTCAGAATTAGGGACCCTGTTTAGTGCTATGCTAAAAGATGTTAAAGGAGCAGCAGCAAACGTTCTATTTAAATTTGGGGATCCAAAGCTTTTCAAAAAAGTTACATTTAAGGTGTTGCAAGCAATGGCCAAGATGTGGTTTAATATCATACGTGTGGCTAAAGTGGAATATTTTTCAAACTTGGCTCCCATATGGGACTACCGGGCACTCTGGAGTGCATAAATGATAGACTGGCTCTACCAATTAGGACGCCGGAAATACAATTTTGGGGAGAAGTTGCTCAAGATGGCAAACTTCTTCCCTGGGAATATATAAAAAAGTTGTGGGCAGAAGTTCTATAGGTTCAAGTGCCTACAATTGAAAAACTGAGAGCAGAGTATGAAATCGGACTCAGGCACTATGAACCACCTGAAAGAATACCTATCTGGGAAACCCCCTGGAAGGAAGGAAGTTTCTATTTGGTACTGGGAACTGTTAGAGACCTTGGACGGGGACTTCAAGATGGCAGTAAAACTGTGAGGAGGATGGTTGCTGAGGCAGCTGTTACAAAATCTGTGGCAAGTATCGATGTGCACTTTATTCTCTATTCCTAAACCAGCGTTTTCAAGAAAAAATAATTTATTTTCACTTCCCAGAGCCTACATGACACCTGAAAGACTATCAAAGATGGGGAAATGAAGTGTAGCTAAATGTGCTAAATGTGGATTAGAGAAGGTGACTGACATCCACATGTTCATGGATTGCCCATAAATCCAGAGTTTCTGGGAAGAAGTGGGTGAAACTGTTTCCAGCATACTGGGGGGTACATGTTAAGGTAAGCCTTTCTCTGATCATCTTTGGAGTAGTAGAGGGCCCAGAGGAGTTTAATGGAGATATTAGAAAACCTCTTTTTTATTCAATGATACTCACGAGAAGGGAAATTTGCCAAAAATGGGTGACCGACAGGGCCCCCCAGCATGTGGAGTGACCAGATGCCCTTTTCTTTATATCAAAAATGAATTTGGCAGGGAAAGCATCCAAGAAGAAAAAGTTCTGGAGACCAGTGATGGAGTGGTCAATGGCACAGGTGGGGTAGGTGAGTTAAAACGCAAAGAGTATATATGTTGTATAATAATTACCCTTGCACAGCTCTCCTGGGTGCGTTTAAAACGTGGCTCCCTGAATCAGGTAACATAAGAGAGGCGAAGCCACCCTGGTCATTTGTCCACCCCCATACCTGGCCATTGGCAAGAATCAAAACTAAAGAGTGGGTTGCAGTTATAGGAGTCTGAGGTGAATGAGGAAAAAAAAAAAAGATATTCTTGTATCTCAATATTGTTGGTGTCGATATTCAGTGGTACAGTCAGTTGAGGGCTTTGAAGGCTTATTCACCTCTAATTGTGACAGCTGGAATCATTTTTCACAGGCGTCATGAAATCACCATACCATTGTATCCAAAACTGGATAACGAAGCGCTCAACTTTACCACTTTATATTCTCTCTTCATATTGAGGCAGAGCAAGAATGTGGTGCATGCAAGACACTCAAAACACAACAAAACATAGGGGCATATTATCAAGGACAGCGTTAAAAATTATCGCCGGTTTAGCGGCAGAAAACTGCCGCTAAAGCGGCGATAATGGGCTTGATAATATGCCCTTGAGAATTCCAATAGAAGCCCATGTTCTGGTGTCAACATGGGCTTCTATTGGAATTCTCAAGGACATATTATCAAGCCCATTATCGCCGCTTTAGCTGCAGTTTTCTGCCGCTAAACCAGCGATAATTTTAACGCCGTCCTTGATAATATGCCCCATAGTAACTTTACTCAATAAGGTTACCAGTACAGGCATTGCTTTCCTTTGTAAAACAAAAAGTGCTTGAATACACGTATAACAAAATACTTCAAATAAAATAAGGATATTGAAGGAAAACCAGAACTGTCATGTTCTTTTGTAGCCAGAGGTCTGAATGGAAACATTATTATAATGCTTAAACACTATGTTTTATAGTTTCCGCAAAACTGTAGTCTGTGAATATTGTTATTCAATGGACTAGGTTGGAGATTCTCGGCTTTGCTGCCTAGAATGCACTCCATGATCACCCTAGGTCAAACACAAATATCTAGTCTACACCATTCACTGATAACCACACAGCATCCACAAACACCGGTAACTACACATCAAGGAATTAGATTATCTTTGGGTCAGTACTGACTGAGGTCTGTCCCTCTGTTCAATGTGTGCAAGGGTTGCATGAATTGTCAATATACTTCCTCAGAAAACCTGTCCAGACAGCCTAAGTTACCCAAAGAACCCATCCTCCATAACCTTAAAGACCAGCTAAATCATGTATAAAACCTTTAAAAATGACAACCCTACATATTTTGTCAAAATAATTAACTCTTCAGGAGGACAAGAACATAACTTGGAAAATTGTAAAAAGGAAAAGAACTGAATACAGCCCTTCTCCATCATGACTTCAATTGTCCATATCACAATCGCCCTCAACACCAGAACAGCATAAAACGTATGAAAATTCAGAAAAAAGTTGAAGACCCAACTGTTTAAACAACACTATGAGTCTGAATAGCTGCCTTATTGTAAATAATACTGAATAGTGCACTAGGACTCTATCCCTCCGTTCAGCACTCCCTCAATCCCCATTAGGTTAGGATTATGTAAAATACTACTGCATAAACCCAGATGTACATATAAAGCATGTAAATTATCTCAAAACAGGAACCACTTCTGTGTTGATGAAATATGTAACTGAGATGTCATCACACCTCTGCAACATCATCCGCTCGATCGACCTTTGCAGCCAGCTCTCGGAATTATTCTGTAACAAAATCACCTCCATGTACAGCACCTTCAACAGGACACTGTCACTGCCCCGACTCAACTTCCAATCACAGCTGATGAATGAACCCTGTACTGTGGCCTGCCATCCCTGCCACCGAAATCACTGCTGGCATGAAAAGCTATCCACTCTGGGGCTCATTCTGACCCTTGCAAACACCATTCCTTCATCGAAAGACTCCTACCAATCAGTGAAACACTAACACCCATCCTCACTGTTTCAATGCTTCACTCACATTCTGAATTACCTGAAAACATGTCACTCTCATTCTCAAGAAACCATATACTGACCTAGCCTCACTTTCCAACAACAGGCACATCTACCTCCTACCACATCCGGCAAATGTCTTAGAGAAACTAATCAACCGATCCCTCATTGATCACTTCGGCCATCTCCTTGACACCACACTGTCCAGATAAAAGCCCAACCACAGTACAGAAACAGCACTCATTGCTGCCACAGACAACATCCGCATGATCCTTGGCAGTGGAGACATGACAGCCCTCATTTTCCCAGTCATTTCTGCAGCAATTGGCATAGGCTCACACCCCGTCCTCATCAGGGACCAGCACAAGATTGGCATCTGAACACAAACTCATCTGCATAGTGCCTCAAGGGTCATCACTCAGGCCCGCCCTCTTCAGTGCATACATGATCTCTTTGGCCAATGTCATCCATGCACCCGACATCAACATCCTCTCCTATGCAGACGACACACAACTAATACTCTCCCTCTCAGACAAAATCGACAACACAAGATACAAATTCACCACCTGTCTGACCAAAGCTACTAACTGGCTGAAAGCCAACTGTCTCAAGCTCATCATTGACAAGACAAAAGCAGTGATCTTCGGCAAGAACACCTCACCATGGGCCTCCAAGTCATGGCTGGCTGAACTCTGTCCCACACCCAGAGCCCACAACAGGAACCTGAAAATTATGATAATCAGCAAACTGAACATGACCGCACAAGTTGACTCCATCACTGCATCCTGCTTCCTCTCCCAGAAGATGCTGAGGAAGAACTTCAAATGTCTCCCAAGCTGCACTAGAAAAACTGTCACTCATGCCCTAGCACCAGCAATTTGGACTATGGAAACCACCTCCATGCTGGGATGATGAAGCAACTCCCAAGAAGACTACAAACCCATCTGGAACTTGGCAGTCAGATGCAGCCTCAACCTCCCATACAGAACTCACATCACACTTCCCCTCAGGAAACTACATCGACACCCGAAATACAAACTTGCTCAATTCAAAATCCTCACACATACATTAAAGGCACTACACAACTCAGGCCCCAACTAATTGAACAGTCGCATGACCTTCCACCAATAACCCAGACACCTTCACTCAGTGGGAATCATACTCGCTCACATCCTATGCATACACAGAACCAGATCAGGAGAACTGTTGCTATCTTACATCACTTCTAACGTGTGGAATGACTTCCTACTCCGCAACAGAGGCTCCTGCTCTTTTCTTGAATTCTGCAAGAAGCTGAAGGCTTGGCTTTTCGATTAACCAACCTATCATAGTAGGGTTAGGCACCCACAACTGCTCAGCATCAGGGTATTCCCTCTTTGAGGATAGTGAGCTTTACAATACACATAACATAGCATAACATAGCATAACTGCACTGAATTTCTTGAAAGGATAATGGAAGTGCCTTGCAGGCTCCCTCTTGCACTGCCACAGCCCTCCCTATGCTGTGATAACATGAAATGGATACTTAAGTGCCATTTTGAGGGTCTATGAAGGTATAACAACTTGCATTCGCTTAATGACTCTATTGTCAAAGGCACTTGACTTTTCCTTACATTCCTACCAGTTAACGAAGAGATCTTGGTCACTTCCTCTGAAGATTATGCAGGCCAAGCAAATGTGTGCAATTGACCATTTTGCAGTTGAACAGACCTTTTGCACTGAGCAACAGAAACAAAATAGTGATTTTGCATTGTGTATTTAGTAGAAATGCCATTTTTCACTGTTTGTTCGTGCAAATGCCACTGCAGTATTGCTGTCCAGAGTGCAACATTTTGCCACTTGATAATGAATCAGATCAAGTTGCTTTTTAGACTAACACACATCCAAATCAAAACCATAAACACGCGCTCTCATGTGCCTGATATGTACAACGACAATTTTCAGTCTGCTTAGTCATGACAGGGTGGAATTATTTTACTTGCACGTAGCTGTCATGCATTATTTTTTTTCAAAGTTTTTACTTTGCCATTGTCAAGACTACCCTTTTCTTAAATATAAACATATCAGTGCATGTATATACCTTGCTTATGCAGCAGGACAGAGACAAATGTGATTGTATAATATTGTGTAGTTCAGTTCAAAAATAATGTTTATTTAGACCATTTGGTCTTTAAACCACAACTTTTACATTAACATATAAAAAAAATTACACATTAAACATTAAGAATCATAAAATCCTTAAAAGATCATTCTTAACGATTTTAAAACAATTTTACAACGGATAATTTCATTTACAATTATAAGGCACTAGCTACTCCTACGCCTCTAATGAGGCAGGGAACTTATATATGCCCTGCATATATTTCCCAATGGCTATTGCAATATCTAAATTTTCCATATCGGCAAGAAGTTCCCATGCTTGTAAGCGCGCCCTTACTCCATATTTTAAAAATATCGGACGGAGGAATAATTTACGTAAATTTAAAAATCCACGACAATCCAATAAAATGTGTAAAATGTTGCATTTCAATCCCATCTTACACATGCACTTGCCGTCAGGTTGCATTAAAACAGATTTGATTGCGCTATTTATTATGGCTGGGTTAATACCAATTCTTATCCTAAGTACTTCCATTCTTAACCAGTATTGTGTAGTGTGTTTCTAAAATTTGTATGATTGTGCACAGCCTCATTTACTATATATTTGACACACTGTAGCGCAGCAAGTCTTCCTGCTGCCCTGCCGTGTGTCAAAATAAAAGGACAGGAATGCGCTGTATCTAGAAGATACAGCGCATTCCTGTCCTTCTCCCCTGCACCGGTGCACAAATAGCAGCTGTGCACTAACACAGACACCCTTGCATCATGTTGCAAGGGAGCCTATGTTGCTGGGATGGTTGTTTTAGTGCATGAAGGGACACCTTCCTGCACAAAAACAATCATTGATGCAGCTGCAGCCCATGCAGGTAAGAGCGTGGGGCCGACTGGGAGGGGGGGATTTTGACAGACGATGGCGAGGAAAAATTAAGTAACTAATTAATTTTCCCTTGTCATCGTCCATCGAAATCCCCCCCACCCAGCCCCACTGCCCCACCGCTCTTACCTGCCCGACCCGCAGCTGCATTTTTGGCATTTTCCTCTTTCATAGAAAAAGAGGAAATAACGCGGAGAAATAAAAGTGCTTCCCTTCCTTGCACCACACCCCTGGAGAGCATCGGTTTCTGGCACATTCCCAGCTTTACAAAAAGTTGTAAATCTGGGAATGTGTCAGGTTCCATGGATGTTGCGTGTGAACACCCACAGCAACATCCATGGAACGCCCCTTTCACGCTGAGTAATGCGTCAAAGGGCCCATATTTACAAGCCCATGAAAAGTCATGCAAGGTGACTTTACTTGGCATTATAAATACCAGCGGGACAATGGGCTAATAAATGAGGCCCATAGAGATATAGGCGGACTAGAAGAACCCATCCGCCAGATCCATGGGTTTTAAGTAACTACAGCCAATGTGGCAAGACATCCTTGTGTCTGGATGTGCGATAATCTGTGTGATGATCACTTTTATTGGTTTAAAGAAATAGTATCCAGTGTGTGGTCCTTGTTGGAGACAAACACTGAGGTTTGTGAAATGACATATGGTACTCGGATACTCTCGACAAATGTACAGTATGACGTTTGGATACCAAAGAGTACTCGCGAAGCTTGCTTAATGTAAATTGCTTTTGCTTGTCCCATGAACACCTCCCTACATATATCATACAAATAGTAGCTAGCCAGTGTGTCATGGGCCCTAGTGCAAGGAAGGAAGTCTGCCCCCTGATTGCTGTTTGACTTTTAAAGTGCAAAATGCACCAATTGGCCCCTCAGGCCTTTGGATCTCGGTGTTACTGCACCTGCTGAACCAACTTGAAGCTATGCCACTGCATACTGAAAGTTAACAGCCCTTGCGCCTTTTAAATACCATGGGGCAGATTTATGAGCCCCTTGCGCCACTTTTGCGTCACTTTTCCCATGTTAAAAGTGACGCAAAAGTGGCGCAAGGGGCTCATAAATCTGCCCTCATGATTCAAGAGAACTAACATGACCCTGAAATGTAATGTTGAAGTGCGACTCCGTAAACAAGTTCAAAAAGTAGTTTGCGTCAGGTACCGAATGCTCGAGAGTCCAAGCTGTGGGCGCACTTTATGAACAAACCTAAGTTTATATTTTAATAGAAGAAAACGAACAATACATTTTGTTTCGTTTAAAAGGCACGCTTTTTTTTAAACGTTTGCCTTTGTGAGACGAGGCCGATTTGGAAGAGACCTCCACTCCCCATACCCAACATATGGCCAAAGTGATTTCTTTGCAAATGATTCGGGGCCGGAAGCTTTCAATAATCGCACGAGAAACCTCAGCTGGATGTGTTTGAGGGAAAGTGACGGAATCGGTCTGCAAGGCACTCCCTTTAATTGCGTGACTCCTGGAAACGACCGTAATGCCCTTGAGTAAGCACAAAGCAGCAGGATGTGAAATATTAAGAGCGCGCGCCATTTGGACACTTTGCTGAACAATTCTGCTTTATTTAAATGAGCATGGATGGACTTGTCCGGGATGAGTTTCCTTAAAAGCTCCCGATATAACACGTAACTGTTGCAAATACAGTGAAAGCTTAGTTGGCAAATCAATATTCATTGATTTTTGCTACAAAATACACTTTGAATAATTCACAATATGTTCAAGAGGCTTTGGAACGGCAATCATGCACCGGATATAGAGAAATCATCTGGTAAATACAGAAGGGTTGTGCAGTGGCACTGTTCTTGGAATTTTTTTTTAAAACGGGGAATTTTGTACATGCAAAATATTCTGTAAATAAAATGAATTAAAATTGCTGAGTGATGGTTCAAATAGGTGAATTGGTAAAGAGGTGTGCATAGGTCAGTAGGGTTGAACAATGGCATGTGGAGGCTTTACAAGTAGGGGGAATTTATATTTAGTGCACATAGACATCAAAAGAACCTTGAGCACACTGGCGTCTTGAGTATGTACACAGTGCATGAGTGGTAGGAATGTGTGTAGGGGACACCAAGGGGCCGATTTACAAGCCCCTTGCGCCTCTTTTACGCCGCCGTTGCGTCACTTTTGTGATGCAACGGCGGCGCAAAGCCAGCGCCATGGTGCGGGGTACTTACAACGTGACGCATCTGGGAGATGCGTCATGTTGTAAAGCCCTGCGCCACATGTAGGCGTTCCGGCGCAGGGGGGGTATTCCGTCACAGGAACGCCTCCTAAAAGTGGCTGAGTGAAATCTACAAGATTTCACTCAGCCACTTTTAAGGCCATGCTGCGTCAAAACCCTGCACCTGCAGAAGCAGGCGTAAGGATTGACGCAGCATTTTAAAGATAGGGCACCCTCGAGCCTTGCTGGAGCTGCGTCGCGCTTGCGACGCAACTCCAGCAATGCACCGCCTTTACGGCAGCAGATGCGTCACGCATCTGTCAATTTTTGCCCCATGGTGCGCCGCATTGTAAATGCGGTGCATCCATGGTGACGGAGCCATGACGCACAATAACTGGCGCATTCCTGCTGATATGCAGGGATGCGCCGGTTATTGTAAATCTGCCCCAAAGTGCGAAGAGTGGTACGTATGTCTGTAGGCGACCCTAAGTGCAAAAAATGGTAAACGGCACGTAGGTGTGAATGGTGTGAGCACAGAGCACCGGAATAATAAGAGTATGTTTGTACTAAGAACAATGCGGAACAAGCATATGTAAGAACAAGCATGAGTGAAAATGGGGTTCCCGTGCTACAGTGAGTCATGTTCTACTGATGCCCCAGTGTCAGTACTCTCAAATAGATGTCCTTAGTAGATCCCCAGGCTCATCACTATACCCTGTAAAGGTGGTCGTGTTTAAGCTTCTGTTTTCGCGAGATTCATCTCGTTGGCAAGAAGCGGGACATCATTTTTCTCAATATTAAAAATGAAATGCAGTTTAACCTGACTGAGCTTACCAACAGTTTCTATATTTCAAAAATGTATATCAGTCTATATTTTTGGAGAATGCCCGAACTGCATGATTGCCATCCTTTCTTGAAGTTAAGAAGGTCCTTCAAATGATGCAAGGCTGACTTTGCCCAATAGGCCCAGATTATGAACTGCACAGTACTGATGGGATGGTGTCACAGCTTTTTGTAAATGTGTCATTTTGGGTGAAAATTTATTTTTGAAGAGTAATGATTTTTATAATGAATATAGTCATAAATGATGACTTGTTAATGTTGCACTTGAAACAATTTTAATAGGTGTTTAGAAGTCTGTTTATTAATGATGTTTAGTTGTGTCGTCTCCAGGCTGTGCTGTTGCTTGAGAGGCTGAAGGAGTTTTGATATTCCTTGGAAATGGGTTAGTGTTATATTTTTGTTAGTGACAAGCTTTATTCTTATATGCTCAATAAATGTTATCACTAGTCATGCAATGATGAATTGGCAGTCTTTGCTTATTACCTAATGATGAAATGTGTGTATAAACCCCTGGTTTGGGGGATAAGCCTGAGACTTTAACTTTTCTAATAGAGATGCTGTTGGTTTCCTTTGTGATACTGACAGTTATTGCGAGACTTTTGCTTATCCACTATAAACACTGTCCATTGATTGTGAGACTTACTTTTCCAATAGAGAAGTTGTCTTTGTGACTTTTTGCTGCTTATTGGGACCTAGAATAATTTTGGTTTCTGACTATGTACTCTGTAGCTGAACCTTTATGGAATATATATTTTGTATTTCTCTGTGCTGCCTATTATGACATTTTGTAATAAAACCCTTTAACTTTTCAATGATCAAGAACTCCGTTATTTAGAGGTCCCAGTCACAATTTGTATTACTCTGCTTATTTGTAGGATCTGATGTAGAGGAGGGTGTTGACTCTGATTGCAAGATCCAGGGTGGAAGAGCTGAGCTGCTAGAGTTACATTTTGTGGTGATCAGTAACACCTACCTGTATGTTGCTTGAAAGGAGCAGCAGTAATGTATCCTTGAACAAGGTTGATGCTCTAGATCTGTGACTATAGACGAGGGGTCTCCAACCTTTTCTGTAACAAGAGCTACTTATGATCAAAGAAACTTATTAAGAGCTACCTATATTATTAGTATTGTAATAGTGACCATATCAGACAATATTACATTAGAGGCCATCATATGCCCGATTACTACCAGTGATCACCCAAGTCCGTCAGACATGGTTGCATACAGCAACTTATAAAAAGCTTTGTCAATATATAATGACTTTACATGGGTATACATAACAGCCATAAATGTAACGCCTCAGGCACCAAGGTAATGACATTTGGGGGATATTCTCAAGAACATATGATAATCATCGCAAATTTAGCATAACGCAATTCTTCACATCGCAGTCCATCGCGGTATAATAACTCTGTGTTAACATGGTATTCTCAACCCAGCGGCACCATGCGATAGCCCCACGATAACGCACCAAATGACCACGATAAAGTCAACGCGACGCCACAAAAATGCGAACCACGGACGCAAAATAAGCTGCGATGAGGCCAATCGCGATGCAAAAATCAGCGAAAACCTGCCACAGGCCTGCAATTCCCACGCGTCATGTGGGAAAATGCCCCATAAAAGTAGAAAAAAAAACACAGACATAAGCCAAACAACAGCGAAGCACAAGGAAGGTAGCCGGAGCAAGTGCAGAGGACAACCAGAACCCCACAAGCCCCCCGGAGGACCAGCCTGGGGCTTCGGGGTCAAGGAACGGCAAGGACAAGAAGAGTAGGAAGAAGCAGTTCAGTCTGCAGGAAAACAGGATCCTGATATAGGAGGTGATAGAACACCATCAACTACTGTTCGTCACCTCCACTGTGTCACTGGGAACTAAAAATGGAATATGGCAGACCATCGTGGACAAGGTGAATGCAGTCGGCGTGCTGAAGAGGTCAATGGAAGAGGTCAAGAGGCACTGGAATGATGTCAAACGCAAAACCAAGCAGAAACTCACAAATAACCGGAAGGCAGCAATGCAGACTGGAGATGGGAGTCCTGCGCCACAGGAGGAGCTGGACGAGATGGAGGAAATGGTGTCCACAGTCATCAGTGGGGAGACGGTGGCAGGAGTGGGGGGCCCAGACAATGCTCAACATGACCGGACACAACAGCAACAGGGTGAGTAACGACCAAGGACTTGGGGGACAGGGGGAGATGGGCACTATGGCACACGTGCACAATTAAGCATAGCACATCTACGGGCAAACCATGCCCCAGACCCCCAACTCCCACCAAGAGACCCATGCACCCAAGTATGCAACATCTAAGCACTGTATGAGCACAGAAGTCAGAGGCACACTGCATGTAAGGGATAAGGGGCAGCCAAATCCGAGCTGCAGGGGTGACTCCCCCAAAATGCGGCACACACACATCCCATGCAGAGCACATCAACATTGACAACGTTGTAGCACAATCTGCAACACGTCCACAACAGAACAGAGGACACAACTGGTGCCGCTTGTGTGCAGAAACTGGCCAATCACATATGGTATCGCAGGGAAATGTGAGTTGACAATATACAAGTACAAACACACATCCATATAGGCAGCTCCCCACAAACAGTCACAATGTACACTGTCATTCAGTCTGAATGTAAACATGTACAATGCGTCAACATACATGTGAACACAATGTTAAACTGCATCTCCCCTTCACATTGCAGGGGAAAATCCAACACCTCCTGCAGTACAGTCCCAACCTCTCTTCTCTGATGACAAAGAGGAACACCACCCCTTCGACTCCGACGCCCTCCGACAGCTCATGGAGTGCCTCCGTACCCCACCTCCAGGAGCAGGGCAGCCCAGCTGCTATGAGGAGAACCCACCCCCTGCACAGAACACACGGCAGGCAGCACCCACCACCACGGCTGCCTCCCAGGACCCCCACGACAAACACATGGCCTTCCAACGCCGTGTGTTGGAGTGCCAGGAGAAGCTGGCTGAACAGGTGCAGGTGGGGCTCGACCGCATGGCAGCCAAACTAGACACCATACGTGGGTGTCTAAGCCCCATCAGGGACCACTCACAGTCCCTAACAGACACCAACAGTCTGCTCCATGCTTTCCAACGAACCATGGCTGAGATCGCTAGAGTCCTGACTCTGTGACAAGAATGACTGTCCAGTCAGATTGTCTCCAGCGAACTCGCCCAGGAGTTGGGACTCATGCGGAGGCTGATGGAGAACATGGAGCGGACGCAGGCGGAAAGAGCGGCTGCCATGGCTGCACACCAGCAAGAGGTAGCTGGGTCCCTCAATGCCATAAAGACCTTCCTCGTGGCATTGCTGCCACAAGTCCGGGCGCTGATGCATGCTGCTGATACCACTCCATCCACATCTCCGGCCCCTGATGTGTCAGTGCCACACAGTGTGGCAGACATTCCACCTCTGGCCCCTGAGGTGTCACTGCCACACAGTGTTGGAGAAAGCACACAACCATCCACATGTGAGGCACATGCAACAGCAGAGGACGAAGATGCGGATGAATCTGACTCCGTGGTCAGAAGGACGCAGTAGCATTCATCTCCGACATATGGCCTGTTTCTGCTTGGTTTTGCCCTCTGCATCATCACCTCCCACTGTCCCCCGATGCACTCGGCGACACTCACCTTGGACCTCAACATGGACTGCCATATTCTATTTGGTCACCAATGACACAGCTATCAGACTGAAGACTGAACTCCTCCTCTTCTGATGCACCTGTCATTCCCTGGAGGACTCTGGCTGGCCCTACACGGGCCAAAAATGTGAAGGGGGGTTTGCATGGCCCTGTACTGCTCCCGCTTCACAACTCCACTGATTGTGCAATAAACATTCGTGGTCACACCGATGTGTCATGCTTATGATCTTTCAAGTGTGGAAGTGTGGATGAATGTAGGCTCAGTGATTCCCCCTTACGTCCATGTTGCTCATGTTGTGGGACTTGGGTCACAGGTGACACATTGCCGATTGTGGCATGGGTGGCACCGACACCACAATGGGGACACACGCATTAGTTACTTCCTTGTCCAGCCCAGGAAGGAACCACGCCCAGCGCCCTTGGTCATAGTTCACACCCTTACGCTGGACTGACATACGCCAGGCCAGCCCACTCGGCTTAAGCTCACAGGGGGGACGACAACGCTACATGTCCCAGCTCTTCCCTGTTGCGATCTGCTGCTCACAGGTCTAGTTGTCAGCATGCCACAGCCACTCTCTCACGGCTGGTTTACACCCACACCACACCCATCCAGCACATCCGTCACATGACATGTGACCCTGCCAATATAAAGCGCCTGGCGCACATGCTGGACGCCATTTCCACTCTGTAACTGGGTGTCTCCGTGTGGTTCTCATTTCTGCATGAGGCCCTAGGGCCCTGCCACAGCACATTACCCAGTGCCGGGGTGACATGATGGCATCCGCACCACGAGAGTCAATCATAAAGGGTCCATGCCTTGCAGTGCACAGACTTGGTGGCACCGGATACACTGCGGCAGGCACAGGCACACCGCCACTGGACGGTGTCTTTCGGTGCACTGAGGTAGGGGCATCTTAAGTGCTGAGCGGGTGTGCAGCCTGTGATGATGCCCCGCCCTGGCAGTCCGGACTGGTGAGGATTAGTGTGCGCCCTGCTGGACCGCAGTGTAGGCCTGAGCAAGGGGGCAGTGTGGGCCTCTCGCCACTTGGCGTTGCAGATGGTGGCATGTGCAACTGTGTGAGCAGTGTGGCATGGGTCTGCAGTGTCGCACTCTCTTTCCCTCTCTTTCTCTCTCCCTCTCTTTCTCTTTCTCTCTCCCTCTCTTTCTCTTTCTCTCGCTCTCCCTTTCTTTCTCTCTCCCCCTCTCCCCCTCTCACTCTCTCTCTTTCGCTCTCTCCCTCTGTACTTTGATGAATGCATGACACTCCTTCTTATCTGTATTTCTGTCTTGCAGGCTGTGACTTACAGAATGCCCAGAAAAGACCCGCTGTGCCTCTTCAGAATTGTTGTTTTTTTTGTTTAATCTGTAATAAACGTTTTATTTGGATCATATGATATGAATGTATGATTTCCCTTTTTCAGGCCACACCTGTGTGTTAGGTGTAGTGATTGTGCGACTTCAGGCAATTTGTTTGGTTCATGGTTTCATGGAGTTGATGTGCATCATCTTTGTCCAAAGGGGGTGGGGAAGTGGTGGGGTGCTGGGGGTGGTGGCAGTGGGTGTTGTTGCCCTCTTGGGGCTCCGGGCTGCAGATTCAGTTGCTCGGGGGCACCTGTTGTTCTTCATGTTTGGCTTTGGGCTGTGCTCCCTTGGCTGCTGCCGGTTGTCGTCCAACTTTGCACCAGGTCAGAGCAGGGGTTAGTTTCCTGCTGCTAACGCGCCTTATCGCCTGTTTTGCGATCTTTTCGCTGATCTGGCAGGCCGTTGAGAATGTAGCAGGGTGGTGTTGTCACGGCTTTTTGCTCGGGAACGCATACTCTGCATCTCATTAGCATTAGTTGCAGGGGTCTTTTGCGGCTGCTATCGCAGGTAAACTGGTCATATCGGGTGTTAGCACTATCTTGTGAATGGTGCGGTATATTTATCGTGACTTTGGCTGCGCTAAAGTGCTGATAACTCTGCGATAGGTCCTTGAGAATATGCCCCTTGGTTTTGCCAATGTCACATGATTTATCACTAAAATATCAGCCTTACATATATTTTGGAAAGTTGGTCATTTTTCTCAAATATCAGCTTAATGAGTTCTAAAAATAAACACATTTTTGTCTCAACTATACACTCTAAATGTTGGTATACATATGATAATTCAACCAAGCAAAAGCTTCTAATTTAGTCATCTGGGCTGCACACGGGAGAGCTACTTACAGGCACCTGGAGAAGCCTGTACATGACTTATAAACCAGTTTGCATTCCAGGACGCTGTACGCACCAAATTTGCACTGCTGACTTTATCCCTGTATTGACCTTTGCAGAGCACAATAACAATTGTTGCTTGATGGTTCTTGAATAAGGAAAGAGACTTATTTGAGACCACTGTTCCAGTTCCTGTTGCCCAGAACAATTGGCCAATATTTCACGATGGAAAAGCTCTGATTTCATAATAGAAGATCTTAGTAATGTATGTCGAGTGGGCTATGCATACACCGCAAGGAAAGCACTCTTTGGCAGAGCAGGGATATGTGAAGCTTCCTCTAATGTCCTACTCACAGCCTATTTTTTTTGTAATAACAATGCAGTATTTTTTCTAGACAGCGGCAAATGTGAAAGCACCTCTTTAAAAAACAAAAACCTATTTGGTACTCATTTACGAAGTCATAGTTAACAGGAAGCCAGGTTGTAGCATTATTTCTGAGACTTGTGCAGTTCAAACAGAGGAGTAACAAAGGACCCTGCAGCCGATGCAGCAACTGCTGGGGGGGGGGGGGGTAGGGGGGAGGGCATTCAGCCAAAGGCCAATGAATTTCCTTGAGCTATGGAAGACTCAGCGACCCCTCATTACATTCTGAAGGTGTGGGGAGGGGCCATCATTTTGTTTTGCGTCAGATCCAATTTGTGAGGGTTGTTTACACGATTATCCTTTGTTTTTGCTGTCATTTTCTTCGAAATTTAATATCGTAATTTCTTCCACTTAAAGCAATCATTTAATGGACATTTTTAATAAATTATGCAAATTAGTGACCCCTTTTCCCATGCTGACAAGCAAATCTGCAACCATGTGTAACGCATTCATTTACACAGCAGCAATGCAAGTACTTCACTGCCTTCAAGGAATTAACATTTTAGCATTATTTTAGTCATGATCTGTTTTTTCCTTTTTTCTGTCGGCTTTCCTTGTGTAGGACGGGAGTAGGGGCAGAAGTCCGTGAACCAGTTCCCCAGACCTGCTGTAGGTTCAGCATGCTTCAGTTAATGAAAGAATGCTAATGGCTCGCCTTTGCCCTTAATCCCCTGCTCTGTGCTTCACATGCTGTTGTTAATGTAATCCTATTTAAAGACATGAATAGCGGTGCTAAATGCAGGTCAAGCCGACCCCGAAATTAGGTTAGCCCTTTTTAAGAACCCATAAAGCGTTAGCCATATTGCGAAAAGCAAATCCGAAATAAGACAGATTTTAAGAGGGAAAATGATGGAGTGCAACACTGTACCAGGCTATAGGTTCAACAACATTTTACAATGACCTGGTAAGCTCTGTCTTGTCCTCTGTCACTGAGCTACTGCTCGGGCCAAAGGGTGTTTTAAAATTAGCTACATTAGTGGGTTAGTGTTACTTAACCTTGCCCTGGCAGCATAACAACACGGGTTTGCTGTTTTTATAGCTGTGTTGAATTTCAGCGGCAGCACAGGTTTCATAATGTACCATAATGGAATTCCCTGTCAACGTTAATAGATTAGACATCCTGGAAAGTTAATTGTGGAATGTACCCTTGGTGCAGTCAGCAAAAATGAGGATTTTATGGTTACTAAGAGTATGGGCTGACTTTCCACTTAGCAGGCTTCCTTCGCAAGGTTTGTGGGCATGTGTGCTCAGCCTTCCGGCTGTAAGGTGTAGCTCCCGCTGTGAGACTCCATTGCTGTGAGACTCCCAACTTCATAACAAATTAGCATTGAATAGCATTCTGCATTCCCTCCTGCTCCTCTCTTGAAAGCACATTTTAAATGTGTTAACCTACTGGCTGATTCATTAGCTGGCAACTACTTTCTAATTGGAAATCGAGTTTTGTTAGCAAAACGGATCAAGAAACCTAGAAAGCACCTAAATAATCAGAAACCTAAACACTGAACACGAGCTAGTGAGAAATACTGACATGCTTCTGCTGTCTGCAAACAGAGGACTACGAAGGTGGGTAATGGAAAAGAAAGTATGTGGTCCGCTACGCAAACGCTTCGGAAAAATAGGTATGGGTGTGATTAAATTATAATCTGCTCAAAGTTTTGCAAAGGCCACAATCTTCATGACTTGTTGAAGTTGTGATGTTTTCCACTTTCACAAAACCTCAGCTGTGTGCAAAGCAAAAGTTATTGGGGAGCATTTTCTCCAGCAAAAATGTTAGTATTTTAGGTGACCTGGCAAACCACATGGTTGCAAACATATATCAGACGCTTATCTCTAACGTCTTGATGTATTTAGTGCTCTCCGAAGGGTGTGGGAGGCTGATGTGGGAACTCTGGAGAATGAGGGTTGGACTGAGGCTGTGGGCGCCTCAAGAGGCTGCCATTGCCACAAGACTTAGATTGGATCAGCTCAAGTACCTCCACAGGGTGTATTTAACACACCATCAACTTTGACGGATGGGGGTGATTGCTTAACCTACCTGTCTTAGATGTAGCTCTGTGTATGAATTTTTTCTATATACAATTTGGGACTGTCCTGTGTTGGTCCCCTTCTGGCGCGGATTGACAACTTGTTTGGGAAAAGTTCTATCGTGGTCTGTTCTGATGGATCTGAAACTTATTCTTCTACATATCGCTGACACACTACGCAGCAATAGATATAAATTAGTATTGTTTCTGGGTCTGATTCTGGCAAAACGATATATAGCATGAGAACGGAATGCCATGAAACCCCCCCCCCATCCCTGGTGGTGTGGAAGAGAGGGATGGACCTCTCTGTGGGCTTGGAGGTAGCCGTTTACAAATTTTGAGGCTGCCCACAGAAACACCCCAAGGTGTGGCAGGTCTGGGGAGATTATCGGGGTCATGAATTAGAACCTGTCCGATCTATGCATCAAGTGATTAATGATGAAGTTCGAACATTCATGAAATGAGGGAGTGTTCAGAAGGGACAGGGAAGGGCTCAAAACATATAGTGAAGACATCAAAATTATCTATCACAAAACAACCTGGGTTAGCGAGGGGGGGCACCTGCGTATTTAGTCCCGGGCTCTGCAGTCATCTAAGGAAACCTACCAATTCCAGGCATTTCTGAAAACTAGAAACTCAGGGAGTCAAGGGAAGTGTGGCTTGCATGGATCCCGCAACGCTTTCCTACCCAGAATCCCCTGTTAACTTGAAATTTAGCTAAAAACAATCACATATGATATATAGATGTTGTCACATGTAATTCCTTCCACTGGGACAATGTGAACATGTAATATCCGACCGTCCTCCAAGAGTTTTTTCGCACAGCTCTAATACTCTTTTTGTGGACTTCCATACCAGATGAGCCTTCAAGAATACTACTAACATGAGGAACCCCATGAAAGATCATAGGGGCCAATTACTATGTTGACGGTTCTTTGACAGTGCTCTGCGCCAGCTCAAAACCACCAAAGTCGTGCAGGAACCGCCCACCATACTATGAGTTGAACTTGTGTCTAGAGGGCTTTTCTTGTTTTTCTTTTGCTGTTCCCATGGTGGTGCCCTTAAAATGGGCACCGCAATGGGAATGCAAAAGAAGTGCCAGAACGGCATGGACTGTGAAGTCCCTGCTGCCCTGGATCTTGGGGTGCATGCAAACAGGGGATACCAGTTGTGCCCCCTGAATGCATCCCCGTGGCGGCAGGGGGATGGGGGCCCTGTAGGGCCCCCTTTGTTTTCCCTTCCCCAGCCTTTTGACAGTAGTGAGTCTGCCTTGAAAAGGCTGGCAGAGGGGAAATTCATAATAGGCTCGGTGGACAGCAGCGGTCCAGCCTTGCATATTATATAGGCCTTTGTGATGCACCACTGCCAGGGAACAGTGGTTCCTTTGCGCAGCTGGTGCAGCAGTGCCGGTCCAAAAAGCCGCCTCGTAATAGGGCGTACGCAGGACCGCCACTGCTGCTCCACCACAAGTCTGGCAGTCAAAGACCATCGGACTCGTAATCGCCCCCTAAAACTCCCATGTCTGTGCTATCATTAAGACCCAGGGATCCAACTGCACCGTGGCGATTTTACAGTGCACTTTGTTGAAGATGGAGCAATTCACTAATGAATGGGTCAACAGTGTGAAGCCTTTTAAATGATCGAGGTGTGTATGCATCAGTTTGTTGTTCTATGTTGAAAACTGCAGGAGTGTGGAGTTAGCCATCAATCTCTTAACTCGTTAACACTGCGGAGATCCACCATGTCCCCACCCGCCATCTCTCCCTTACACCAGACAAACACGGCCATCTCCCCAGATGTCCCAGTTGTTTTGTAAAAAATGTTGTATAAAATGTCACAATGTTTTGCATTTTTAAATGTCGAGCAAAATATCAGAAAACTGTAGTAAGTGCCACTTTATTGAGCGCAGGGGCTACATTTGGGCCATAAACCCAAGGAATTGGGAATTCAGTAAGTGGTGATCCTGGGTCTGCACAGTTATTCTGCACTCCAAGAGGCCAACTAAAATTTCAGTACACAAATCCTCTTCACCTGTAAATGTTGCCGAAAAGTCTGTAAACATCCAAAATCGTCTGAGTGTGGCATTCAAGAACCTAGCCAGGAATCCACATCTTGGAATGAACGCCACCCGCCCCAAATTGCCCACCCATAACATTCAACGTTATTGGTTGGATATTACACGTGGGCAAATCAAATTCTAAATTTAATTTAGGTGCGTCAAACACTTTGTGAATTGGCCCTCCTACATAAGGCATTATTATTATTTAATAAAAGCCACCTCAAATTATTATGGGAAGACTGATGTTAGGATTACACATGAATCCTCTGTGAACATTTCCCCTTTGCCCTCTCAAGCTTTCTCTGGAGTCAGAGACGTTTTAAGGCATGGGCAACTTTGGCAATTGCTTAGAACCCCCTCCTTCCAAGGGGCGTGTTGGAAAAGTGAACGTTCTCTCTATTTGACATCTGCCTATTCTATTTTTCAATCTAAACCTCTCTCCCTATCTGCTACCTCTGCCACTGACTTTGTCTGTCTATTCTGTGTCATCTTAAAGATTTTTGGGGTCCCAGGCAAGACACCTGTCTTAGGGTGGCCCTGGTAAAGATTAACATAATTTAGCGTTGTTTGGCATCATGCGGGCTCGAATTATCCCAAAATGTGTAATAACGTTTAAAGTTGTTCCGAACAGGGGGTCCCTAGGATAGGTTTTGCCTAGGACTCCCAAAATCCTTAAAATGACACTGTCTTAAGTTTTGACAGCAACAGACAAAAGAGGATGTGGTCCGTCGGCTGCGCTGCCGCCTCTGGTGCTGGAAACCAGGGTTCGAGCCTCGAGGTCGCGTCCACATCCTGTGATTCTGGGCAAATCACTTAATCCGAATGTGTAATGTAAATACGGTGCTATGTAAAGCGCACCAAAACCTTCGGGTCGAGTTCGTGCTATATAAATATGCAAAAAAATAAAAACAGTACTTCTTGTCCAGCTGGGACTTCAGTGGTCATCTTTTAAGCCAGTGACATGCTTTATTGTTTCCTGTTCGGGCACTTAGGACGCAGACTCTGCGTTTGACCTGAGCTCGCCCTCACCCTGCCCTCTGTAGGGATGACTTGCAATAGTAATGGCACAGTGTACGACAACATTGATCTAAACGGCTGCTTGTGTTTCAGTTAATGGGCCATGTACACTCATTACAGACATTTCTCTGAGGATTGAGCAAACAATGTAAAGCACCACTGAAAGGCATGTGCGACAAGGGATGCAGGCAGTGTTAAACCGAAGCTGTTAAAATAAACCGGACTCTCTCCCCCTTCTGCCTCTCACTTCATAAAGGGCCAGATGTAGGTAAATTCAATTTAGCGAGTCCTTAATAGCGATTTTTACCGAATCGCTATTAAGGACTCGCTAAATTGAATGTAGGTAGGAATCGCTAAAATATTAGCGATTCCTTAAAATTCCTTAATAAGGAATCACAAATTAAGATTCGTAAATAAGGAATACTTACCCATTCATTCCTATGGGCTAGGAGGCCCATAGTAATGAATGGCAAGATATTCACTATTTGCGATTCGGTATTAAGGAATCGCAAATAGCGGGAGCTATTTCAAGGGTGCCAGGGTGTCAAAAGGACACCCTGTTGCACCTCTGAAATGTGCATGTGTGCACATGTGGCGCACATACATGCCCTAATGGCATGAATGTGTGCCACATGGCACTTTAAAAAAAGCAAAAAAGTGTTTTTTTACAGGAAATTGCTAATTACCACCAACTTGAAGTTGGTGGTAATTAGCGATTCCTTAAGCCTAAAGTGCACTTTCTTTTGTGCTACCTACATTGCATTTAAGGAATCGCAATTTGTGATTCCTTAATTGCAAGAGCAAAATAAGGAATCGCAAATTTTGCGATTCCTTATTTTGCTAGTAGGTTTAAACTCACCTACATTGCTCTCAGCCAAATACCGATCGCAAACGCTGAAATTCAGCGAATTTCAGCGTTAGCGATCGGTATTTGGCCAACTACATCTGGCCCAAAGTTAGCTGTGATGGGTCATTCCAGCTTCCATAGATTTATTTACTTTGGTGCAGTAACAAACCATTGCCTTTCTTTTCTTTCGTGGAATATTTGACCTTAATGGCATGTTCCAACCACATCTATTGTGCTATGGAAAATAATTTACAGAGATAAATAGACGGGAAAGCCAGATCGACCTTTCTGGGTTCATTTACTCAAGCCCTTTCCCCTCATGTGGCAAAACCTACCTGGCTTGTTAAATTCTGACACGTGTACAACCCCGGCTTGCATGGGTACCAGACATAATAGGGTCAGAAAAATGTGATTGTTGGGATTATTCCCAGGTAAAGAAAATGCTGGAACATGTGGACTTTGTTGGTGTTGTTCCCCTTTTTAGCAGGGGAGCTTGTGTAATTGACAATTTGCATACATTCTATCTGATAAAAATTGATTCCAGGAGTATCGTAATTTATAGGGTGCTTTCTCACTTTAGGGGCAGATTTAGAGTTTGGTACAGAGGGTATTTTGTCACAATGCCAATGGAGAACCCTCTTCATCAAACTCTCAGTAGAAATGGGTGGGCCAACGGTATGTTGACGAGGAAGCCTACTCCAGCACTGACATACTCCTCCAATGGCCTAATGGAGTACAGGCCGTCGGTGGTAAGCCATACTACCGTTCACCCATATTGAAACAAGAAAAGGTGATGGAAAGTCTGCAACAATCGTAGTTACTGGTAATCACTTGTGCAACATTACAGGGCATCTTTTTCTTGCCCACAGTTTCTCTCCAAACAAAAAGAGCATCCATAGAAAAAACAGTTTTCATCATGCTTCAATAAGTCCATTCAAGACTGCCAAGTCATGTCCTCTGAAAGGGAAAACAAAAAACCTCAGACTGGTTTTAGTCTTATTGGGACTGTATACAGATATCAGCCATAAGCAAGTCAGTCCTGTTCAATAGGAAATATCCAGCCCAAACTGTCAAACCAGGTCTCATCCAAATAGGAATGCAAGCAGCTCCAGATAGGTTTTGGCCCACATACGCTTCATCAGTGAGGTGAGGCTTAAATCCTACGGCATAGACAGTATGAGTTTCATGTCTGGTCACATCCATCATTTCCGGCACTCAATTTAGCCTGTTTAATGCTACAGCAAATAAACACAAGATGTGTTCCTAATCAAAACAACATTTAAGGAAATGGGCAACATTTACTGAAATAATTGTGCAATAAGAAGCAAATAATGAAACTCTCACAACTTGGATAAATGATTCTTCTTGAAAAAAGCTAAATTACATATACCGTATTTGAACACTCTAAAATGAATATTGTTTCAATAGCAGAGTCCTAGATAGGTAATAAAATAAGAAAACTGATATTAAAACAATGTTCACAAATGTGTATGTATCTCTTTGGTGTGGTTTTAATAACACGAAAACGTGTTGATAACACAGATGATCCTAAAACATGTCCCCAGTGGAAATTGGATGTTACTGCACATCACCGAATGTCCCAAAAAGATCGTCGGTTTAGTGCAACCACGAGCACGCAAGGCGATAAACCAAAGGAAATACATTAACTACGTTTCCTCCTGTTTTGATAGCAAACTCTTCTTCAGGTAAAAGATCTATCATTGCTGTAAGATAGTTTATTTACTTGGTCATGGCATCCAGAGAAGGAGATATTGCACACTTACATTTTTGTTTGACACTGATACACAGGGATGAAACATAGGACCTTCAACCCCACAGCACAGGGAGGCTCCGGTCCTTCTATTGCTGGGAGGGTGGGAGTGGCCCTTCAGCTACGTCTGTGCTTCTCATTGGTGAATACATTCTTATCATTCAGAAGCTGCTGCAGCATCCTGCAATCTGTGTATACATGCACTTGGCTGAGTGGCTAGGACGGGCCTTGAAACAATTATCAATGTAACTAATAAGTTGTTGCCACTTGGCCTTGACAAAGCCCACCCTCCTGTGACCTGTTGTGTTTCTTCCCTTCAGGGAGGAGCGGATGAGGTGAAGGTGGATATTTATACATAGTTAACACTTTGAGAATGTTGCTTCCTCCAGGATTTGCAGTTTCAGATAAGAAAAGGAAATAACTTTTCATTCCAATGAAATTTCCTACTGATTGGTACAAAGTCATAGATTATAAATATGTGTATAAGATTTACTAAGTGTTAACCTACTTGTAAAGTAACAGAGGTCTGCACAGGTGCGCAGGTCTATATTAGGAGGGCAGAGAGTGAGGAGGCCAGCAAAATAGTGACACAAGGTACTCTCTGGCCTTTCAGAGGTGAAGGGAATAGTGCGTAGACATGGTGAGGGGTATGAGAGGGTGTGGAGAGAAGTTTGCTTTAGAAAGAGTTACAGTGTAACATTATGATGCAATGAGTTTGTGCTTTAAAGGACTAGTGATGTGTCTTGCCGGATGTAAACTGGATGGAGTGCTTTTCTCTGGGCACATGGTTAGAGAAGCCTTGCCATATAGTCTTTTCCAGTATATTTCAGTTTCTGCTGTGGGAATTTACTGCAGCATGCTCTTCATGTTATGCCAGAGGTCTTGATCTTGATTGAAAGCTAAGGGTATGGGTTGGTGTTGATAGCGTTGAAGATGACCTGAATTTAAGGCTTTATCAGGTGAAGCAGCTATTGCCAGGCATTATTTGTGTGTGTTGAGCAAAGTTGATGCCGGTGTGTAAGCCTGAGCTTTAGCAGACTTGACTCATGGATTGAGACCATCCATATTCATCATTCTGAGCCACTCTTGTACTATTGTTTAATTTGCCATTATTGGCGATAAGAAAAACAAACCAGTCTTGTTGGGATTCAGTTTGAGGAAATATTAGAAATCTGGTCTCTAGTTGGCAGAGGTATGCACCCTGTCCAAGTAGGGACCACAATTCTAGTCAGGGTAAATCAGCCTGTACTCACCCTCTGGTAACTTGGCACAAAGTAGTCAGGCTTGGCAATGTGGATAGAAGTTCTGCATTCATGGATACAGTAACACAGTGAAAACACCACAAAAAAGACTCAACAATGAAGTATAAAAATAGTATGCCTTTTACTGTTCAAACCAAGATAAAAACAATAAGAATTTAAGTAAAGCATCTCAAGTTACGAATACTTTAAGAATGTACAATGCTGAAAGAACCCTTGCGCTCTCAGCAGGTTCTGGAGAAATGACAGTGATCCATGCTGTGGATAAAGGAACAAACTTTCTCCCCGGGTCAGCTTAAAGCAATGATTCTAAAGTGATTACAGCTAAAATGCAATATCAAGTTTGCTGAAGACTGATCTACTCACTCTGTTCAGGGCTGCCGCAAGTTTGCTAGTGGCCGTCAGGAACCTTGCAAGTCCCAGAGTGCACATTACTTTTCTTGGGGGATTGAAGCCATGCCGTCAGCTTTGGGATTGGGACTAGCATTGTTGGAGTCTCCCTTTGCTGTATACAATGTGGTGATTGGAGTCACGGAGGGCAGATGCCCACCTTTCATTGATGTATTTAGAGTGTGCTGGGTCCCACTGCACTGCCTTCGGGTGCTGCAGTTTCGGTGAAGTCAACGAACACAATGGTTTGTGCTCGAGTACTTGGTTTACAGGCCTTGTGTATATGTTATACCACTTTACTAGCGACTTATAAGTGAACCAAATATACCAATCATGGATAAACCAATTGTCATCATATTTTAGATAAGAGCACATGCACTCTAGCATTGGTCAGCAGTGGTAAAGTGCTCAGAGTCCTTAAGCCAGCAAAAACCATGTCAAAAACAGGAGGTCACAAAGGAAAAAGTTAGGGGAAACCATGCCAAAAGATGCTAGGTCTAACAGGAAGGATTTGGAAATGTGTGCTTGAATGGTGGTGAGGCAATCCATTTGTTGTTTATGTCTGGGCCACATGAGCTTGGTGGTGAATATTTACAGGTAGCAGAACTCCTAAGAGATCTGTGTAGAGGTTGATGATGGTTTTGAGATGATGGGGCCTTGGGAGCACCACAGGAGTTTAGGATTTGTTTTGTGTTTATGACATCCCACCAGGAACAAATGTGATCTGTTCTTCAGGTAAGAAACAAAACATTGCAGAATGATTTTATCAAAAGCCATTTCGGGTCAGTGTATCTTGATTAGGCTTTTGTGAACAATAGTGTTGAATGTTGCAGAGGAACAAGAACACATGGGCTGCCCTTGTCATAGAACAGAATAGTGTCAGCAACCACTTGTGTGATGGCTGTCAATGTATTGAACTGGTAGTTTTGCAGGAGGAAGGTGCTTTTGAATTTCTCATGGAGTTGTGAGGGAAACACTTTCATGATGATCTTCCCAAAGAAAGACAGGTGTGAGATTGGAAGGTAGTTAGTGAGAAAATCAAGGTTCAAGTTGGATTTTTTCATGAGAAGTAGGATCCCACCAGTCTTGAGGCTGCCGAGTAAGAGACCTTGACATAACAAGCCATAATGACATTCATATCGGATGACCAGGTCTGCCCAGAGATCTCCTTCACAAATGAAGATGCCATAACATTGTCTGCATATGAAGTAGCTTCCAGGGCTAGAAGGGTGTGGTCAAGTTATTTGCTAGGAGGGTCAAGAATGTAGACAAGTTGGGTCTGATGTGGGTGGTGATTATGCTAATGTCCATTGTGTATTGATATGTTGTTGGATTTTGAAAATCTTGACCTTCAAGTTTGGATTAGTTGCTGTGCATTTCTTCTTGGAGTAGGTAATTGATGGGGCAGGTGGGGAATATATAGTGTTTAATTATCATGAAAAGTCCTTTGCTTATGTTGGAAGCTCTGTTGATGATGTGTCTGCAGTAGGTAGCTTAAGCCTCTGATACGAGCTGCCTGTCTGTGGATAAACCTGTTGCTTCTGTGTTCTCCTCCACTTCTTCCCTGTCATCTGATAATGTATTTGGCTGTGCTCCTCACTGTTCTATGGTTTGGAGGGCCTTTTACTTTCACAGTTTGCAATTTAACTAACGCATGAGCATCTTCTATTTTCAGGAATGTTTAGGTTCTGCAATACAATCTTGTCATCTGCGTGAAACTTTAAAGTTCACCAGAAGTCAAAGGAAATTCTAAATATGTTTGCAAAATATATATTTGAAATAAATAGTATTTAAACTTACAAGAAATTTCAATTAGTGATTTCTTCAGAAAAAGTAGTATAGGAGATACATATCCAACAACATTCTTGAAGAAAACCATCTATAAAACTCAAGAAAAACATCTATAAACTCAAGAAAAACATCTATAAAATTATTGCATATGTTATCAAAATGAAAACAAAGAGTGGGGGATAAGAAACATCTAAAATGCTTAGCACTATGAGTTCCTCAAAGAGATTTTTCATTCGCAAAATCAAGCAAGAAACGTTTTAAAGTATACTGAGATGAAATAATCATGCAAAAAATTATGGGTCGATTTTCTGCTCAGCATCAGGGTCAAATGGTACGGTATCCTAACTAAATATTGTCTGAAAGAAATATTTGTCCCAAGTAATGTTTAAAAAGTATATATTAAAATGTAGTTAATATTAATAGAAAATCTAAGCCTTCTAGGATGATACTTTTGCAAATAATATCTATGACACAATATTTCTGTCACACAATGATTTTGCTAATGTTATTCTTGCATATGACCAATGTTATTTTATGTGAATTTGTAGAGTGTGGCTAATTACCGGTGAAGGTATCCATGGGCATCAACCAGTTACAGTACCATGAAAGTCCCACTGGACCACCCTGTCAGATATACTTCTGTTTTTGAATACTTTCAAGCCCACCCGAGCACCTCTTTAAATGCAAATTTCTCAAAAATTGGTAAACAGATCTAGACCAAATCATGCTTTCTGAGTAAAGTATTAAGTTTGACTTGGTTACACTTTCTAGACCATATACTAGGGACTAACAGGAAAGTTAAACATGCCAAATTCAGGAAGAAGCCAATTGAACCATGTTTAAAGAGGGAGCATTGTCACTTTAATCTTGTTTAGCATGAGTAAAGTGCCCAGAGTTCTGAAACCATCAAATACAGTGTCCTCAAATGGCAGTCACTACTGTGTAGTTATGGTTTGGTCAGCGTTTTAATAGAAAGAACATTTTTTGCATCACTAATAACTTTAGCGCTGTTTGATCAATCGTCACAAACCTTTCCAAAAAAGTGTATTAACTTCAGCTCCTTCCTACAAAGTTTTATCAGATCGATCAGGCAGGGCCAATCAGAAGGTGGGGGTCTCAAATTGAATATTATGAGAAATTGTGGAAAGTGATAAGGAAAAAACTGCTGAATGGCATTGCACCAAATTTGACAAAAACGTAGAACTTTACTCAGAAAATATACTTTTTGTTATTTGGTCCAAATCTGTTCAGCCATTTTTGAGAAATTGAGCATTTAAAATATGTGTTCTCTCTACACTTCCAGGTGGAAATATGATTTGTATGCGGGCAAGGGCAGGGACAGCAATGGAGGGCATGAAGGGCTGTGGCAGCAAAGTGGATATTGACAGAACAGCGACCAGGGAGGGAAGGGCAAGGGCATGCACACAGAGAATGGGAGGCAGGGGAGGAGATCAGAGGCATAAGAGGTAACAGAGGACAGTGACAACACAGGGGCTGGGGCAGCTCGAAGGACTTGAGCAGGAGAGGGCACGGCCAATAACACAGAGAATGAGGATGGTATTGAGCAAAGGAAAAGCAGCAACAGACGGTAATGGCAGCACAAGGACAGTGGTAGCACAGCGGACCAGAGTGGGAGGAAAAAGTGGATTGAACATGGAGAGAAGGGGCAGATGAAGCCACAGAGTGCAGTCACAGCAGAGCGGACCAGGGAGTCAGGGGGCATGGGCACACACAGAAAAACGGGGGCAGTAATTGAGTGTTGCGGAAGGCATCGAACAGGTGGAAGGGAAAGAAAAC
The DNA here is from genome assembly GCF_964204655.1 of Triturus cristatus. Lineage (NCBI taxonomy): Eukaryota > Metazoa > Chordata > Amphibia > Caudata > Salamandridae > Triturus > Triturus cristatus. The sequence goes on along the minus strand of NC_140585.1, from coordinate 1,051,326,143 downwards.
GCTCTTGTCGGGATGATACTATGAAGAGGATGCATTTTATTTCAGCTATCTCTTTCTTCAGAAACAATAAGTCCCCTTACCCTTTTTAGCAGGATTCTCTTGAATTTCTCAAGATAAAGTCGTATTATTTCTCTTTCATGCACTCTTCCTCTGTTTTCCCTTGTCAGGGAGAAGTATCCCGTCAGGAGTTCCTTGGAAACGGAATGCACAGGTAAGTATTCTATTTTTGTGGTTTTACTGCTTTCTTTTGCTCATATAGCAATAGTGTCTGTGCCCTCTCTTTCCTTCGCATACTGCTCGGGTTAAGTAGTTCTTCCCTAATTCCGTTCTGTATGTTGTTCCATTATCTCCTTCTCTTTACTCGGTCTGGCTATAAAAAGGTTTGTATTTTCCCTTCTACCATATATGGTTTCCCAACCAATGGACAAACAACCAAAAAGCAAAAATTCTCAACTATAATTATCCTTACCAGACTGTCTTGATTTAGAGTAATGTCTTTGGTTTTGTTACTTTCTACAGTGTTATCTGTTTTTTTCGGGTAGTTTGAATAGTTCTTTTTTCCCACTTCCTTCATCCTGTCTGGCTCTTTGTTATGCATATTGAAGCGTTAAATCATTTAATTGGGCTGCTCAAAAGATGTGATCTAATTCCCAGGGCTCTTGCTCTGCTAAGGCATTTCGGAATTGTCCTTTCAGCTTTTGTTCTCACTTCTGTTTCTTAGATTTGGTGCCTCTAAGTAAGGATGGGTTGTCTAGGTTCTCATGTGCACATGGAGCTTCACTCATCAATGCCTGGCCTGCACGTATGCTCTCTTGGAGGAGGGTAAGGAACTGATGATTGTCCGCATCTAAGATGACATCTTCAGGCAAGTTACGGAGGACCCCAACTTCTACCAAAGTTTCTTGGCTATTTACCTTCAGCTTGATTCAGGCAAGGGGAAATACCTTCTGATTTCCTTTAATGCATCTAATGTAAACATGTTTATTAGGGATAATCTGCTAGGGTAAAATTGAATCATCTTTGATTATGACTGTCTACACTCCAAATCTAACAAAGCGGTGACCAACTTCTCATTGATTTCCAAACTCACATATTAACTAGGTCTCATTTTTTGAGTGAAGTATATAGATTGGAGGGTATAGTTTATCTCCCTGGGTTCCTCTAATGGCTCCTTACTACCACAGAACTGGGCAATGTGGCCACATTCTCCGCATTCATAACATTGGGGTCCAGGTGAAATGTCTTGCTTGATTGATCATGTGTTTGGTGTATCCTGATGAAGGTTTAAAGGCTTATTTGAGACTTTCCCACTCAACATAATTTTGGATCCTTTTGCGGGTTCAAGATAGTTCTTAGTGGGGTTGAGCTTGAGAAAAGGTGTTAGCTATTTAGATGGCTTGCTCCAAAGAGAGATTCAGATGTTGCTTTAACCACCTTTGGATGAGTATTGGTAAGGCTTCAAGATATTGCTCTAAGTAAATTTTAGACAAGATTTCCTCCCTAGTTGCCTCTTGGTGTTTGAGCTACCTGTCAGCTGCATTCTTCATTTTAAAGAGGGTCCTTGTTGTTTCACCGGGTAATCCCCATTCCTTCTGAAATTGTAACCAATGCATTTCTTCATCGACCCTAAGCTACTGAACTTTGCTTATAAACATGCATACAGTGCCACCATATGGTGGTTTTCCATAAGTAAGTTCCGGTGTTTATAAATATGTGCTGTTGCTGAGCAGTGGAAACCACCAGCAGAAATGAAGCACTGATGGCAGCATAACAGACCAAGGAGCATAGGACCAGGGGCACACACTCAGAGAACTGGCAGAAAGGGAAGCAGGATAAGCAACAGAGGGTAGTGGCAGCACAACAGGCCAACGAGTGTGGATGCAAGGGCACACACAAAGAGGACAGAGGGCAAGGGGGATGGTGGTGGTGCAGGGGCAACCCATTAGGGCAGAGCAACACAGGGGAACTGGCAGCACAATGAACGAGGGAAGGAGAAGGAAGGGGCATGCCTACTGAGAACAGGGTGCAGTTGGGAAAGACAGTGGCAGCACAATGCACCAATTAGTGAGGGGAAGCATGTTGCGAACAGGGACAGGGGCAGCAATGGAGTGCAGTGGCAGCAAACAAAACCTGGGGTGGCTGGTGCAAGGACATGCACATGGAGAACGGGGGCTGGCGCAGCCATAGAGGGCAATGGCAACAGAGAGGCAGTTGAAGTAGAATGGACCAGGGAGGGAGGAGACAGTGCATAGGGATGGGAGGGACTTCAATGGATTGAGGTAGCAGCATTGGTGCAATGACAGCACAACAAACTAAGGAGTAAGTGGGCAAGGCCATAAACATGGAGAACGATGCCAGGGGATAGGAAAACAACAGGGACAGTATAAAGGACAGTGGGAGCACAGTGGCAGCTACAGCACAACAGATCAGGGAGGAAGGTGGTAATGGCATATGCACAGAGAATAAGAGGAAAGGGGGCAGGGCAGTTGGAGTAACAGGGGGCAGTTTCAACATAGCAGCATACAACAGACCAGGGAACAGGGGCATGCACACAGAGAATATGGTAGAGAGGAGGGGCAAATCAGCAATGCAGAGCAGCTGCAGAACGGGTGGTGGAAGCACAATAAATGAGGGAGAAAGGGGGCAGGAGCACACAAAGAGAACGGGACAGGGACTGGGACAGCAACAGAGAGTGGTGGCAGCACGGGCAGTGGCAGCACAACAGATCAGGGAGAAAGGAAGCAGGGACATCTACATGAAGAAGAGGGGGCAGTGGCAGTAAGATGACCATGGAAATCACAATAGAGGGAGCAGGAGCATGCATATGAAGATGGAAAATGGAGGACAGGTGGGTAGGGGCAGGGGCAAGGGTAGGAAACTGATCACAGAGGGCAGGCTGTGGTGAGTTGGCCTGTGGACAATTTCTACATACATTGGAGATTTGTAAGGTGCAGACATTTATTTCCAGAGATGTTCAGTAAAAATTATTAGATATTTTATATTGTAAGATGTGTTTTTGTGGTGTATGCTGGTCCATTCATTTCAGGAATATAAGTATGTTATTTTTTTTAAATACGGAGGATTTTTAATGTCTTCAGAGACATTACATTTCTTAAGCAGCTGAATGCCATAATCCCATAATCTCTACCAAATGTGGGTGCTTTTACATTGATGCTTTATGCTGTGCATGTGCATAAGGTTACACCCATTAGCACTACAGAGGTGATAGAAAATTGAGTCTATGTTTAGCTCACTGATCCCCTTCAATTATGTAAAGAATATAGTTAAATGAGTGATATCATCAATGATGTCATCTAACTTGTGATGAGTGATGTAATATGTGAGGCCATAAGCAGGGCATGATGTTAGCACAAGTTATAGAAAGCTCAATGGGCGAATTTCAGTGGGTTTTTGGTTTATAAATGCTAGTTTTTCACTCATTTCAACATCTAACTATTTCTTTACTTTAACCTTTGCATATATAGTGTGTGTTTTTGTGTGTATGTGTGTGTGTGTCATAATGGCAGTCACTGTTGTGTAGTTAAAGGTTATAGTTAGACAGTTAGGTCAGAATTTCCATAAGGATGAAAGTTTTCTATTAACTTTGGTGTCATTTGATGAATCTTCTTCATATTTTCCAGATAAAAGTTCATCCACCTCAGATACTTCCTGGAAAGGTTTGGGGTGATCAATGAAGCAGGGCTTGATAAAAAGGAAGACTTTTAAAATGCTTTTTCCCCCATGATTTCTATAGGGAAATTTAGAAAACAATACAGAAAAACCAGCTGAACAGAATTTCATCAAATTAGAACAAAAATGTAATCTTTAAACAAAAAGCATGGTTTTTGTGATTTGGTGTATATCGGTAAACTCATTTTAGAGAAAGTAAGATTTAAACTTTATAGATATCTGTTGCTTCAGGGCTCCCATGGGAAAAAATGACAAAAAAAGAAATCTGACTGGTCTTTCCTGCTGGAGTCGCACAAGACTAAAGGACCTGATTGGCAGGAGGAAATAAAGGTTGAGGTCACCATTGCAGAACTCAGAGACTTGGTATGCAAGTCCTGAAAATGTTTAAACAAATATAGAAGGGGCAGGGTAGGGAAAAGAGGTGGGTGGAATGTGTATCACTCACACACCCACAAAACCACTCACACAACCATAGAACAACTCAGATACCCACTCACACTCCTATACAACCACTGACACAACAACTCACTCACCTACAGACCTAGTCAGAAATTCACTCACTTACCCATACAGTCACTCATGCATGCACTCACGCATCCATACAGCCACTCACACACCGACTCGCACACAGATACAGAAAGTCACACACCCATCCAGATGGCACATGTTAGAGATAGTGTCACTCATCAGTAGTACAACTAGTATACTAACCTTTATGGTAGGCTAGTATATATGTTTAACACCCATAAACTCTTAAAACCCTTACACTCACTGGATGACATTATCAGTAATGTCATCAGTGATGTCACTGACGTTGTCATGAGCAATGTAATATGTGTGGTCATAAGCAGTGCATTGTGGGGGTGTGAGTGAGAATTAGCTCAGGTCACTATAGCTGCTGAATTTCAGTGCTTTTGCATGAGGGAAAGCTGAGCATAACTATAATGTCCCAGTCACCTTTGGTTTCTTCAGTGAATTAATATATATTTCCGAACTATATATATTCCTAATTTTATTTGCAATAAAAACCCTTCCTGTCTCTGAACAATCTGTTTTTGCAGTCGCCAGTAGGTAGTTATAGTTAGGACCAAGTTTCCATAGGAAGAGCATTTTTTGTTTTGCTTATAACTTTGGCGTCGTTTCATGAATCTTCACAAAATTTTCCAAAATAATTCTTTGTTCATATCAGCTCCTATGTGGGAAGTTTGGGGGTGATTCATAAAGGGGTGGCCAAGAAAAAAGGGGATTCCCAAAACGTGTTTTCTCCATATTAATTTCCATAGGAAACTTTAGACAAGGCTACAGGTCGAACGGCAGGGAGAAGGGTCTTGGTCTTGGTCTAGAAAGCATGCTTTTGTTTATTTGGTGTAAATCTGTTCAGTAATTTTGGAGAAATATCGAAATTTACAGATATCGATATTTGGGAATTCTGCCATCTGATTGGCAGAGGCGTTACGAGCATGAGCTTGCTGCTTATTGATTGTGAGTGCTGCGAGCGGTTGCAGTTAGGAAGTGTTGGCCGCCATTTTGTGATTTCATTGAAGCGAGTAAGGGGGGAAAAGGGCAAAAAGAGTAGGAAACAGGAGGATAGTAGCACTGTAACCTCTGTGGGGGAGTGCGAAGCGAAGTAGTCACACCTACCGGTCTGAAAGTGCGGTGTTGCTCAGAGTGACATGGTGCTGAGATAAGATGCTGCTACAGTCAGGTATGAAACCTAGAGCCTAAACCGGAAGGTCATTGCTGTAATGTGATGTACTCTGGTGTTTGTAGGATACCTGTGGAAGTAGTGTTAGTAGGCATTTATACTATACCGGAAGTGGGAAGCAAAGTACTATGCCTACCGGTGTGAAGACTCGGGGATCAAACTGAGCTGATTGTTGTAAAGTGATGGGCTGTGGGCGCTGTAGCATACTGGCCGCTGTAGTATAACTGTAAGTATTGTTAGTATGCGTTTATACTATACAGGGAGTGGGAAGCGAACTACTCACCCCTACTGGTCTGAAGACTCGGCGATTAAACTGTGAGCTCATTGCTGTAAAGTGATGTGCTCTGTGTACTATTTCAATGCAAGTCATAGTACAATGTTAGTATGTAATGATACTATAATGTAAGTATGTAATGTTAGAATGTAGGGCTGCCATGAGGGGAATCTTGGGGAGTTTGTACACGGTGCTGGAGAAGACGGAAGCCTTGGTGTCTGGTTCTGTTGGTGGCTGTTTAAGCTGTCTTCTTTTCCTGCAATAAATCTACTTATTGGATCCACTGCTGTCTTCCTGTTCATACATACATTTGGCGACGAGCGGGAGAAGGTGAAAAGAAGGCAGCCCTCACCAAGATTTTGCGCTTGCTTGCGTTGTGCTGAAGACCCATTTTCTTGGTGAATCTGTTTCTACTCATCCCAGGGTCGTCGGCTGATCAAACTATGTGATCCTACCTCTGGTAGGATTTATATTTTTTGATTTTGGGCTTCCTCTGCCTCTTCACTACACTCTGGTTGCTGTAGCACACGTGTGCAAGTAGTGTTAGTATGCATTTATACTAATTCTGTAGTTATGCATTAAACAAAGCATCATGGTCCTATGGAGCTCCACCTCCCAGGTGCAGGTCATGCAATGTCCCGGGGTGTGCAAGCGCGGGACATTTATGTTTGTTATTTTCAGGGCGGGAGCATTGCTTGCACCCTGTGATAGTAAATTATTGTTTGCCTCGTTGAAGCAAGAGGAGGAAAACTTCGTATCGTTTCAATAAAGCGGAAAAGGATGGTAAAATTTAAATGAGCCCACTGGTGGGTAATGTTCCGGGGCCAATCCTATTATTATATTGCTGGGTCTCTGCAGCACTGGGGATCTTAATCTCACATGTAAATTAGGCGCGGGAGGGCACACAGACGTTTCGCAGACTAGGGCATCGACACCTCCCCGGGTATTGTTTACGAATTGTTCGGGGGGGGTTCGAGGCCAACTCAAGACCGGGGATCGGCAACCTCCGGGGCTTTACTTAAATATGCAGGGTGGGCCTCACCAGTCTCTGAAGCCTCGGTGACCCTAGGTAATGCCGTATTAGTTCAGAAATCACACTGGCAGTACTCATGGTGTTATAAAGTGATACACTCATAGAACTCTTGCTGTTGTACAATTACCCAGGCTTCATTTATGTAATAGTCTGTTGGTTTATATTTAGTAGGTGCACCGGAAAATTAAACAAAATTTCCCTTATAACCTACTATCAATCGCCGATTTTCACAATAAACTACAGACAAATGTTGTCAGAAAAAGAAGACCCATACACTCAGTTATTTATTGGTAAAAAAAAATAACTTTTATTAACACAAGACAAATAAATGGAAATGTAACTTTATTCGAACAACAGTAAAACATGAAAGAAGTGGGTGGGACTCCTCCGGAAGCAGCGTACAAAACATGCAAGACAAAAAAGAAACATAAGTATGTGTGCCATGTCTAAGAGAAAAAGAAAGGTAGTGAGAATGAACGGAGGAAAGTGAGAATGGGACAGAGAGCGAGTGGGTGGAAGGGAGAAGGGGAGGGAGAGTGAAAAGAACAGAGGGAGGAGGAGACAGAGCGCCGGCCTACTGCACCCAGCCCTCACTGTTCACCTCCTGTCACCCGTGTGTCTGGGATGCTGGTGTCCGCGAGAAAGAGTGAGGTCCAACAAGTCCTTAAATTGAAACAGAGATATGAATGAGGCCAGAGATTACATTATTATCTATGGCAACATTGCTTGCCTGCACCTGTGCACCCAGGCTGCTGCAACCCAGCCCCTTTCTCCGCACTGTGCTCAATTGCAGCTCCTGCGAGGCGAGGTTTGACTGCTCACCTGCCACAACCAGTGTGTCCAAGGACATGCCGGTGCGAGCCTCAACTCCGGGGTGCCACTATTAGGGTGGCCCACCAGGTCTCCGGTCGGGGACGGTGTCTTGATACCATGGTGGAAGGCATCAGAATGCCCAGGGCATCATTACGGGGTGAGCACCCGCTCCGTCCATTTTGGCTCCACTAACCCAGTGTCTGAAAAGGGAGAAAAAATATAATGTTGGAAACTTCTTGAGGTAAATGAAGGTTTCTTTCAACGTTAATAGAGAACACCAGTTGAGTGCATCCTTCCTTCTTGAAGTACGATCTTCGAACTGTTTAGTGGTAAACGTGGTTCAAAGAGGAGTTGGAGTGCACGAGAATACACAAGGTTAAATAATAATATGTTATGCCAATGTTCACATACAAAGGAACAGAGCGCATGCTAGAAGCATAATGTGCGTGTGTAATGCAGTGGCACAAGCCTGTGTGCATGTACACTTAGTAATCAGCTCACTACAGTGCCCCAAAAGCCAATGCCACGTGTCTGTAGGGCAGCGCAGCCCGCTGGCTCAGGCCTACAGTACGGTCTAGCAGGTCCTTAAAATGAGACGGAGATTTGACTGAATGAGATCACAGATCACATCGGTACGCAGGATAACATCGGTTGTTTGCACCTTTGCACACAGGCTGATGCACCCCACCCCTCCTGCAGCACTGTGCTCACCACGTCTCTGTAGGGCAGCGCTGCCCACTGGCTCAGGCCTACAGTACGGTCCAACAGGTCCTTAAAATGGGACAGACATGTGACTGAATGAGGTCAGTGAACACATTATTAAGCAGGGCAATATCGCTTGTTTGTACCTGCGCACCCAGGCTGATGCACCCCATTCCTCCCACAGCATTGCGCTCAATTGCAGCCCCTGTGCACCCAGGCCCCACTGCTCACCTGCTGTCATTGTTGTGTGTCCACACACAACGGGCAGCAGTGTTCACAATTCAGGTGCAGTGTTGATTGCGACGATGGTGTATGCCTTATGGATCCCTTTTTTTATTGCGCATTGTGATATGCGAGGTGGATTCGGCCATATCACCTGAGGCAGTGTAGAAGAACTGGGACATGTGGCGTCGTCGTTATCCTACTTAAACGTACGCAAAGTGAGCTGGGCTTGCGTACGCCAGGCGAGCGTAGGGGTCTGAATAATAGTTCCTTGGACCTGGGCGTTGTTCAGTTCCTGCCTGGCCAGGAAGTGTACTTATGTGTGTTTCTGTTGCAGTTTTGACGTCGCAGAATGCGCAATTTACATTAACGTAGCATGTACCGGGAGGGCGGCAACTATCGCTAATGAGATGCTGTTTGAAAACATTGAATGGCCTACATCAAATGTTGTTGTCAATGTTGTGGATATGCGCAGACACTCATGTCAATGGTGTGCGGTATTATTGAAAGTGTTGCTATCGCGAAGCGCACACATGAATGTGCTCGGATGGAGGGAGGATCAGCAGTGAGGCTACGTCATAAATAGTGATAACGTTCATTATAGTCAAGCAATGCATGCCAAACGTGATTCTGAAAGTCTCACATATGACACACTACTATACTGGTAAAGCCTGACAACAGAGAATACAGCAATACAAATGTACACATTACTGTTTACTGTTTGTCACATGTGATCTAGGATGTGTACTCTGCCCGTGGCTGATGATACCCCTTCGGGCCAGCAATACCCAGGGCGAAAGGCAGCACAATAATGTGCACACACACACACCAGGGCATCAGGTAACACACATTTGATTTTTGATGTAACGTTTGAGATGCATGGCCATCAAACGTGGAAGGCTAATGTACAGACCATGAATATTGATCAAGATGATCGTTGCATGTTGTGTGTAGTAGAAGATATGTGTACACAGCAAAAACTTTTCAAAAAAGCTCTCTAAGCAGAAGCAGTGTGTCTCATCAAACACTGTAGAGAGAATGACTAAAATGGGTGGGGTCCTCCAACTGTTACAATGGGAAATGTTATGAACTAATCAAATGCTTTTTTTTAAGGTCACATGGCAATCGCGCATCAAGGGCACAAGGAGGCCGCACTCGACAAGATTTTGAGAAAATATATTTATCATAATATAAGTTTATTACAGTTAGAAATATATAAATGTTTAAAATATTTTAAATTATCGCTTGCTCTCATATACAGTTTAAAGTTATTTATATATAGTTTTGAGACATAAAAAAAACGAGGGAATGGCGTACCCAGCACGACACCATACGTCTATGACGTAACACAGGGCATGGCAGCGTGCACTCGTCGCATACACAATGCGCAGCGGGCGCTACCCCATACGTACTTTACGTAACGCATGGCTTGGTACTGCGTACCCGTCGTATACCTATGTAGCAGCTGGCGTGAACTCATACGTATATGATGTTATGCAGGACGTGGTGCCACGAATTCATCGAGTGCAGTTTTCTCAACAAAAAAAAAAGATGTACATATTTTTGGGGGAAGATATAAAACATTACTTAATTTTTAAAGTTAAAAAAATGAAGTATAATAGAGTTCCAAAATATTACAAAAAAATAGAAAAAATATAGGTTTTATAAGCATTTAAAATGAAATTAACATTTAAAAAATCTTCGAAATTCACTGAAAAAAACATAGGTTTTACAGACGTTATAGTTAGGAATTAGCATTTAAAAAACCTTTGAAATTCACACAAAAAACATAGGTTTCAGGGACGTTATAGTTAGTTGGACATTTGACTCATATAAAACCAGAGAAATTTGCCTGTTATAGTTAGTTGAGCTAACTATAACTTGCGCGCCCGCAATGCACTGCTGATGATGTCACATATTACATCACTCATGACATGGTCAGTGACATCACTGATGACATCTCAAATGACATCACTGATGACATCATCCTCGTGATAATCTGATGCACATACTGATGCCCTAATATAAAGTTTGATACACACATTCTAAAATGCAGACTACAATTTTTGAAACTATACACACAACAATGCCATATACTACATACCACTCACTGTTTCCTAGGTCTACACACACATCCATTCACTTATACATGTAGTTACTCATCAATACAGTAGTATAATATGCACTCATACATCTATACATGCAGTCACACTCCGCCGCTCATCCATAGAGTTACTCACACACCTAGTGAGTAATGCAAAGAATCAATCACATATCCATTTACTCATGTATACAGTTCTACACATCAAGTCCATTATTTATAGACACACCATATCACTTGTTTATAGAGATGCTAACACATATTTACTGTCTTATACAATTACTGATACGAGCAGACACTCATTTATACACAAACTCTTCAAATAACTTACTCTCATGTATAGTCATTTATATTCTCCAACACTCACATATAGTGCCTTAAAACATATGTATTTAGTCACACAGAAACCACTGAGACATTCATTCACTCACCAACACACCCATGCACATAGTAACTCACCCATACAGCCCTTCCCAGATGAGCTTTTGAATCCATACAACCAGTGAATCACCCACTCAGACATCTATGCACAGTCATACACCCCCACCCATACAGACACTTAGGGACGCATACAGATACTCAGCCAACAAATCAATAACTCATATAGATACTCATGTAGCTATTCAGCAACACATGCAGTTGCTTACACACCAACTGAAAGACTAATACAGACTTTCACACAGTGTAGTCATTAACCCATGCATTCAGTAAGACACGTTCAATCACTCACTTATACAGTCAGTCATGCACCTACTAAATAATCCCTTCAGGCACTTGCAAATACATTCAGTATTGGAGGCTGGCTAGTCCCTAGGCCCCGTGCCTCTAGTTCCCATCCCCAGCAAGGTCTGGGGCTAGTGTGTGTGATGGTCAGTGACATCACTGATGACATCACTGATGACATCTCAAATGACATCACTGATGACATCATCCAGTGAATGTGTGTTTCTGTAAAGTTTAAATACTTTTTATATATATCTATGCCAAGGTGTATTGAAGAAAGAGTGAATTTACAAGTCCCTGAATGGATTATTTAGTAGGTGCGTGCCTGACTGTATAACTGAGTGATTGAACATGTGTTACTGAATGTATGGGTTAGTGACTAAACTGTGTGAAAGTCTGTATTAGTGTCTCAGTTGGTGTATAAGCGGCTGCATGGGTTGGTGAGTAGCTACATGAGTGTCTATATGGGTTATTGATTTGTTGTCTGAGTATCTGTATTAGTGCCTGAGTGTTTGTGTGGGCAGGTGGGGGGGGGGTGTTACTCTGTGCATACATGTCTGAGTGGGTAATTCACTGGTTGTATGGATTCAAAAGTACTTCTGGAAAGGGCTGTATGGGTGAGTTAGTGTGAGTATGGGTGTGTTGGTGAGTGAATGAATGTCTCACTGGTATATGTGTGAGTAACTACATATGTTTTAAGGCAGTATATGTGAGTGTTGGAGTATATAAATGACTAGCCATGAGAGTAAGTTATTTGAAGGAGTGGGTGTATAAAAGTGTCTGCTTGTATCAGTGATTGTATAAGACAGTAAGTATGTGTTAGTATCTGCATAAATAAGTGATGTGGTGTGTGTATAACTGTATACATGAGTAAATGGGTATATGATTGATTATTTGCATGACTGACTAGGTGTGTGAGTAACTTTATGGATGAGTGGCGGACTGTGACTGTATGTATTGGTGTATGAGTGCAAATTATAGTACTGTATTGATGAGTAACTGCATGTATACGTGAGTGGATGTGAGTGTAGACCTAGGAAAGAGTGGGTGGTATGTAGTATCTGGCATTGTTGTGTGTATGGTTTCAAAAATAGTAGTCTGTATTTTAGAGTGAGTATATCAAAGTTTATATTAGGCCATCAGTATGTGCATCAGATTATTAGGTGGATGATGTCATCAGTGATGTCATTTGAGATGTCATCAGTGATGTCATCAGTGATGTCGCTGACCATGGCATGAGTGATGTAATATGTGACGTCATCACCAGTGCATTGCGGGCGCGAGAGTTATAGTTAGCTCAACTAACTATAACGGGCGAATTTCTCTGGTTTTATATGAGTCAAATGTCCAACTAACTATAACGTCCCTGAAACCTATGTTTTTTTCAGTGAATTTCTAAGGTTTTTTAAATGATAATTTCTAACCATAACGTCTGTAAAACCTATGGTTTTTTCAGTGAATTTCTAAGGTGTTTTTTAAATGCTAATTCCTAACTATAACGTCTGTAAAACCTATGTTTTTTTCAGTGAATTTCAAAGGTTTTTTATATGTTAATTTCATATTTTAATATTTATAAAACCTATATTTTTTCTATTTTTTTTTAAATATTTTGGAACTCTATTATCCTTTTTTTATTTGAAAAATATGTAATGTTTTATATCTTCAAAAAAAGTATGTATATCGTTTTGTTTTTTTGTTGAGAAAACTGAAGTCCTGTACTAGTAGTGTACCAAGCTCCATCAGCACGCCAATCCTATCTGCCATATTGCTAAACTCATAAAGGATGCGCATTTCGTATCCGATGGGTTTGTGGCACTGCGTCCCGTGTAACATCATATACGTATATGGTCGCGTCAGCTGCTACTTTGGTATGCGACGGGTACAGAGTACCAAGCCGCGCCCTATGTCATGTACGTATGGGGTCACGCCCGCTGCTCGTTGCGTATGCGATGAGTGCACGCTGCCAGGCCCTGTGTTACATCATAGACGTATGGTGTCATGCCAGGAACACAATTCCCTCATTTTTTTCCGTCTCAATACTATATCTAAATAAGTTTAAAGTGTATATGAGAACAAGCGATAATCTAAAACATTTTAAACATTTATATATTTCTAACTGTAACAAACTTATATTATGGTAATATTTTCTCAAAATCGCGTCGGGTGCGGCCTCCTTGCGCGCTCGCTGCGCGATTGCCATGTGACCTCAAAGAAAAGCATTTGATTGGTTCATAACATTTCCCATTGTAACAGTTGGAGGACCCCACCCATTTTCGCTATTCTTTCTACAGCGTTTGATGAGAGACTCCTCTTCTGCTTACAGAGCTTTTTTGAAAACTTTTTGCTATGTACACATATCTGACAGTACACACAACATGCAACCATCATCTTCATCAATAATCATACTCTGTAAAGCAGCCTTCCACCTGTGATAGCCATGCATCTAAAAGCTACATAACAGAACTTTTCCCCACTGCCAGAGGTAACGTGGTTGCATATGCTGTCCACAGCACAATGTAATGTGGTACGGCCCAGGGGCAGTATCATGCATACATAATGAACACACGGACACAGATAGATAGTGGAAGTGGGTACGGGCATGTGCGCTCGACTCCTTTTTATTAGCAGGGTTACATAACCAGTGACGTCTGTGCTGGATGAGTGTGGGGTGAGCGTGAAGCAGCCCTCAGGGAATGGTTGCTGCTAGCATCAACTACAACAGTAATCATTGGATCACACACCGAGATTCAATAATAAAAGGGTCAATAGTTTGTGCTGCAGTAAGGTAGGGACACTAGATGTGAAATAATACAGAAAAGATTCTATCGTAAAACAACCATAACTTGTGGTATACTAAGATACAGGCAGTAGATCTGAAATAATACACAAAAAGATTGTATCATAAAGGGTCCATCAGGTCTAGTGTACTTAGCTAGCCACATCAAAAGCATTCAGCATGTGCACAGCCAGCGATGATGTGTGCTGCGGGCGGGCCGTAATAGGAGCAATGTCTGTTGCCTACAACACTACAGCATCTGCAATAGCAACTCGATCTGAATTGTAAACACTGCTGTCTTCAGTGTAGGCCAGAGAGCAGTCAGCAAGGGCCCACAGCCACGTGGCGTTGACTTGAGCTGCCCAGTTTGCCGTACGCAAAGCAGCAAAAACCGTGTGCGGACCCTGTGATGATGCGTATGCGTGCTGCGGACAGAGCGCACTGGAGCAACGTCTTTTGCTTACAGGACTGCGTCATCTACAATAGCGACTCGATCTGAATTGTGAACACTGCTGTCTGCAGTGTAAATTGAAGGCAGTAGTGAGCACAGTCCTCCATGAATACTTTTTCTCACGTCCTCTTTACAAAATACAACAAAGTAAATTACACAAATCTCTGCAATAAATAAATCAAAATAATTTGAATTGCGATCTCTGCTGTCCACTGTGTTCACTGTTATTCAGTGTTCTTTACCACTACCAAGAAGAATTTGATCATTGTACTAGACCTATAAGTCATCTTAAAAAACTTCTTCAAGCAAGTATACTATAAGGCTATTGTGTATATTTCAATAGACGTTGTAGTTAGTTGCCTACTGGATTCTGTAATTAAACAATCACCACTCCATCGAATTGTGAGCCCTGCTGACCACACTGTAGGCCAGAGGCAGTTGTCATTAACGCCTCACAGCCACGTGCTGTTGGATTCGGAAGCACGCAGTTGGTTGCACCTGATCGGAGTGGGTACACAGAAATCATCACAAACTTTAACTTCTGACATCCTCAATCACAGAATCAAGACCCCGTTTCACTGTTCCGACCTGCTGTACCACGGTGTACTCCACCGACTGCAGTCAACCAAGCCCAATAATCATGTGCAGCAGTTAGCTACGGAAGCACAGAGTCTGATGCACCTCAACGGAGGGAGTTCTGTCAAAACCAAGCAGCAAGTAAAATCGGACATCCTTCATTTTGGGATCAAGACACCGTTCCACTGTTGGGACCTAGAGTTGCTTGCACCTGGTTGAAGGGAGTACCTTCATCTCCACTCTCAGATACAGTTCTAACATCGTGCATTGTGGGATCAAGACCCCGTTCCACTGTTCAGACCTGCTGTACCGCAGTGTACTCCACCGACTGCAGTCACCCAACCCCAATAATCATGTGCAGCAATTAGCTACGGAAGCACAGAGTCTGATACACCTCAACGGAGGGAGTTCTGTGAAAAACAACAAGCAGCAGGTAATATCGGACATCGTCCATTCTGGGATCAAGACCCCGTTCCACTGTTGGGACCTAGAGTTGATTACACCTGGTCGAAGGGAATACCTTCATCTGCACTCTCAGATGCAGTTCTAACATCGTCCATTTTCGGATCAAGACCCCATTCCACTGTTCAGACCTGCTGTACCGCGGTGTACTCCACCAACTGGTGTCAACCAATCACAATAATCATGTGCAGCACTTAGCTATGGAAGCACAGAGTCTGACGCACGTCAACGCAGGGACTTCTGTGAAAATTCACAAGCAGCGGGTAATATCGGACATCGTCCATTGTGGGATCATGACACTGTTCCACTGTTGGGACCTAGAGTTGCTCACACCTGGTCGAAGGGAGTACCTTCATCTCCACTCTCTGATGCAGTTCTAACATCGTCCATTGTGGGATCAAGACACTGTTCCACTGTTGGGACCTAGAGTTGGTTGCACCTGGTCGAAGGAAGTACCTTCATCTCCACTCTCAGATGCAGTTCTAACATCGTCCATTGTGGGATCAAGACACCGTTCCACTGTTGGTACCTCTTCGAATACTGTGTTAGTAGTATACAGAGCATTTCACGGTGCTGGGCCTCAGGCTGGGCGCTGTCTGCTGTGTCGCGGAAGCCAGCGTTGATCTCAGGAGCCTTCCCAGCTCGCAGATCTCGGCCCAAAAGCTTCCGCCGGCACGTGGTGCGCCCTCTTTCACATGCGACGGTGTCGAAAGGTGAACTGTGGGGCATATGTGTGTCGCAGCGGCCATAACGGTTTCTGGGTAGCAGCAGGCTGAGAGCATTATTCCCGCAACCACCTTCGCTCACGGCGTCAGACTCGTGGTGCTGTAAGCTGCTCAGACCTGACAGACATGTTCGCCATTCCAGAAGAGAACCACACCCAGAGAAACGTGCCTTTTATTCATACCCCTACGCTAGCCTTGCGTACGCCGACCCAGCCCACTATGCTAAAGATTTGGGGGGGAGGGGGCACGTACGCGCTATGTTTTCGTAATCTTCCCTACTGACTGTAGTATCATGGTTGCGTCCACTGTCGACTTCACTCAATAGACCATCAGTGTATGTTGACATGTAAATGTCTGTGCTCTGCATAGTGAAGTCTCTTTGGCACATCCCCTCAACAATTTGCGTTGTATACTTTTATAATTAAGAATCACTTGCCACGTTCGCACATACTTTGCTCCCATCTCTCCCTGCATTCTGCATTGTGTGGCAGAGGTGCCATGCCATGTTTGATTGTGTACATGTCTAGCCACGGTTCCCACAGTACGTAGTGTCATTGTGTCTGCTAGGTGTAGATGTTGTTTGCCATGTTGTATGTGATTATATAAGGTAGCGCGTTTATTTACGAGCAGTGGTTTCTTCCATTTACATATCGCTGTCTTAAAGAGGATACAGAAGTTTTTCTCATTCATTACTATGCAAGAATGTCCAACTGCACGACGCTTCTAAGCTTACAGCCCCCAATCTTGCGTGCTTTCTTAAAAGCATGCCAAATCCCACAATCAGACCAACATTCACACAGCTTTCTAACAGCAGTTATCTGCTTCTTAATAACATGGACGGCTACGCAATGTAAGCTAGCATATCGTATGTCCTTACTGTTTCAAACCGGATAACTTCCTCTGGCAATCTCTATTCCCACCCACACAAAGTAACTCCCAAAGTTCAACTTGGCCTTCAATACCTACTTTGAAAACAGATTTTATTAAACGAAGCAAACTGAAAGCGCTTTGTTTCAAACAGAAGTGTCCCTCACTTCTCCAAAAGTAATTTATCGACTGCAGATAGCACGAACTTCAAGTAAAATACACTCCCTTTTAAATACAAACCTCCCATTACATTTTGTGAGTTGTTACACAATTTTCAACACATCTGACATTTAAGGTCTGGCACTCTTTTTTAACATTGTCTCCTCCGGCCTTCTCACAGGCTTTCAAACTGTTTTTAGTCTAATACCAGACTTCATTAATTCGATCATCTCTGGAATAACAGCAACAGTGCCCATAATTCTCGCTCTGTTTGCGGCCATCCTACTACTATTTTAGCTTGTTAAAAATGGCTACACTCCCTTTGGTAACAAGCATGTCCGGCAGAATACGCCTGTAAGCGAAGCTACATCAATACCATGGAAAAATGGAACAATTTTTCAGCTGCCTGCCTCTATCTATTATCGGAGCCAGCTACAACATGACATTTATTTACACATATACAATCTGCGTGCAACCATCTTTTTATTGCAAAACTTGCCCAATCAACTGGCGAATGGATCTATGCCTTGCCAACATCCCAGCAAACGCTCCCGAAAACCAGCAGGTAATGGAGTATCTTGAAAACCATGAACTTGATTGTTCGGGCAGTGGGGCAATGGCGGATGCAACGCAAAAAGGTATCTTGGCGGAATGGGATTTCTGCGCAGCCGCGAAAGATCTCCTGCATTTGAGGAACATTACTGTCCCTTCGAGGATATGTATTGGATCGCTTTGCTTTTCTCACACGATGGCAACAATCGCCTCTTGGAACATTACGCATCTCAAGCCGCTGAAGAACTTCCGGACTGCAATCGCCAAGACTTGCAAGAAATTCACTTTATTCTTGGATTGATTTTTTCCAACTTTTTTGACTTTTTCCTATTACATTTTTTATTACACTTCAATTGAACTATTTTCATATAATAACTTTCTAAGTATGCTTAGGCATTTGAACTCTGTTTTCATTATTGGCCCTTACCTCTCCACACTAACCAGGGATGGATGATGTATAGTCTATGCAAATACGCTACTTACTTGCTAAATTAGCCGAAACCCGACATCCATTTTGAAACCATATCTATTCTTTGTACACACATCTCTCTGCCTGCCTCTTATCCACGAAGCCCTTTCACACAAATTAGCTCATCCTCAGTCTCTACTCACAAACTGGCGATCAAGATAAAAAAACACGGCATTGTTTAGGAACTGGTTGGCACAGTGTGGTAATCGTATCCTACCTTTATTTTCATTCTACAATTTACAGTCATTCATGTCTAATAGGTATTGTTTATGTCTCATGGAACTGTAAAATGTAAAGTGGAATTGACTGATGCAGGAGCTTAGCTTTGAATACAGCAGAAGCGGATGGAGTTTGCCTCAGCTGGATGCCTTAGCTCTTGCACCAGTGGTTCCATTTATGGCACTTACATAAAGGCACTTTTTATATAACTTGCAGATTCCATCGCATTATCCCACATAGCCACTTTCTTAAACACACCTGATTTCACCATTTGTCTTCTGTGGCATTGCAACATTCTGCATTATATTCTTCACGATTATTTCTTTATTCCTGCTTGCTAAAATACTCCATTCGAGTCTTCAGACCGGTAGGGGTGAGTAGTTTGCTTCCCACTCCCGCTATAGTCTAAACCCATACTAACACCACTTGCACAGCTATGCTACAGAGGCCAGTATGCTACAGCACCAGGTGCACATCAGTTTATAGCAATCAGCTCACGGTTTCATCCCCGAGAGTACTGGCACCTCACCTCAGCACCCTCTGACTCTGGTCAAAACAGCACTTTCACACCGCTAGGGGTGAATACTTCACTTCACACTCCCTGTATAGCACACCCTAACCACCCCACAGAGCTCACACCGCTATACTCTAAACCCATATTAACACCACTTGCACAGCTATGCTGCAGCGGCCAGTATCCTACAGCGCCCAGAGCACATCAGTTTACAGCAATCAGCTCACGGTTTCATCCCGAGTGTACCAGCACCTCACCTCAGCACCATCTCACTCTGGGCAAAACAGCACTTTCACACCAGTAGGGGTGAATACATTGCTTCACACTCCCTGTATAGCAAACTCTAACCACCCCACAGACCTCACAGCACTCCTACCCTCCTCTTTCCTACTCTTTTTGCCCTTTTTTGCCCTTACTCGCTTCAACAGAATCAAAAAATGGCGGCCAACTCTTCCTAGTTGCAACCGCTCGTAGCACTCACAACCAATAAGCATCAAGCTTGTGCTCGTAACGCCTCAAACTAACCAAGACCTACCTTTAATTTTGTGTAATTCCGTTCAGCAGTTCAGGCTGTAGCTTTGTCTAAAGTATCCTATGGAAATTAACATGGGGAAAACGCGTTTGGGACCCCTCTTTTTTCTCAGCCCCCGCTTGTCGAATCAACCCAAAACTTTCAAGACAGGAGCTGACTGGAGCGTCCCACTAGTTTTGAAACATTCACGAAGATATATATATATATATGTATATATGTATATATATATTACCTACTGGCTGTCGCCAGTGGGTAGTTATAGTTAGGACATATTTTCCATAGGAAAAGCGTTTTTTCTTTTTTCCAATAACTTTCGAGCCGGTTGACGAAT
Source organism: Triturus cristatus (assembly GCF_964204655.1). NCBI lineage: Eukaryota > Metazoa > Chordata > Amphibia > Caudata > Salamandridae > Triturus > Triturus cristatus. The sequence continues at coordinate 1,051,306,247 of NC_140585.1, read as the reverse complement.
ATTTGCGAATGTTTCAAAACTAGTGTTTTTTTCTGTGAATGTATATATATATGTATATATATATCAAACAAGTCCTGAACTCCCAATCCAAGCTGGGGAGTCTAGAAAACAGGTACGGACCTCAAACCATACACGTTGCTGTTGTCCAAAGAAAATGTACCAAGCGGTTTAAAGTTTCATTTCCGACTTTATTCCATATAGTCAGACAAGTGTCTGCCTCAGACGCGTTTTGATCGCCTCCGCGATCTTGATCACCTGACGCGCTGAGACCGGACCTTCCTTTAAAAAGATAGTAACACCCAATCAATTCTCTTGTGCTCAATAAACATAAACGAAATACTAGAGAACTGAGAAATCACCATGAAACTTTTGTGAATTCATTTCAAAGAATACAACACTCCAAAAAATCACAATGGATAGTACAAATCACAAAATTAAGCATATATTGGCTATACAAAAAATATCTGGCAAGTGCCCCAGAATTAATTAAATGCAGTAATAAATCTCAATCAAGATTAAAATGTACTAAATTACAAGATCCATGGTTAATTGATTAATTATAACATAGTTTCATGCTCATGTTCTCTGAATGAAAAAAATAAGCAAACAATAATTTCTTTGAATCAAATATAAAGATTTTAAAGAGTAAAAGAGAGTCAAACAAATAATAAAAGGCAGTGAAAAAAAGGAAAGAGAAAATGAGGTAAAGCAGAAGACAGAAAAGGAAAATGTCCCTAAAAATAGAATTGATATTAAAGCTGCCAGAGAAGCATAAAACAACTAGATGTGTAAGTGACTAATCAAAAAGTTTTTTTGCACATCAGCATAGAAAAACGACCAAAGGTTCAGATACAGATTTTATAAAAAATTGTGCAGGTCCTCACTTGTATTCATCCCATTTGGCATTTTAGTGTCAAGAAATAGGATGAAGGAGGATTCTAACTGACGAAGTTGTTTCTCTCTGTTACCCCCACGGATTGAAGGGGGCACTGCCCCAATGACAAAATATTTCAAGTCACTGATTTTGTTGGAATGAATGGCTTTAAAATGTCGGGCAACAGGATATGTGGAATCCGAGTTAACAATCGCACGAAGATGTTGCAAAATGCGATTGAAAACCGGTAATTTGGTACTGCCCACATACTTAAGATGACAAGTGCATTCAAGCACATAAACTGCATAGTCCGTACGACAAGTGTAATGATGTTTTATTTGTACTGGAATGTTGCTGAACGCTGTGGTGTATTCAGAAACATTTGTTCCAAATTTACAGGCACGGCATGAAGTGCATTTGAAAAAGCCAGAACGTGATAACCAAGTGACTGTTTCCGTAACTTCAGGGTTAGATTTAACTAAGGCATCCCTCATAGAGGGTGCTCTCCTGAATGTGATATTAGGTAAATCAGGCAACAAAAATTTGAGGGTCATGTCAGTCAGAACAATGGGCCAATGTTTGTAAATGATACCACGGAAATGTTTATGTTGTTTACAAAAAGTGGTAATTAGTCTTATAGGTTGCATAACCTCATTCGTTACTTCACTCCCAAAAGATGTGGTCTGGGGTTGTTCAGTGGGAAGGCAGGATTCACGAGAGCAAAGATTGGCTTTATCAAGTGCTCTTTTGAGGTTAAGTTGATTGTAACCTCGGGCAAGGAATCGATCAAAGGCTTCCTTCTGACATTGTTCAAGGTCAGATTGGCGGCTGCAAATACGCCGTAGGCAAAGAAATTCCCCATAAGGTATGCTGTATATGAGATGGGGTGGATGAGCACTACTGGCATGTAGGATGGAATTCCCAGCTGTGCTTTTTCTGTGCAATTTGGTTTCTATATGGTTGTCTAAAATAAAGACCTCCACATCCAGAAATTCCACCCTCTCATTGCTGATGTTGGCCGTAAACTGTAAATTCATGGTATTGGTGTTAATTGAATTCACAAAAGAGAGAGCCTCCTCTTTAGATCCTTCCCAAACGATAAAAATATCGTCTATGTACCTGCCATAGTATCGGATATGTGAATTCCACATGTTCTTATATGTGACTCGGAGGACATGTTCCTCCCACCAACCCACCAAAAGGCAGGCATAGGTTGGGGAAAAACAAGCCTCCATAGCCACGCCCCTGAGTTGTTTGTATAAAACTTTATTGAAGAGAAATACATTGTTATTGAGGCAAAGGTCAATCATTTGAAGAAGCATGTCATTGTGCTCTTTGAAATTAATGGAGCGAAAGCCCAAAAAGTACTCAATAGCCGTCAACCCTTGTGAGTGTACTATGCTGGTATAAAGGGAAGCAATGTCTAGCGTGATAAACATAAAATTCGATTGCCAATGGACTTCTTGTATTTTCTTCAAAAAATCGCCAGTGTCCTTAATAAAGGACGGCAAAGCAATCATATGTGACTGAAGAAAATAGTCAACATACTTAGACATGGCTTCCAAAAGGCTCTTCCTGGCAGAGATGATGGGTCTGCCAGGTATAGGGTGAATTCCCTTATGTACCTTAGGAATAAATATATATGTATATATATATATATGTGTGTATATATATGTGTGTATATATTACCTACTGGCGGTCGCCAGTAGGTAGTTATAGTTAGGACCTATTTTCCACAGGAAATCTGCAACATTCTATTCCCAATAAGTCTGGCGCCGGTTGACGAATCCTCGCGAAATTCTCCAAACTTTTGGCCAGCTCCGCTCCGCTCCTACCCTGAAAGTTTTGTGGTGATTCGTCAAGGGGGTCCCAAAACGTGTTTTCCCCATGCAATTCCCCATAGGATCTGTTGTCGCAGCTACAGCCCGAACCGCTGAACGGAATGACACCGAATTTGGCAAAGAGGTAGTCCTCAGTTCAGACTCATGCCTTTTGTATAAATGGTGTGAATCCGTTAAGTTGCTCCTGAGAAAATTAAAGTTAAAAGTACATAAATATCTATGGCTGCGGAGGATCCGCGGTCCGTACACGCACCGTACGCGCACCCTCCACGAACCGAGCACGCACCCTCCAGATCGCGTGCTGAATGCTAATTGGCTGTCGAGTGTCTCTCTACATTCGAAACCAGGAACTGTTGGCGGCCATTTTCTGCCTCGGTAGAAGCGAGGCTGAAGAAGCCAGGGGAATAAGTGTGTAAAACATATAAAGGGGGCAGAGTGGAAATACTCTGACCCTCTAGAGGTGCTTAGGGGGTCCCAGAAGGACCCCCTGGGGCCCCCTTTAAAAAAAAAAAACTGTGAAATGCGCGCACAGTGCGCGCATCGTATCGCGTTGGGTACACAGATCCACAGATTTTTTTTAAAAAAAGACAAGATATCATTGGTTGTATGACTACTTTGTACACTGAAAGGTAGGGTGTATATTTCTGTTTTTTAAAAGTATGATTCTTATTGGTTAACAAAAACAGATTGTAAGGAACATTATATATGATTAGCTGATATGTTGAAAAGTGAAGCACACTTCCTCTCTTGTGTAGGAACATTGTGTGCTGAACTTCTGACCTGTGTGCTTAGTGCAGTGTTCCATGACCTGTTTCTATGGTAACAGGCAGAAGGCAGATTGGGGGAAGGGTTGAAATGTCTTTCAGTTGGAAAGGGTTGAAATGTTTAACCAATAGAAATGTGTGTTTACGTTTGAGTTTATGTGTGAAGGATTGTGATTTGATGTTTACATGTATATGTGTGGAAAATGAAAGGGAAACTTTTCCATTCTTTGTTTTTGCTGAGAGGTGCACAGTGCAGAGATTCTGTAAAAAAAAATATGGTGAGTGATTGATGTACTTCTTAATCTACAAAAGAACTTGAAAGATGAGTTATTTAATTGTGAGGGGATGTATGTAGACTATTTTGATTTTAATCAGACTAATGTATTTCTCCTGCTAAAGTGTAGGGAGTACTTTTTTTCTCTACAATCTTATTGACAGTGTGTGTGCATGTAGAAACCATTCTGTGATAAGCATTTGTGTTTTTCATGTGTTTGCAAACAGATAACTGTGCTGTTTTTATATTTTGGTAGAATTAGAAACCAGTCATTGTTTATGAATTTGTGAAATGAGTTATGTTATGTTTCTATACTAAAATGTAGTACTACTTCTAGATTAAGAAATGTGTTTTGGTATAGTGCAAGGGATAGTGTTGTTTGTCTAGAATCACACAGTGAGTCTGTGTGCATTTGGGAACCACTGTGAGATAAGCATTTGGTAACATCATTTATTTGCTGACAGATAACTATTTTAACCTGTCATGTTGTGAAGTTTTAGTAGCATTAGAAGACAGTTATGGCTTATGATCTGATTAAATGAGTCAGGCTTTGACAGAAAAGTGCAGTCCTGAAATATGTAGATTGTGTGCAGGTCCCTTACCACTTGCACTGTAGTGAATGAGTGAGTTTTGGTAAACTCCTAGGGATAGTGGTGCTTGTCTAGAATGACATCATGTTTTTACTGACAGATAACTTTTTGAAAAACTTGCCATGTTGTGAAGTTTTAGTAGCATTAGAATCCAGTCTTTGCTTATGCGTTGATTAAATGAGTCATGCTTTGACACTGATGTGCTGTACTTAAATATGTAGATTGTGTTCAGTACCATTAACTCTTCTAGACAAGTGAATGAGTTTTGGTAAACTCCTAGGATAGTGTTGATTGTCTAAAATCACACTGTGAGTCTGTGTGCATTTGGGTAAGGATTGTGAGAGAAGCATTTGGTAACATCGTGTATTTGCTGACAGATAACTGTTTTAAAACCGGTCATGTTGTCAAGTTTTAGTAGCATTAGAAGACAGTCTTTGCTTATGCTTTGATTAAATGAGTCAGGCTTTGACACAAAAGTGCAGTCCTGAAATATGAAGATTGTGTGCAGTTCCCTTACCACTTCCACAGTAGTGAATGATTTTTGGTAAACTCCTAAGTATAGTGGTTGTTGTCTAGAATCACACTGTGAGTCTGTGTGCATTTGGGAACCACTGTGAGAGAAGCATTTGGTAACATCGTGTATTTTTTAGCAGATAACTCTTTTAAAGCCTGTCATGTTGTCAAGTTTTAGTAGCATTAGAAGCTAGTCTTTGCTTATGCATTGATAAAATGAGTCAGGGTTTGACACTAAGGTGCAGTGCCATGTACTATTCTGTTCACTGTGGCAGAACTGAAAATTTAAAAGTTTTACCTAAGCACTGTCCTAGAAGTAGTCTGATTATTTAGTCAGTTTCTAAGTACCAAATAGATTGCTTCAAATGTCTATGCAGTATGCATGTAGTGTCCTAACATACTATACACTTATCTTTTACACCTTCAATTCCCTAGTCAGTATCCATACACTTCCAGGAAACACCCTGTCACTCCCTTTGCAGTCCTCTAGAGACCCATTCAACAGCATGTACTAATCCATTCACTGTGCCAAAACCCAAAAACTTATAAATTCACCAAGACACTCTCTTTCCAGTACTCTAATGATTCAGTCACTGCCTAAGTATTCATGCACTGAGCCAGGTCTTAGCACATGGACTTCTTCAAACCCCTATCCACTATGCATGCAGTCCTCTAACCACCTACACACTTGTCTTTCACACCTTCAATTCCCCAGTCAGTATCCATTCACTTCCAGCAAACACCCTGTCACTCCCGTTGCACTCCTCTAGTGACCCATTCAGCATCATGTACTAATCCATTCACTGCGCCAAACCCTAATAAATTCACCCAGGCACTCTCCTTGCAGTACTCTAATCATTCAGTCAGTACCCAAGTACTCATCCAGTTACCCAGGCCTTAGTATATGGACTGCTTCAAACCCCTATCCACTATGCATGCAGTCCTCTAACCACCTACACAATTGTCTTTCACACCTTCAATTCCCTAGTCAGTATCCAAACACTTCCAGGAAACACCCTGTCACTCCCCTTGCAGTCTTCTAGTGACCCATTTAACATCATGTACTAATCCATTCCCTGTGCGAAAAGCCTAGCACTTATAAATTCACCTAGGAACTCTCCTTTCTGTACTCTAATCATTCAGTCAGTACCCGAGTAGTCATGCAGTGAGCCAGGCCTTAGCACATGGACTGCTTTAAATGCCTATGCAGTATGGATGCAGTCCTCTAATCACCTACACAGTTGTGTGTTCAAACCTTCAATTCCCTAGATAGTATTCATACTCTTCTAGCAAACACCCTGTCACTCACCCAGTGTGTCTCCTTATAGTACTGTAATCATTTAGTCAGTTAGCATGTAGAGTTTTAGTGAGGTAGGCTTTAGGGTATGAACTGCTTCAAAGTAGTATGCACTATGCATGTAGTGTTTTAACCATTGTCACACTTGTGGTTCAGGGGCATAGTTTCTTAGTCAGTATTTATATAAAATGTGTTTGTACAGTAATGGAATAGTATAATTTTGAAAGTTATTAATATACATTTATTTGTAATTCTTTTTTACAGATACAGAACAGGAGTGTTTCTCATCTGGTTGCACTCTTCTCGTGCAAGATTGTTTGGATGAAGGGTCCTTAGGTGTTTCATCATACTTGCTGTGCCGCATGAGTATTTTTTGTTAGGATCCCCTCGTAACAGAACTCTTTTGAAAATCTTGTGCATGAGAAAGGTGGTATTGGTCTTTGTTTGCCCCTCGAGAAAAGTAGAAAATTTCCACATCACTGAAGGAAAACGTTGTGGGCGTGGTGCATCCTCCAAAAATTCAACTTTAGATTTGGTGAATATTTTATAGCGACATCATTTACAGTTTTTGTAAGTTAAAGTTAAAAAATGTTGTTAACTATGTGCATTTTATATTTCTGTGATTTGTATTTTGAGAATGGCATGTTGTTTTTTTTAAACAATCTTTGAGATTGTGTTTTTTTTGCCCGCTGTTAAGTGATGAGTACGATTGAAATCACTATTTTTAGTGAAAATTTAATATATTCTGAGAACAGCAGAAAAGGCAAAAAAATTACTTTGTGGAAATTATGCTGTGTTGTATAAAATGTATTATTACATGTTATAATTTTTTTTTCCTTTTCTTTCACAGATCCAAATTTTAAAATAAGCAATTTCTATGAATTTATATTTGAATGAAAAACAGAAAAAATGTATACCATTTTTTATTCCTATTACTGTGAAGGTAAGTTTAACTAAGTCTCAATATGCAGAATGAAGAGGCCTGCTAGAAGCTACAAAGTTGAAACACGTTTCTAAAAACACTCTGTTTATGTAGTTTTGAAATCTGACCATAATCAGATATCATGTGACCTGCAAAAAAAGAGATTTGAGGGGTTCATAATATTTCACCTTTTTAGCTGTTGAAGGACCGCAATCATTTCAATCATTCTTCTTTGAACATCTTTGCAGACAAAACTCTGTGCTTACCTTCTATCATTCGCAAGGAAATTTAAAAACGGAAATATGTCACTTTTTGTAACATAGTTATTGTGCAAGATACTCTTTTATATTTTCAAAGAGAGGAAAAGGCACTCTGTGTGCTTTTTATACGCCATGTGAATATAACCTCATCATGCACACCACTTTGTGTTGAAAGGGTGTTCTATAAGTGTTGTGCATGATTGCACTTAATACTCATAGAACAAGACACAGATTTATCATAAATCATGAATCTCGATATGTGTGTGAATGCTGCACCATTCTAAAATTGGTGTAGGAAAGCACAACAAGGAGAATTGTTTTAATAACTCCACATTTTTATATCTTCAATGCATGCTGAAATGTTCAGCATACATTGAAGATGAAAAATGCATTTTCTCATTGTTTTTGTGCAGGAAGGTGTGTCTTCCTGCAGAAAAACAAACAGCACATGACACAGATATCCTTGCACTATGGTGCAAGGGTGCCTGTGTCACTACATGGCTGCAGTTTAAGCAGCCGTGCAGAGAGAAGCATAGATTTACAACATATTTATGTACATATGTTGCATCCCTGTGCTTCGGAAGTACTACAGCACACTGCAGTTAAAGAGGTTACTGTGTGATGCTGCAGCACTTCCTCATAGTTCTGCACTTAAACATTCACCATACGCTACTAATGCATTCATTCAGTCAATTACATACTACACATACATTCATCTAAACTAACACTAACAAAGAAATGTAGCTCTTTTTTTAAACCAGGAAAGTTAGTTCTTTCTTCTTTTATAATTTTTTGGGGGTTTTCTGAACAATTTTTAAACTTTTTTGGTTTTTCGGCCAAAACAAAAAACAAAAAACAAAACAGGAGAAACCAAACAATGAACTTCAGGGAACAATAAAAAAAAAAAAAAAAAATAGCAAATGTGACTTTCTTGCCGGCGGCAGATCAGATCGATCGACTGCTCACCATAGCACAAAGTCTTATTGCAGTCAGTGATGTCATTTGAGATGTCATCAGTGATGTCATGAGTGATGTCACTGACCATGTCATGAGTGATGTAATATGTGACGTCATCAGCAGTGCATTGCGGGGGCGCGAGTTATAGGTAGCTGAACTAACTATAACGAGGGAATTTCTAGGGTTTTGTACGAGGGAAATGTCCCGCTAACTATAACGCCCCTGAAACCTATGGTTTTTTTTGTGAATTTCTAAGGTTTTTTAAATGCCAATTCCTAACTATAACACCCCTGAAACCTCTGGCTTTTTCAGTGAATATATATATATATATATATATATATATATATATATATATATATATATATATATATATATATATATATATATGAAAGCTCCGACACGGCAGCACTCACAGGACATGTTGGTTTAATTAAGCATAATGAGCAAATGCATTTCGGCGTGCTGCCTTCCTCAGTGCTCTGCTACTGTGCACCAAATATTAGCGTGTGTTTCAATAAAGTTCTTTTAAGTGGAGAGTAGAACCATAGACAGCAACAAAGGACTGTGGCCATTCGTTATTCCATTCCTGAAATTACTGGCTGCCATATTGAAATGCACTTAAATGGTTTTATTCAATCATAGACACATCGTTTTTCAGTTATCAAAGTTCTTTAGTTCTAAAATGAACATATAATGCATAGTCTCTCACATAGTCAAAAAACGAAATTGCCTACTTTCATTTGAGTGCTGGCTAAATCCATTTTGTCCTTTGTAAATGCACTGCTATTCATCTCCAAAAGGGGTGGGTGCATCTGAATAGTCTCTCTGTCCCTCGTCGCTGCTGCTGTTCTCATTTTGGCAAATCCCCGCATGTTTAAGTCTGTATGCTTGTCCCTTCAATATATGATTGACAACCTTCATGGTTGACCGGGAAATGCTGTCATTTAAACTGCAGCGGTTCTGGCAGAAGTAAATTCACGCTCCAAGGTCACCCTGACTGCTGAACTCTGGACGGGTGCTATGGCCGTTAACGTGAAGGGTGAAATCACGGTAATAATGAAAGCTCCGACACGGCAGCACTCACAGGACATGTTGGTTTAATTAAGCATAATGAGCAAATGCATTTTGGCGTACTGGCAGCCAGTAATTTCAGGAATGGAATAACGAATGGCCACAGTCCTTTGTTGCTGTCTATGGTTCTACTCTCCACTTAAAAGAACTTTATTGAAACACACGCTAATATTTGGTGCACAGTAACAGAGCACTGAGGAAGGCAGCACGCCGAAATGCATTTGCTCATTATGCTTAATTAAACCAACATGTCCTGTGAGTGCTGCCGTGTCGGAGCTTTCATTTTTACCGTGATTTCACCCTTCACGCTAACGGCCATAGCACCCGTCCAGAGTTCAGCAGTCAGGGTGACCTTGGAGCGTGAATTTACTTCTGCCAGAACCGCTGCAGTTTCAGACGCGTATGGGTTTCGAGGTAGTGCTTCAGTATTCATCCGATCCGGGCACATCTCCGGATCTTGACGAGTGAGTGACATCACCACCCCACAGGCATGTCAAGTAACGTCCAGCGGGATCGCGAGGCGGAGGCCGAGGAGCTTTTCAAAGATCTGATGGCAGCATCTGCAAAACCCTCAGATTCTGGCATTGGTCCGACTGCTAACCCAGACCTTAGAACACTACTTAAATCACTCGAAAAATGCCAACGGAGTGAAATGACAAAGTGGTGGGAGGAGATATCTTTAACTAAATATGTGGAAGCAGGTCGGATCCCACGAGGCTTAAGGATTATGCTGGCACCCAACTTCGACAACATCCACCCAGAAATGCTGGTGGAATGGGCGGATAACAACTTAAATGCGTCCATGAATGCAGTGAAAATCCTCATTAAATATGCCAGAATCGATCGTGATGCACTCATCAAACAGATAGAGGATATCAACGACCAACTTAACAATCGTACAGAAAAGGAAGAAATTGCCAAACAAAGAAAAGAAATCGAGGACAGGATTAAGGTACAACAAGAAAAAATCAAACTGAGGAAATTACGAAAATTCGTAAGAGATAAAGAGGACTATGAGCTGGGGCAGATCTTTACTTTTGCCCGCCGCTATGATGGTGCACGGAAGAGACGATCGGATAAATTGGCTACCACCACGCGTGAAATACCTAATAGTGGCGAACAATGCACGACAATAGAATCCGATACAGGTGATTCTGCTTCCCTGACCAGTGGAAGCGCAATGAAGGCGATGAAATGATCCGAGGCAGTCTCATGTCCGGCATATTACAACCTGGTGAGGAGCTGAATTTTTTAGCCGAGGACCGCCGTCAAACCCTGAGGCCGCGGAATCCACAAGTATCTGCAGGGCAAAACAAAACAAAAAACGCAATGCCAGAAGGAAGGCCCGCCGCGCAAAGAGGCAGGAAACCACAATGGCGGCGACGTTAGATGAGGACCATACCAACAAAAACACCGTAGTGAATCTATCTAAGATCGTGCTCACCTCCAAAGAGGAGAATATCCTTTCCTTGGGCCTCTCATATTGCGCTGGCAATAATTTCAACTACTGCAAAACCAGAGCAGATTTATTCAATTTTACAAGGAAGTTGAAATTAAAAAAGTTTTTTACCATCAAATCTGGCAGTAAAACGAACATGGGCCCTAAGGACACCAGTGCAATTCCCAATGACTACAACTTGGAATCTGCAGATGCTCAGTTACTTCTTACTCTGGCGGATCTGACCAGAACGAATCAGGATTCCCCCAGCCAGACAGTCGACATACGGCCCTCTCAAGACAGACTTACTTCAATCATTGGCACAGAACCTTGTGCAGGGCTAAGCCCCTTTAGAGGCAAATCCAATTTCATCCCTATGATGCCCAAGGACGCGATCGACATCTTTCAAGAGATGGTAACCAATGACCTAAAGCATCTCTATCGGGTCACTAGTTCCAACAGCAGGAAAACAAAACAACGAGATCTAGAATATAAGAACTTGATCCGCAAATTGAATAGTAACCCTGGCCTTATAATTTGCATGTCCGACAAGGGGGGCAATGTGGTCATCTGGCCCAAGGAGGAATACAGGCTTGAAGCAAAAAGGCAGCTTTCAGACATTGAGTGCTATGAGAAAATCAGCCTGAAAATTTACAACACTTCTAAGGAATCCCTTAAGAAAATGTTACATGCCTATAAAAGGCAGGGATTAATTTCTAGCCAAGAATTCGAGTTTCTGTTCAATGAATTTCCGATCATCCCAACGCTCCGCCTGATACCAAAAATCCACAAAGGCGTGAGACCAGTACCTGGCAGACCAATCATTTCGTCTATTGGGAGCATCAGTGAAAACGCCAGTAAGTATGTGGACTATTTTTTACAGCCATTAGTTCGAGCCTTACCAACGTACATTAAGGATACTGGCGATTTTATCAGGAAACTAGCTCAAATTGAATGGCATGAGGATTTCTTATTGGTCACTCTTGACATAGAGTCCCTGTATACTAGTATAGAACACAATACAGGGATTGCCGCCACTAAACACTATCTGGACTGCAGACCAATCAAGTTTTATAATCATAACAATATGCTTTTAGAACTTATCCACTGGGCATTGCATAACAACTATTTCATGTTTGAAAATGAACTGTATTCTCAAAAGAGGGGAGTTGCCATGGGAGCTTGCTTTTCCCCCAGTTATGCCTGCTTGCATGTTGGCTGGTGGGAGGAGCAGGTTCTCATGGGAACCCATGCTAATGTGTTTGGATCTAAAATTGCAGAGTGGTATAGATACATTGATGATGTTTTTATGGTTTGGAGAGGCGATCGTGAAAGTGTGATTGATTTTATTGGGGTTTTAAATGATAACGCTTTTAATCTCAAATTCACTTTTAAGATAGACAACACATCAGTTGAATTTTTAGATACTACTGTCACGATTGTTGATAACCATGTAGAAACATGTCTGTATAGGAAACCCACTGCTGGCAATTCCATCCTACACGCCAGCAGTGCCCATCCATCACACCTCATAAAAAGTATCCCTTATGGGGAACTCCTCCGTATTAAACGAATATGCAGTATACCGGAGGAGAGGGTACGATGTTCAGAAGAAGCAATGAACAGGATGAGGCAAAGGGGTTACTCTGAGGGGACCCTCAGGGAAGCTTACAGAAAAGTTGAATCCACTCCCAGAAACTCACTACTCATAGACAAATCAGTTAATACGAGTGAACAAAGTACTGTGGGCACATTTGAAAATACAAATTCAAATGTACCACGCCTGATCACAACATTTAATAAACAACACAGCAAGATCAGAGCCATGGTGAATAAAAACTGGCCAATCGTACTGACTGATGGTGTACTGGCCCCCATGTTACCTTCAAAACCTGTGTTGACATTTAGAAGGGCCAGAACCATGAGAGAGGAGCTTATGAGACCCAACAACCAAACCCCGACCAACAGTTCATGGCTAAAACCTAGAAGAGGTTTTTTCAAATGCACCAGTTGTAGAGCTTGTAAATTCGGTCAGAACACCAGTCAGTACTCAGTTCCGTTCAGTGATAACCCTAGACAAATTAAGGGTCACTTCACTTGTAGATCTGAATTTGTGGTGTATGTCCTTTCTTGCACATGTGGCTTGAATTACATCGGGAGCACCAAGCTACAGGCCCATGTAAGAATTTTACAGCATCTAAGGGCAATCGTAAATAATGATTCCAGCTACCCCGTAGCTAGGCATTTCAGAAAACATCATAATAATGATCTTAGTTGCCTGAAATATTTCATTGTTGATGGTGTCCCCGCACAGCGAAGAGGGGGCAACAGAGAAAAAGCCCTTAGACAACTCGAAACTAAATACATACTCGAGTTTGATAGTAAAGCACCTATGGGCCTTAACACCAATGAAGATCTACACAATTTTATCTGATTACTGGCAGACCGTAGGTTTTCACTCTTGTGCTCTCTCACATTTTAAAATCAGTTTTTATCTTTCTTGATTGTTTCATGCAGTACATATAGTATCAATTTCCCATATCCGTAGATATCCTACTGTTTGACTGACCTTGTTAACCTTACCTGTATCCTCACTAATTATATGAATATCAGTTTTCTAATGCACTTGGAGTAGAACTGTTACCCAGTCGTTTGGACTAATTTGCACCTTTTATACTTTCCCCTACTTTTGTCTTTCTAATTTTAAAGGAGTGAGGCGCCAGACAACAAAGCAATGAACACTAAACGCTCTCTCCGCATAACGATATGCAAACATGAGGACACTGTCATCCGAGTTTCCTTCCCCATCTGGGTATTACACCAACAAGTTACAAGCAGCTTCGGGGACCTTTATTAACTTGGGACTCATGTTTGTTTAAATTTATGTTCGTGGTTGACATTATGTATCTGCCACGACAGAATTTCATTTAGGAGATTAGTATTTTGGAGTGTTTCTCTTATCTACCTCCTCGCTGGATTCCCGCTGGATTTTTATCATTATTTCACTAGTTTTGCACTTTACTCACTTTTAGATTGGTTTTAGGATCGTTAACATTGGCTATTGATTTTAACAGCTATTTTTGGTCGCTCACTTAGATTTTATCATCGGATATTCCTCTAAACAAATGTTGATGGGTGGTAATGAATTCTGATTGTGCAATATTTAAGGACAGTATCTATGGTCTCCATATGCATTAATATGCATCTATTTGCAGTTTGCACTACCTTTGCGTATTTTGCACATTTGCATTTTGTTGCACATTGACAGTACCTCTTTGCACTTTAGATATGAAATCTTGCACCTATTATTGCGTATTTGCACAACGTAGCACTGTCCCTTTAACCTATGTAGAATAACTTGTAGTTATAAGGTTGTGATATCGCTATCAACATAAAAGAGCAGTTTGAATCAGGTTCACCGATTTGTATTACTATTTAACGTTTCCGACCCACGCTGGTTCATTTGCCAATGTATTTGTATTTGTTACATGTTTTCCATCACTGTATAACAAACTTAGAAACCAATGTAGTATTTTTTCCATGTCCATGGACACAAGTATCACGAGATGTTAGAGTGCTCTTGAAGTATAAAAGCATAATGTTTCAGCAGTTACTTCATGTGATCAAGGCCATCTGGTGGCCGAAACGCGTAATGGCGTGCTGTGTGGGTGCTGAACAACATTAAATACCTTTGAAGCACGATCTGGTGTCCGTGTGCTTCTTCCTCGCCGGCTGGAGGTGGGAGATAGCTGTTTGGATTCTTTTATATATATATATATATTCAGTTCCACAAACACCCACAGGGCGGGGCGCACTCACTGGTAGGCATCTGTGATGACAAGGAAGAGCCCAGCACCTCCAACGTCAGCAGTTACCTGACGCGTTTCGAGTATTCACCCTTCTTCATAGACTTCACTGCTACAAATGGCTGTCAACACAATGGTCTCCCAGCGATCTCCCTTTATTCAATTCAAAATCAGTAACAGGTGAGTAAAGCTACTGATGCATCTTGGGACTGGCAGTCCATAAAATCAAACCCCAGTGGGCTGGTGACAGTCAAATTGTAAATTTCAAACAATTGCGGGGGTGCCTTGAACCTCTACCCCAGTGTAGTCTTTCGCCAGTTCGTTCCGCTCTGCTGAAAATACATCCAGCAGCAGAGCCGCCTGTATCCGCGGCGGTGCGCCCCACGGCCGGGCCGGCCGTAATCTATTCAGTTCCACAAACACCCACAGGGCGGGGCGCACTCACTGGTAGGCGTCTGTGATGACAAGGAAGAGCCCAGCACCTCCAACGTCAGCAGTTACCTGACGCGTTTCGAGTATTCGCCCTTCTTCATAGGCTTCACTGCTACAAATGGCTGTCAACACAATGGTCTCCCAGCGATCTCCCTTTATTCAATTCAAAATCAGTAACAGGTGAGTAAAGCTACTGATGCATCTTGGGACTGGCAGTCCATAAAATCTAACCCCAGTGGGCTGGTGACAGTCAAATTGTAAATTTCAAACAATTGCGGGGTGCCTTGAACCTCTACCCCAGTGTAGTCTTTCGCCAGTTCATTCCGCTCTGCTGAAAATACATCCAGCAGCAGAGCCGCCTGTATCCGCGGTGGTGCGCCCCACGGCCGGGCCGGCCGTAATCTATTCAGTTCCACAAACACCCACAGGGCGGGGCGCACTCACTGGTAGGCGTCTGTGATGACAAGGAAGAGCCCAGCAACTCCAACGTCAGCGTTTGTGGAACTGAATAGATTACGGCCGGCTCGGCCGTGGGGTGCACCGCCGCGGATACAGGCGGCTCTGCTGCTGGATGTATTTTCAGCAGAGTGGAAGGAACGTGGGAAAGACTACACTGGGGTAGAGGTTCAAGGCATCCCCGCAATTGTTTGAAATTTACAATTTGACTGTCACCAGCCCACTGGGGTTTGATTTTATGGACTGCCAGTCCCAAGATGCATCAGTAGATTTACTCACCTGTTACTGATTTTGAATTGAATAAAGGGAGATCGCTGGGAGACCATTGTGTTGACAGCCATTTGTAGCAGTGAAGCCTATGAAGAAGGGTGAATACTCGAAACGCGTCAGGTAACTGCTGACGTTGGAGGTGCTGGGCTCTTCCTTGTCATCACAGACGCCTACCAGTGAGTGCGCCCCGCCCTGTGGGTGTTTGTGGAACTGAATAGATTAAGGCCGGCCCGGCCGTGGGGCGCACCGCCGCGGATACAGGCGGCTCTGCTGCTGGATGTATTTTCAGCAGAGCGGAACGAACTGGCGAAAGACTACACTGGGGTAGAGGTTCAAGGCACCCCCGCAATTGTTTGAAATTTACAATTTGACTGTCACCAGCCCACTGGGGTTTGATTTTATGGACTGCCAGTCCCAAGATGCATCAGTAGCTTTACTCACCTGTGACTGATTTTGAATTGAATAAAGGGAGATCGCTGGGAGACCATTGTGTTGACAGCCATTTGTAGCAGTGAAGCCTATGAAGAAGGGTGAATACTCGAAACGCGTCAGGTAACTGCTGACGTTGGAGGTGCTGGGCTCTTCCTTGTCATCACAGACGCCTACCAGTGAGTGCGCCCCGCCCTGTGGGTGTTTGTGGAACTGAATAGATTACGGCCGGCCCGGCCGTGGGGCGCACCGCCGCGGATACAGGCGGCTCTGCTGCTGGATGTATTTTCAGCAGAGCGGAACGAACTGGCGAAAGACTACACTGGGGTAGAGGTTCAAGGCACCCCCGCAATTGTTTGAAATTTACAATTTGACTGTCACCAGCCCACTGGGGTTTGATTTTATGGACTGCCAGTCCCAAGATGCATCAGTAGCTTTACTCACCTGTTACTGATTTTGAATTGAATAAAGGGAGATCGCTGGGAGACCATTGTGTTGACAGCCATTTGTAGCAGTGAAGCCTATGAAGAAGGGTGAATACTCGAAACGCGTCAGGTAACTGCTGACGTTGGAGGTGCTGGGCTCTTCCTTGTCATCACAGACGCCTACCAGTGAGTGCGCCCCGCCCTGTGGGTGTTTGTGGAACTGAATAGATTACGGCCGGCCCGGCCGTGGGGCGCACCGCCGCGGATACAGGCGGCTCTGCTGCTGGATGTATTTTCAGCAGAGCGGAACGAACTGGCGAAAGACTACACTGGGGTAGAGGTTCAAGGCACCCCCGCAATTGTTTGAAATTTACAATTTGACTGTCACCAGCCCACTGGGGTTTGATTTTATGGACTGCCAGTCCCAAGATGCATCAGTAGCTTTACTCACCTGTTACTGATTTTGAATTGAATAAAGGGAGATCGCTGGGAGACCATTGTGTTGACAGCCATTTGTAGCAGTGAAGCCTATGAAGAAGGGTGAATACTCGAAACGCGTCAGGTAACTGCTGACGTTGGAGGTGCTGGGCTCTTCCTTGTCATCACAGACGCCTACCAGTGAGTGCGCCCCGCCCTGTGGGTGTTTGTGGAACTGAATAGATTACGGCCGGCCCGGCCGTGGGGCGCACCGCTGCGGAGACAGGCGGCTCTGCTGCTGGATGTATTTTCAGCAGAGCGGAACGAACTAGCGAAAGACTACACTGGGGTAGAGGTTCAAGGCACCCCCGCAATTGTTTGAAATTTACAATTTGACTGTCACCAGCCCACTGGGGTTTGATTTTATGGACTGCCAGTCCCAAGATGCATCAGTAGCTTTACTCACCTGTTACTGATTTTGAATTGAATAAAGGGAGATCGCTGGGAGACCATTGTGTTGACAGCCATTTGTAGCAGTGAAGTCTATGAAGAAGGGTGAATACTCGAAACGCGTCAGGTAACTGCTGACGTTGGAGGTGCTGGGCTCTTCCTTGTCATCACAGACGCCTACCAGTGAGTGCGCCCCGCCCTGTGGGTGTTTGTGGAACTGAATAGATTACGGCCGGCCCGGCCGTGGGGCGCACCGCCGCGGATACAGGCGGCTCTGCTGCTGGATGTATTTTCAGCAGAGCGGAACGAACTGGCGAAAGACTACACTGGGGTAGAGGTTCAAGGCACCCCCGCAATTGTTTGAAATTTACAATTTGACTGTCACCAGCCCACTGGGGTTTGATTTTATGGACTGCCAGACCCAAGATGCATCAGTAGCTTTACTCACCTGTTACTGATTTTGAATTGAATAAAGGGAGATCGCTGGGAGACCATTGTGTTGACAGCCATTTGTAGCAGTGAAGCCTATGAAGAAGGGTGAATACTCGAAACGCGTCAGGTAACTGCTGACGTTGGAGGTGCTGGGCTCTTCCTTGTCATCACAGACGCCTACCAGTGAGTGCGCCCCGCCCTGTGGGTGTTTGTGGAACTGAATAGATTACGGCCGGCCCGGCCGTGGGGCGCACCGCTGCGGAGACAGGCGGCTCTGCTGCTGGATGTATTTTCAGCAGAGCGGAACGAACTGGCGAAAGACTACACTGGGGTAGAGTTTCAAGGCACCCCCGCAATTGTTTGAAATTTACAATTTGACTGTCACCAGCCCACTGGGGTTTGATTTTATGGACTGCCAGTCCCAAGATGCATCAGTAGCTTTACTCACCTGTTACTGACTTTGAATTGAATAAAGGGAGATCGCTGGGAGACCATTGTGTTGACAGCCATTTGTAGCAGTGAAGCCTATGAAGAAGGGTGAATACTCGAAACGCGTCAGGTAACTGCTGACGTTGGAGGTGCTGGGCTCTTCCTTGTCATCACAGACGCCTACCAGTGAGTGCGCCCCGCCCTGTGGGTGTTTGTGGAACTGAATATATATATATATATATATATATATATATATATATATATATATATATATATATATATATATATATATATATATATATATATATATATATATATATAATTGACTACATATATGAAGTGCTCAATTTGAAGAAGTACAAGAGCCAGGGTTCAAACATTTATTCAGAAACCTACCACTGGCTCTATCAAAAGTTAGGTGTTGAATGCCAAAACTAAGTGGTCTTGATTCAACCTCATGCCACTTGAAGAGACCACCACGCATTCCCTGCCTCCTTATCTCCCTTTTGCAGGTTTGTCATTATTTTCCTGTCTTTCTATTCCTAATTCTCCACCCCCTATGTTTATCTCTCTCCCTTTCTCTGGTTCAAAGTTTACTGAGAAAAAAATGAGCACTGGCCCACAAAAAGGAGTGCTGATGGGCTCAAACTACAATCACAGGCTCAACTTAACCACTGCATATATGCAGGGGTGTGTCTTGGCCCGATGCTTGTAAATCTTTTTTTGGCAGACCTCTCCCCAGCCCTGTTATCCGTTAATGCTCACGCCCCGAAACTCAGCACTATTTCTTTTGCTGTATGCTAATTACTTGGTTTTTTTCAGCCATACCAAGGTGCAGTGCCTTTTGAACGCCACCCACAACCACTCATTATAAAATGGTCTGACAAAAAACACCATGAAAAGCATAATCATGAATTGCTGCAGAAGACTGGGTGGTAAAATCAGCTTGCTCCTCAATTCCACAAAGGTCGAAGAAGTCACTGAATACAAATACC
The DNA here is from genome assembly GCF_964204655.1 of Triturus cristatus. Lineage (NCBI taxonomy): Eukaryota > Metazoa > Chordata > Amphibia > Caudata > Salamandridae > Triturus > Triturus cristatus. The sequence goes on along the minus strand of NC_140585.1, from coordinate 1,051,286,905 downwards.
TTAGTCTGACATTCGGCAATAAAGGAAACTTCAAACCATACAGGTAAGAAATAAAGAGGAAAGGGCTTGCCCTGCCAGCGGGCCTCAGGGTACTTTTCCGGAACCTGAATGGGCTATCGCACAACTCCATTTTGGAAGTACCTAGGGCACAGATTGTTCTAACTCTAGCATACGGAAGCAATGTTGTTCTAGGAAGGGCCTCAATTACTCTTGACAATACTGTCATTAAAATCTAAAGGGGAATTTTCCAACTACCCAGACACACCTCAGCCTCCCAGATCAGGCTAGAACTTGATCTTACCAAACAAACAATAGCCAGAAGTGCAGTATTTGCCTTCATGTGATATAGTATCCAGTCAGCCAAAAGGGACAACATAAATCACAACATCTGGCTGGTAATTATTAAACCCCATTCAGTAGCCGGAAAATAGCTTAAAGATTACATTGATCTGCTTGGGTTAGCTCAGCTATGGTCCGTAATGCCCACCATTGAGTCATTTCGGTGGACAACCAACAAAATGTTGAAACAAATTTCATCCTTAGAGGACAAGGCTTCTCCGGAGAGCTGCGCCCACGCATGGATGGTTCTCAATAGTTACACACAGCTCAAACCACAACCCTATTTGGGTGAAGCTTTCAGTAGCACGATCAAGGGAACCTTCTTAAAACGTTGCCATGGCAACCTCTCTAACAACGCGCACGCAGCACCCTGACTCAGGGCAGGAGGAGAAGTTCCCTGTACGCTGTGTGGCCAAGTAAAGGAAGACGTGATTCACACTTTTTGCCATTGCAAGTCTACTTTAAATTTGCACTGCGGCTGGCTCACAGCCTTCTGGAACCAGGCTGGGGTCTGCTCCTGCAAACAAGGAATAATAGCATGCTTAAACTCTAGGGGTCCTCAAACAATCTCCCGAATAGTAAAATGCCTACAGGGCGTTGACCAGGCCTTAAAGAAAGTACTTTACCAGTCTGCATCACTCACGCAGCAGTGCCATCTGGTCTCCAACAGGGACTTGGCTAAAGTATCTTGCCCATTAAACGCTGCACCGGACTTGAATCTCCAGCTTCTCACCGCACTTGTACTCCCGGCACCATTTGCACAGGTCTCCCCTTGCACAATACAGTTTTTTTCCACCCTCACAAACTGAATCCTAATTGCCTTAGGTAAAGCTAACTGTCAACATTTTCTCTCACATGTTATGCTGCCTCTTGCTTACTTGCATAAAACAGGACTCAATTTTACAGCAGGGATGCATATATGTGGACTGAAGAACTGTAAATCTATATTTACATCGATATATTTACCTTCACAGTATTTTGGTAATCAATATTTAATACTCCAGTCAGTGTACTGCTAGAAAAGTTTCTAAACTTGGAAGCATTGATTTGCTGTGATTTATGTGAAAATGTCTCCATCCAGTGATTTTGTACCATGGGAATAATGCAAATTTATACACGAATAATACAGTCATCTCTGACATAGCAGAGAAATGCATTACTGGTTTCTGGCTGAGATATGACCTACTTGTGACTTTCAGTAATAGATATATAGTCATTAAATTAAATAATGAAGATTTGTGCCCACACTATCATGCTTAGAGTTATGCTCAGAGACTTAGTGAAAGATAAGGAGCAAACTACACCACTAGAGCTTTCTGCTGCTCTGTGTTTATCCATATTTGATTGTATACTTTGTTGCAAAAACATGAATGAAAACAGATCTGATTTTGGGAAAAAGTCCCTGAAATATTGCTTGCCTGTAGTTCTAATGTATATTACTAGCTAATTGCCATATCTTCTGTCTTCTTATCAGTGCTTAGTTTGTGAAAGAATGAGTGCAGGTGATCAAAGCACTACTCAGAATCCCAGGGTCAGTGCTATCAAATGCCCCAATTCGAATACCACGGTTGTGTAGTCCTGAATCCATCATAGTCCTCGCAGGCACTGCCTGCCTTATCACTCTTGCAGGTGATTGCTTTCTCCCTTTGTGACCTATTTTCAGTCTTTCTCTTCCTCCTTCTTTCCCATTGTGTGTTTCTCTCTCTCTCTCTCTCGGGAAATGTCTGATAAGAAAAAAGAGCGTGTGCCCAAATATTAGTTGCGGTGGCCCCCACCAGCTACCACCGGCTCAAATTAAGCGCTGCTTATTATACAACCAAGCTGCATTTACAAAATAAATTACCGTAGCTTCTCCATTCATTGAGCAGAAGTGAAGTGGAAGGAAAATAAGTTTATACAAGTGTGCGGATAAATTTAGGTCGGCAAATTAAAAGGGAACACGCTGCTCATCAAAAAGGGAGTACAGTACAGAGCGTAAAATAGGGCCTGGTACACAGAGCACTGGGATGTTCTTTCTGTCAGAAGCACATTGTTCGGAACTTCCAGCTAACAGTGACAGCATGCCACGTCCTAAATAGTGCAGTTTGTTTTGCGAATAACATTAAACTTTCGTTTTCTCTGTTGCTACCCCATTCAGTATGAACATGCAGTGCACAGCTTTGAGAACACTACCGCCAGCTGGAACGGACTCTGCTGGTCTCCTCCCCTGTGCCTTTGTGATTTACGTCAAGGGAACGAGCAGTGCATCATGGGCGCATGTTTTGATACTCGGGCAAAACATTGGTGTCCATTTTAATACATAGATGTTAGGCAGCCGTGTCCTCGTGATGCGAGTTTACCTAACTTGGTGATATTAAACCATTGTCGCTGGGAATATATAACCCACTGAATTTTGCTCTACAAGAAATCTTTTTTTACCGTTTATACTGTGATCATATGGGGAAAACGTAAATTCATCTCAGATAATGATCGCCTTAGAACAATAACAGCAGCAGAATCAAAATCGTAGATTTTGAGTCCCTTGTACAGGAAACGTCTTTTTATGAAGGCAGGGCGGTGTTTTTGCTAGACCAAAGCACAAAGGGGCAGATTTATAATAACTGACGCATCCCTGCATATCAGCAGGGATGCGCCAGTTATTTTGCGCCCCAGCTCCGCCATCATGGATGCGCCGCATTTACAATGCGGCGCACCATGGGGCAAAAACGGCACAGATGCGTCACGCATCTGTGCCGTAAAAGTGGCGCATTGCTGGAGTTGCGTCGCAAGCGCGACGCAGCTCCAGCAAGGCTCTGGGGTGCCCTATCTGCACAATGCTGCCTCAATCCTTACGCCTGCTTCAAGCAGGCGCAGGGTTTTGACGCAGCATGGGCTCAACAGTGACTGAGTGAAATCTTGTAGATTTCACTCAGCCACTTTTAGGAGGTGTTCCTGCGCCGGAACGCCCCCCCCACGCCGGAACGCCTATATGTGGCGCAGAGCTTCACTACGTGACGCATCTCCCAGATGCGTCACGTTATGAATACCCCACACCATGGCGCAGGATTTGCGCCGCCGCTGCGTCACAAAAGTGACGCAGCGGCGGCGTAAATGAGGCGCAAGGGCCTCATAATTCTGCCCCTAAGTGAGCATTTGCCCGGAAAGTTATTTTTTCATCTCCTTTCGGAGTGTAGTTTTTTAGAGTAGTAATCACATGCATTTGTTAGATCTGCCTTCGCAGCACAGTTGTCGATTCTCTTTAAGTGATGACCAAAAAAAGAGATTTCAGACCGCTACTGAGAGAGGGCAATAGGCCCCACCCCATGTTGGCTCCCTGAGTACAATATTTGATTGGGCAGAGGTTGTGTGCTTCCACTAAAAAGAATACTTGTATTGTAATTTCTGTCTTGTGACAAATCTTATACTCATTACAGCAGGACTCGGTTGGTTGTGCTCTCCCCCTGCAGCTCCGCTCCTAAGTGCCATTCTGGTAGGTGTTGAGGCTCTCCTCCACCTGCAGGCTCTTGCCTGCGCCTCATCCCTGGTGGTACAGTGGGAGAGCCTTGCTCTTCTGCTGGCCGCTGCTGTCTGCTCTGTCTCCGTGCCACCCTTCGGTTTTCTGTTCTCTCCGGTGCCCGTGTGCCTTTTCTGCCTTTGTCTGCCTGTTGTCTCTGTTTTTCTGCATCCTCTCTTCTTATATTTTCTATTTCTTTGTTGGTCTCTCCTGTTCTCCCTCCCTATTTTGCTGGTGTCCGTCGCTACCCTGTGCCCTCCCATCGCTGCTGCCCCCGCGGCCCCTCCCCCTGCCGGTTTCCCACCTTTTGCTGCGCATCACTCCCCCCTCTCCATCTTAATTGTGGCTGGTGCGCGGCCGCACGCAGCGGGCGCGCGGCTGGTGCGCCAAAGGCAAGCCCATCTGCGCCCATCCGTGACCCAACCGCGGCCAGCGCCAGAGACTCTGGCTCTCCGGCCATCCACCACTACAACTTAGCTTCCCTCCTCGCACTCAACCCCGGCAGAAACAACAACTGCCAGAGATCGACACCAAACACCACCCTTGGCCAGTTCTCCTGCCGACACTGTTGACAATCCTTCACCATCAACAGCCCCCCCACGACCGCCGAACCCACGACGTACTCCCGCACCACCGAAGCCCTGAAGAGCATCCTCCTCAACGTGCGCTCGCTCCACAGACACGCCACGGAGATCTGGGACCCTCATCTACAGACCCTCCCGGACCTCGCGCCTCCTCTGCCACCACCATTACCGACCTCATCACATCCCACCCCATCACCTCCATGGACTACATCCTCATTGGAGACCTGAACTTCCACCTCGACAACCACAGCGAACCCGACTTCACCACCCTCCTTGATAACCTCGACAACCTCGGACTGAAGCAGCTCGTCACCACCCCCACCAACAAAGCCAGACACACCCTCGTCCCCATCTTCGCAGGAGGGACTAACATCCACTTCATCCACACCACTCTGCCCCTCTGGACAGACCACCACTGCATACACTTCACCTTCAATACCACCACTGCACTCAAACCCGCCCCGCACCTGCCCGAAGGAACTAGAGCAAGATCACAGAGGAACACCTTAAAGCCACCCTCCTCCACGACCCCCCCTCTGGCACGACCGATGCCAACTCCACAGCGAAAGAACTACACCGCTGGATCTCCATCTGCGCTGACAAGCTCGCACCCCTCCACCACCCCGTCAATCAACGCCCCCTGAAGGCAGCCTGGTTTACCACCGACCTCCAAGAAGCCAGGCGCTCCTGAAGATGCCTCGAGGAGCTAGTGCATAAGAGCCACCAAAAGGACCTTTATCAAGAACAAAATCCACTCCAATGCAAGCAACGCAAAAGAACTCTTCAACGTCACTCAGCAGTTCACCAAACCCCCCAGCGAAGCCACGGATGTCCCCCATCCCAGGACCTCTGCAACAAGCTCAGCTCCTACTTCCACCTGCAAATCAAGGCCTTCTACGACAACTTCATCTAACTCCTGACACCACTACCCTCTCTACCACCGACAACCGACCGATCATCACCACCTGGAAACCAGCTACCACTGAAGACACCACCAAGACCATGAAGAACACGCACTCAGGAGCTCCCACGGACCCCTGCCCACTGCACTTCTACCACATAGCTGCCATAGCTCCTGAACTAGGCTGGACCATCAATGCCTCCCTCGTATCTGGCATCTTCTCCGACGACTGGAAACGGGCAGAAGTCAAGCCTCTCCTCAAGAAACCCGTGGCCGACCCAACGGACCTGAAAAACTACCGGCTCATCTCTCTCCTTCCCTTCGCAGTCAAAATCATCGAGAGTTCACCAATGCCCAGCTGACCACCTTCAGCGAAAAGAACGCCATCCTTGACTCCTCCCAGGCCGGATTTCGCAGCAACCACAGCACCGAGACCGCCATCCTCTCCGCAACCGATGACATCTGAGTGCTACTCGACCAGGGCCACACTGCGGCCCTCATCCTACTAGACCTCTCCGTGGCCTTTGACACCGTCTCACACCGCACTCTCGCAGCCAGACTCTACGACGCCAGTATACGAGGAACCGCCCTCGACTGGATCGCTCCTTTCTCTCCAGCAGAACCCAAAGGATCAGACTCCCTCCCTTCCTCTCTGAAGCTACCGAGATCAACTGTGGACTACCCCAAGGATCCTCGCTCAGCCCCACGCTTTTCAACATCTACATGGCCCCCTTCGCCACCATCATCAGAAAGCATGGGCTCAGCATAGTATCTTACGTCGATGACACCCAGCTCATCCTCTCTCTCATGAAGAACCCCGAAGAATCCAGACTCAGCTTCCAAGAAGGAATGAAAGACGCCGCAGCCCGGATGAACGACAGATGCCTAAAACTGACCTCGTAGAAGACCGAGGTCCTCGTCCTTGGAGCCTCCCCCACGGCATGGGACAGCTCCTGGTAGCCCCCTGCTCTCGGAAACCCTCACACGCCGACGGACCATGCCCGGAACCTCGGCATCATCCTAGACTCCTTCCTCACCATGACCCACTAGATCAACGCCGTCGCCTCGAACTGCTTCAACTCCCTCTTCATCCTCTGAAAGACCTTCAAGTGGATTCCCCACGAATGCAGAAAGACGGTCACCCACGCACTCGTAACAATCAGACTGGACTACGGTAACGCCCTCTACACCGGAATCAACAAAACCCTGCTACACAATCTCCAAACTATCCAGAACACCGCAGCCAGACTCGTCCTCGGGACCCCACAACACAAGCACATGGCCCCACACCTATGAGACCTCCATTGGCTCCATAGCAGCCAAGGGTTTTGGTGTTGATCCCTGATGTGACAAAACTGTAGATATCGAATTGTTGCTTTGTGAGAAAGAGGGCTAGCATCTTGCCTATCCAACTGCAATTCTATACACCTTTCTAATTGTATGATGGTGTGCCTGATACTTGCTTTGTGGAAAGTCTTAACTCTCAAAGGTTTGCATTGGTAATGGTGGCAAGCTATAGGTTTCATTGGTGCATTGGGAAGCATTATGTCCAGTGTCATAGGTCTGATCTGTCTATTATAAAAAGTTTTGACATAGGCAGTAGGCTTAGCTTATTTGTTGTGAAAAAGCATTGGTTGAAGCAAGTAGGCCTTTAACAATGGGTGGTCATCACATTGTGATGCAGGCTATATGGTTACCTTGTGGGAAGGTTTTTGACCAACACAGTAGGTTTAAGTTGGTTATGGTGACAAGCCACTGATAAACGTTATGGGCATTATTGTTTATAATGAAAAATAACAATGAAGGCAGTAATCTCAACATATTGATTGTGAAAAGCATATGTTAAAGTAAATAGGCATTTAATGGTGGTTTGTTATTACTCTGTATTATTTGGACTACAGACAGACATTTTGTTTCATGGAAGTTCACAGTTTACCTATGCCTGGGAGGATTTTGGTGTTGTTATCCCCCTCTGATAAACCCTTGGGGTAGAGAATTTGCATGGTAATAATTGCTGCTAGAATTTCTTCAGAAGGCCTAACTTGCTCAGTTGACTGCCAGGATCTTGTGATAATAAATCTTAAATAATACATACATCCATGTATCGTAGCACTTAGATACATAGAGGGCCATTGGGTCATACCTCTTCTTCCATTGATTTGTCTGAGTGTCGTTTACATTGTACTTCTTTCCACGGCAGTGTTCTGCATGGAGTAATGGGTCAGTCCACATCAGTCATTGATTCTCTTGCCCTGTGAATCACTGCATTTTCTGATCAAATGTGCATATCCACCTGAAAGTGAGTGTGCTTCCTTTAATAGTTCCCCTTTCATTTCTTTACTCAAGTCCTGGTATTTTTGAATGAGTCTATATCTGGGAAAGACATTAGCATTTGTTCTGTGACATCTTTAACTGCTCAACACTGGAAATGCCTGATTAGTATGATCATAGATTCTATTAGCAAGAATGCCACCTCACTCCAATTTGGCAGAGCCCATGTTTCCAACCCTGACCTTCATTTGCTAATCTAAAATAAATCTGTGAGCTTTAGCCTTTGTTTGCTTCCATTGAACCAATTGAACTAACAATTGTATAGAATGAAAGCCTGGAAACATATCCTGAAGATAAGGATTGACTTTGCATCTCTACTTCTAAGGGAGGGAGAGACTGACAGAACAAGCAGCCCATAATGGAATGCTGTAATAAAAATTATTCAAACTGTAAACAAACACGTAGAATAAAGCGCCCCCTACTGTGCATAAGGGTATTACAAGTCACCAGGTAAGTATATGACCACGTAGAGGCACAGAGGTACAAGCTTGCCTTCCGGGTGCCTTTTAAAGCTTATGAAATGACGAGGGGCCATATTCCCAAGGAGCTATCGCTGAGTTAACGGCACTTTAGCGCAGCCCAACTCGCGAAATTTATCACCCAATTCAAAAGCTGGTGCTAACAGCCGATATCAACAGTTTTCCGGCGATACCAGCCCCAAAAAACATCTCCACAGATGACCCCGGCGACTATCGCTAATGAGATGCAGAATAGGCGTTTCCGTGCAAAAAGCCATGACAACACCATTCCACAACATTTTCAATGACCAGCCAGATCTGCGATAAGATCAGAAAACAGGCGATAAGGCGCGTTAGCACCAGGCAACTGACACCTGCTCCGACCTGGTGCAAAGTCGGACTATAACCTGCACCAGAAAAGAGAGCCCAGCCCAGGGCCACACCTGAAGAACAACAGATGCCATGGAGCCACTGAACATGCATGCCGGACACCCAAGAGGGCCACAAAACCCACCGCCACAAACCCCAGAACCCTCCCCTCCCGGCACCCCCATCCCCAACCAAAGACATGCCACATCAACTACACCGAATTATGTACCAAATAACCCGCATGATGTCGCACAATCACATCTGGTGACATGCATGTGTCTTGACTAAAACGAGCATCACACATTCACCTTCATAACAACAAATGATAATTTATTAAGATAAACACAGAACAGAAATGAAGACACATGGTGGCTCCCCTTGGGACAATCCGTAGATCACAGCCTGCAAGACAAAAAAATGATGAGAAGATGTGTCCTGCGCACATCAAGGGACAGAGATAGAGCGAAGGAGAGAGAGAGAAAGAGAGGGAGAGAGAGAGAGATAGACGGAGAGAGAGCGGGAGAGAGAGATACATGGACAGAGAGGGGGAGAGAGAGATAGACAGACAGAGAGTGGGAGAGAGAGATAGACGGACAGAGAGGGAGAGAGAGAGAGAGAGAGAGATAGACGAACTGAGAAGGGGAGAGAGAGATAGAGAAAAGAAGAGAGGGTCAGGGAGAGAAAGTGCAGACACTGTGCACCCAGGCCACACTGCTCACCTGCTGCCACCGGTGTGTCTCCAACCATGTGCCGGTATGCAGTGCAGTTCACCAGGTCCCACATCTGAGTCAGACCCGTCATCTGAATGGCAAAGTACATACAATTGAATGCGACATCATCGCCTGTTCACCCCGTGCACCCAGGCAGGTGCACCCCAGCCCCTCCCGCCACCCAGTGGTGCATGCCTGCCCTTGCGCACGCAGGCCTCAGTGCTCATCTTCTGCCACCGGCGTGCAGAAAAGAAGGCCCACCACATGCCGCTGCAAACCACAACCCCGGGGCCCGCGGACATGGCACCCTCCACATCATGCAGCCCCACTTCACAGGCCCCCAGGTCTCACATTTGGTGCTGGGTCTTGATTACTTCATGGCAGAGGACATACCAGTGAACCCGGCATCATCACAGGCTGCACACCCACTCAGCCTCATAGGTGCCACTAACTTTGTGATCCAGGAGGCGATGCCACGTGGCAATAGGCCCACGCTGCCCGCTGGCTCAGGCCTACACTGTGGTCCAGCAGGGCACAGAAAACCTGAGCCGTCTGGACCGCCGGGACGGGGCATCATCGCAGGCTGCACATCCGCTCAGCACTTAAGGTGCCCTACCTCAGAGCACCCAAAGTCACCGCCCTGTGGCGGTGTGCCTGTGCCGGCTGCAGTGTATCCGGTGCTACCAAGTCTGTGCCCCCACAGTCATGGACCCTCTATGATTGGGTATCGTGGTGCGGACGCCATCATGTCCCTTCCGGGCTTGCAGAATGTGATGTCACAGGCCCCTGGGCCCCCATGCCTACATGCACACTACACGGATATACCCCGAGAGAGGTTGGAAATGGCATCGTGCACGTGCGCCTGGCCCGTTTTATTGGCAGGGTCACATGTGCTGTGACGCGTGTGCTGGCTGGGTGTGGTGTGGGTGTAAATCAGCTGTGAGGGAGTGGCCGTGGCATGCTGACAACTAGATAGAACACACCAAATTCTTGAAAAGAAGGGGGTCCAAGGGTATGTATATTTTTAAAGACCTACAAGAAATAATACCCCTAACACCATATATTATCAACACAATAGATTTCTTAGGTCTGGTACATCTTTGAAGTAATGTAAAAAAGCAGCAAAAGAAAAGATACAAGAGGGAAGAAGAAGAGCAATAGAAGTGTCTCTGGGATAAAAATCTAATAGGGGAAGAAATCCCTTTTAGGACGAATGCCCTCACTCACCAAAGGTGACATGCTTCATCATCTGGGCTTTCTCCTCCCAGTGGGAAATCCTAGTCCCACTGACGGCTACAACCTCCTCTCTAAGAGGAGGGAGCTCTGGGATGTTTTGATATTTAAGCCTCAAAAAAGGATGCTAAAATCCCAAGTGTGAAGGATGGTGATGTGGGGGTGCAGCGCGATAAATCAAAAATAGAGAAAGTGTGAATCTAAAACTGCCTAGTGCAGATGAAAAGAAAACTTTATTAGCTCATCTGTACTGACAGATCTAAAACGCAGTGTTCAGCAGTGTATAATTAAACTGCTAGAATGGAAGGGTCGACATGTTTCAGCCACTTAACGTCTAACAAGTAAGTGTTGGCTTTCTTCAGGACCAGTAACAACGCTGCTGCAAAAAGTGAAAAACAATACAAAATGTATACTTAGTAAAGAACAGTGATCCAAGTCCAGCATCGGTATTACTGGAACTTGTCTAGACAAGAAAAGAGACACAGAAAGGACAATTACTCTTCAATCAACCAAAACTTAGAAACTTTTCTTTTCCTTTTCCTTTTCCTTATGCAAACAATTTCACTCACCCGTGTAGTAGGTCAAGTGAGCCCACCACCAGTGGGCTCACTTGTCCTACTACACGGGTGAGTGAAATTGTTTGCATACCCTAATGGAATTGCAATTGGGGATTGATGAATGTGTCATCCTCTTGAAGGAAAAGAAAAGTTTCTAAGTTTTGGTTGATTGAAGAGTAATTGTCCTTTCTGTGTCTCTTTTCTTGTCTAGAAAAGTTCCAGTAATACCGATGCTGGACTTGGATCACTGTTCTTTACTAAGTATACATTTTGTATTGGTTTTCACTTTTTGCAGCAGCGTTGTTACTGGTCCTGAAGAAAGCCAACACTTACTTGTTAGACGTTAAGTGGCTGAAACATGTCGACCCTTCCATTCTAGCAGTTTAATTATACACTGCTGAACACTGCGTTTTAGATCTGTCAGTACAGATGAGCTAATAAAGTTTTCTTTTCATCTGCACTAGGCAGTTTTAGATTCACACTTTCTCTATTTTTGATTTATCGCGCTGCACCCCCACATCACCATCCTTCACACTTGGGATTTTAGCATCCTTTTTTGAGGCTTAAATATCAAAACATCCCAGAGCTCCCTCCTCTTAGAGAGGAGGTTGTAGCCCTCAGTGGGACTAGGATTTCCCACTGGGAGGAGAAAGCCCAGATGATGAAGCATGTCACCTTTGGTGAGTGAGGGCATTCGTCCTCAAAGGGATTTCTTCCCCTATTAGATTTCTATCCAAGAGACACTTCTATTGCTCTTCTTCTTCCCTCTTGTATCTTTTCTTTTGCTGCTTTTTTAGATTACTTCAAAGATGTACCAGACCTAAGAAATCTATTGTGTTGATAATGCTGACACCTAGACCTGTGAGCAGCAGATCACTACAGGGGAGTCCTGGCACATGTGGCGTTGTTGTCCCCCCCTGGAGCGTAAGCATAGTGGGCTGGCCTGGCGTATGCCAGTCCAGCGTTAGGGTTTGAACAATGACCCTGGGGCTCTGGGCGTGGTTCCGTACAGGGCTGGACAAGGAAGTAACAAATGCGTGTGTCACTGTTGTTGCATCGGCGCCACCCGGACTACATCAGCAATGTGTCACCCTGTGACAAAAGTCCAACGACATGAGCCACATGGACGTATGAGGAATTCACTGACCCTACATTCATCCATACTACCACACTTGAAAGACCCTAGAGACGACACATCTGTGTGATTCAGAATGTTTAATGCACATTCAGTGGAGTGTTGCATCTGGAGCAGTACAGGGCCATGCAAACCCCACTTGCAAATGTTGGCCCATGGAGGGCCAGCCAGAGTCATTCAGGCAAGGACAAGTACAAAGGAAGTGGAAGATTCAGTCCGCAGTCTGATAACTGTGTCATTGGCGATCAAACAGAATATGGCAGTCTATTGCGAGGTCCAAGCTGAGTGTCACAGAGTGTATCGGGGGACAGTGGAAGGTGATGATGCGGAGGGCAGAATCAAGCTGAAACCGGCCATGTGGCAGAGAGGAATGCTACAGTTATCTCCGTACTAGTAAGGCGGTTTAATCCGCATCTTCGTCCTATGCTTTGTCATGTGACTCACGTGTGGGTGGTGCTGGCCTTTCTCCAGTACTGTGTGGCAGTGACACCTCAAGGTCAGGAGGTGGAATGTCTGCCACACTGTGCGGCACTGACACTTCAGGGGGGGGAGATGTGGATGTGGTGGTAGCAGCAGCATGCATCACCGCCAGGCCTTGTGGCAGCAATGCCATGAGGATGGTTTTGAGGTCACTGTGGAACCCAGCTACCTCGCGCTGGTCTGAAGCCGTGGCAGCCGCTCCTTCTGCATTGGCCCGCTCCATGTTCTCCATGAGCCTCCGCAAGAGTCCCAACTCCCGGGCGAGCTCGCTGGAGCCACTCTGACCTGACAGTCATTCTTGTCTCAGAATCAGGACTCTGGCGATATCAGCCATGGTTCAGCCATGGTTCGTTGGAGTGCATGGAGCTGACTGTGGGTGTCCATTAGGGACTGTGAGTGGTCCCTGATGGGACTTAGACACCCGCGTATGGCATCTAGTTTGTCTACCATGTCAGGCAGCGAGATTGAACTTTATTCCGGTGAGGCTTTGCTGCGTCCTCGCTACACCCTTCAATAAAATTGTTAGGCAATGGACCGACCTGGCTCTTTCTACAGCAGGCCATCTTTGTGTTGGATGTGTTAGTGGCCCCGCCTGAGCCGCAGAAAGAGCCCTGGTGTTCTGGCGAGCACCCCAGCGACTACGCCAATCGATGCCGCCGCGATGGACTGGGTGCCAGCATTGGGGGACTGAGAGTGTTAGCGGGGGGGGCTCGAGCTCTGCCCCACATCCCACTTGGGATTTATTTAAATATTGAGAGGCAAGACGCGGCAGCTCACTGTAGTGTTACTGCACTACATCAACCAGCAGGACATGGGTGTGGCAACGCCCATTTGGGGCGGTACTCAGTCCTTCAGAATGGTCCAAAAATGCAGTGCCTTGACCCCTCCAGTCTCTGCCTCTGAAGAAGTGGACAACACAAAACGCGTCAGGCAGTGACATTGAACTTATACATTTGTTTTTTTCTTCCTAAAAATAACAAAGGTTACAGGGACGTTATAGTTATGAAATAGAATTAAAAAGACCCTAGGAAGTGACTAAAAACCAGTAGTTTACCGGGACATAAAAGTTTGGTTCAGATTTTACAGATAGTTATTGATATCTCAAAAAACTGAAACTCATGCCCTATGTCACACCCCCATGCACAGTTTTCTCATTAATAATTTTATTGCAAATGTTGCGGTGATATTATCAATGACGTCATAGAAGATCTCATGGCTGATGCAATATGTGGGGTAATTAGCAGTGCATGGTGAATGCACGAGTAATAATTATTTTAGGGCAGCCAATCCCTCACATGTAACCAACCCTGCAGTGTGCACAGCCTTTGGTCATGCGTGGTGGGGGGTTGGCCACAAGGCCTGTTCTGTGGCCAGGCCCTGCAGGTAACCCACCAAAGGCAGCCAATCCGGTGCCCTTCCCAGGCTGCGTGCCCTTGCCACCTTTTTGATTAAGGCCTGGCCCCAGGTGATGGGATCCCCAGGGCCAAAGCCAGTGTAGGAGGGGGGCTACGTGCCCCCCTCCAACTTGTTTTTAAAATGCCAGGCTCCGGGAAATGAGCCCCCCCCCCGCCCCCCAAATCTATTTATTGTTCCTCACTGAGACCTGGCTCCCCAGGAGGACGTAAAACAGACAAACAGATATGCTTTACAGGGTAAAAAGTGCAAACGGAAACCAACACATTTTATTTGACTCGATACTCAGGGTTAGAAATAAATTAACAGTAAGTTTTCCATAGCACTGTATTATATGTAAACGTACTAATTGCTAACAACTGGCCTCAATAGAAGGCATTTGTTTGTGTTCTATGGAAACGTCTTCCCTATTTTGTTTCTGAGTAATTTATATCTTTACACTGCCTCAGCACACACATACATTTATCCCAGTAGTTAAATTATAAGTTATTATATCTTAAAATACCCTGCAAGGCCCCGATCAATTATGATGGCAAATTATGGATACCAGTGCCCTATAAAGCACAATTTGCTCTCTGCTCTCCCAGCTCAAATACTCGGCATTCAGCCGATTCTAAATGTGTTTTTGTTGTTGTTTTTTTTAATGTGCAGCTGCCACCACAGCCCCCCCTCTGGAAGCAATAGCTGACTCACTCCATCTCCAATTTGAAGCGCAGAGCCCACGTGCCAGGCCAGCCTTGTTTACATGCTTGGCGTGAGCAAGCCAGGAGGCATCGCCGTTCTAATTTCTGCCTCTGATCTAATTGCAGCTTACAGTAACTCATGACTTTCTAGGCATGACTTATAAACATGTGCAGCTGTAATTAGTCTGAAAAGTCCCCTGTAATTCGTGTTGTGTTTTCCATCCATCCAAGCCTCCCTTTCAGCGCTTGCGCTCATGGCGTTTCACGTTCCACCGTGTTTTCGTGTTGTGCACCAGGTCACAATTCTGATGATTCACGCTCGTTCCCTAGTCACGAGTTTGTCAAGAGAGGCAATTGAGTGTGAACTTTGAACGCTGTCAGACACTGTCTGTTGTGATGTGCTCACTGGCGAGTCGAAACATAGCAGAAGGCGTTTGAGAGCGATTTCACACCACGTGACAGCGGACACCTCACACGATAAACATGGGACAGAGGCAGGAGGCATAACAGCGATTAGCTGGTTTTTTACCCTCGCAGGTGTGAGCGAAGACTTCTGGGACAGACATTACCTCATGTGCTCCTTAGAGGGGCCCCTCTGCAGTGAAATGCGAAGCATTCACCAGCGATGCCGGGAATAAACAGGTCACACACTGTTTGCGCACACTCCTTCTTTCCACCGCCTCCTGCTGCTCGGAGAGCATGAATGGTACTTCTACATTTTCCAGTGTAACGGTGAACAAATTCATGTCTGCTACAAAACTATGGGCGAGTGGCTACAAAGTGACTTTATTATAGCTCGATTTGTAGCATCCCTTCGTTTGGTGAAGCTGCCTGCCTCTCGTCAAGCGCTCATAAGAAGGCCAACCAGGATGAGTACAGCAGCTTCTGGAGCACTCGGAACTTGGTGTACTGACCTGGTTACTTACGGGTAATCTTCATTACTCTCTGTCCAGATCTTCATAATCAGAGCCCTTACATGGGGACAGCTTCCCTGCGCCACAGAAATTCAATACCTAGCCCGAAGTAAAATATGAAGACGGCATCCCGGCATACTCAAAAGGGGCAACTCGGCTGATCACTTCCTTAGATAATAACCTTAACATATCACTAAGCAAGAGAAGGTAAATAATAAATCACCATAAAAAGGGACAAGAGGGAGGGGTTCAGGTCTGTGATCAGGAAGACCTGGATTTGGATTAGTAAAGATTACTTTTAAGTATCCGGGTCATTAGTCATTACCTGATGTAACTGAGTCTTTGACTATGAATCGGGCATAGAATAAATCAAGGAATGCATAGTAATAAATGCTACTTCCATGAGTTATTATAATCAAAACTAAATCAAGATAACACCTTAGTACCAAAGTCTGCTGATGCTCCACCTTCAAATTCATGGTAGTGCATCGTCAAGGTGTGAGTTGATGTCCAAGTGGTTGTACAACATGTCTTTTAATGAGGTTCCACTAAATGGTGCCCAGGAGGATGATTAGCCTCAATGTACAACCTCATAAGATTTGACGATTGCTAACTTTACCCATCTAGATAAAGTGGATGAGGACGGTCGAAGGCTTCTACCTCTGGTAAGCCAAAGATGAAAAAAATAGCTTCTGCTTTTTAAAAGGGAGCTTTCCTGTCTAGGTAAAAAAGAGACAACTCTATGCAGATCTACGCTGTGAGATTTCTGTTTCTGTCATGGATTGGGGTTAAAGACTGGAAGCACAATGACCGCCTCACAATGGAACAAAGCTATTTTGGGGAGAAAAAAAATGGACTCTGCCTTAGAATTATCATCTCATCCCCCAACCTTAGAAAGGCCCTCCTCACAATAAAGCCTCAAATCTATTTTCGGGAGGACTCAGCCTTAGAATTACCATACCATCCCCCAATCTTAGAAGGAGTGGGTTTTGGACCTGGCCCTTTTTGCAGAGTTATCCCCAAACATTTTCTTCCTTCTTTCTATATTTTCCTACCTGTTTGTGTTGGCTTTAGGACTCTGGGCACTTCTGATCAGTGATAAAGTGCAGATGCTCTCTGTGTAAATTGTAATTCTGATTGGTTATCCATGATTGGCATATTCAATTTACTAGTCAGTCACTACTACAGTGCACTGTGTGTGCCCAGGGCCTGTAAATCAAATTCTTCTAGTGGGCCTACAGCACTGATTGTGCAATCCACACAAGTAGCCTTACAAATGTTTCTCAGACCTTTCTCTGCAGTGTCTGAACGCAGTTTTAAACTGCCATGTCAACCTGGCAAGTGCACCCACTTGCCAGGCCCTAACCTTCCCTTTTCTTACAAGTTAGGTACCCATAAAGTAGGCCCAAGGTATCCCCATGGGCCGGGTGCAGTGTATGTGAAAAGTAGGACATATGGGCACCATGGGGCATGCCACTGGGCAGTGAACTACATGCAATATCATTTTCAAACTTGCTACTATATGTTAGAAATACCTGCTCTGTCCTGGATGTCATACCTGATCTCACTCGCTGTGCGGGTCTGTGCGGTCAGACTGTCAACTGGGGAGAGTCCTGCTTGTTTCCCGTCATCCCCAACACGCCTGAGCCAACATTCATTATTGATGGAGCTCTTGTAGCTTTGCAACTGACTATGTTCCGTTATTTGGGCATCTGAATCTATCATACTGATTAGCACCTACTAGAAGGTAATCTCACAAGGGCAATCATTTCCTTATCTGCACAGATGTCCTTTTCCTGCTTCTTCTTTACTTTTTCACTAATCTGCCACTGTACCTACCTTAGTTTTTTTCCCGCTCACTTGAATGCATGATGTGGGACCTCATATGGAAAAGAACTCGCTGTAGGGTGGCGCTCTCAAAATTGTATCTGCCACTGATGCAATGAGGATTGGCAGTACTCTACTTACAGCATTATTACGTGGCGTCTCAGATGCACTGGATTGCCTGTTGAATGGAGTGACTGCACCCCTTGGACACACCGGCAGATGGTCCTCCCTGTTGATTGGACGCCCTCCTTCATTTGTTTCATCCCTGTTCAAAGGTACCCCTACCTTGGCCTCTGCTGCTGCAGGTGGCCTACTGCTGCTTCCGTCACTGTCTATATCTCACCAAATATATTACGCCCTATGCCCCCTTACTCCACTGCTAGGTATACCAAGGAGCAACAGGATAACATCACTGCCTGAGCTCTCAGCATGGTCTACAGCGGGTTCACAAACATTTGGGAGACCTATATCATGATGGCATACTTGCAGCATAGGAAACACCGACATAGGAGGAGGGGTTGCCCCCTGGGCATTTCATGAGTCATGTCTCTTGGATTGGCTTGTTACAGTGACACTCGGAGGATGTCACACAGGAACCACCTATTCACCTCACACTTCAATATTTACATCATTGGAGAGGGGCAGCATCTCACCCGGTGGTTGGCGGATGCAATTTGGCTGCAAAACTGCCACAACATTGGCCTCACTGTGGCATTGATAGGAGGTGGACATGTACTGCCAGGTTTCGGCTGATACAATTTTACATAACACACAGGTGGCATCTTCCCCCCGAGAAGCTCAACCGTTACTTTCATAGACTGGATACAGCTTGTCCCTGCTGCAGACACCCTGATGCAGATATGCTACACATATTATGGTCTTGACCCTCGTTAGAGCAGTACTGGGGAGGTCACATGACATTTCCCGACCTGTACTGACCGACAGTTTGAGTGCATATGGGAGGTATGTATACTGGGTATCCCACTGAGAGAGAAGAAACACATGGCCACTACACGCTTCCTGGACCTTGATTTCTTAGTGGCAAAATGCCTGATTAGGAAGTGTTAAAAGTCCAGTGAAGCACCATCCATAGCGGATTGGCCACACTCCATCCTCACATGGGCCAGGGTGGAGGGGGTTCCCCTTGTAGGGAGGAGACTCTGGGACTACGCAAATACCCCATCTCAAGCAAATGGTACGCAATACTGACTACCCTCCAGACTGCACCAAGCCCCGAGGAGGATGTCAGTGCCACCACTGTAACTTAAATCATACCTGAACAAATACACATATGTAGGCCATGGTAACACTGTCAATGATGTTCCACTGTATATAGAACAAGATGTGCACCACAAAATATAGGACTTCCACAGAGAAGAGGACAACTCACCCACGGCAAACTTGGAACTGCATTGAGAGGCAGCAAACCCTTTTTGTTTCCCCTTTACCCCCAAACCCATCACCCCATCCCCTGATCCCATGATATTCATCTCTGTTCTACAGTTTAAAGATGTTTGACGTTATTGCTATGGAATCAAGTGGACAATAAGACTGCCTAATGATTATTTACTTTGGAGAGTGTCTTTTGGCCTGATGCAGTGCAGCATACATCAGCATATTCTAGATCTGCAGGAAAGCATGTACCAGACTATATACAAAATACGTTCCCACAAGTCTCCTGGCCTGAATATCAGTCAGATAATATCATTCTTATATTCTTATTGTGATGGCAATTGCAATGTAACTGTACCATGAAAAACTTAATAAACAGACCAAACAAAACAATGTGAAAGGTAGGACATGTACCGGTGTGTGTTACATGTCCTGACAGTGAAATACTGTGCATTTCGTTTTTTGACTATTGCAAGGACTAGCTCTCCCATAGGCTATCATTGGAGGTGCACTGTAACATTTTACATGTGTAAATTTCAATTGAGAACAACTAGAGATTTGGAGTTTAGGCTCTCTGAACTCAGAATGTAATAACACACCTTTTTGTAAAGGTGTCTTTTAAACTGTGTGTTTGAAAATGCCACTTTTAGAAAATTGTAATTTTCTTGTTTAACCATCCTGTGTGCATCTGCCTGTTTGGGTATTCACGGTCTGGATTTGGAGCGACAGGACATGGACACTCTAGATAGTCACAAGGAGTGTTAAGGTGTTTCCTGCCTTTCCTGGGAGACTCATAGTCAGGCTGAATAGACTTTTCTGCATTTAGAGTGGTGGGAGGAGTTTTCACTAGCACCCGGATAGGCTGTGTCTGCTCTGCACAATGCTGTCTCTAACTCCTGCTGTGAAGCTGGACCAGAGAGGACAGAATGGGTTTTACTATGCTCAGAGACTCTTGAAACAAAGACTACAAAGAACAATTGGGGATAAGTATTGGACCTAAACCCTAGAACTTTAGATTACTTCTGGACTAAGAGGACCCTGCCAAGAAGAAGAGCTGTCAGGAGTACTGCCCCTTTACTGTTTGTTCCTTTGTCGGGTTGGCCTGCAGTTGCTGCTTCTGTCTGTGAGAAGTGGAAAGGACTGGATGTTTCCCTTGCTGTGGTATCCTGTTTAAGAAGATTCTCTAAGGGCTTGAAGTAGAGCTTGCTTCCTGTTCTTAAGTCTCAGGGACACAAAGACTTCACCTACAACTTCCTAAACAGCACCTGGACTCCTCTTCTGGACTCCGTATTGCCAAAGGGTTCCAATTCCAGTTCCTGGGCCCTTGGAATCATGTGGTTGGTGCTGCAACCCAAGAAAAACAATATTGATGCCATCAGCTGCGCTGCCAGAGATGCCATGTCTTGCACTGCTGGTGAGGTGCATGACGCACCGTCCTGCCTGCAGCACAGCTCTGACGCTCACCGATGCGTGCAAGTTATCGACCTCCCCGACACCAGCGCTTGCACTGATGACTGTCACCTTCCAGTGCCTGCATCTCGTCATCACGGAACCGATAACCGATGTGGGTGACTTCCCAAACTCATCAACCCGCACTCCTGAACGGTACCACCGCCTCCCCGCTGATGTTGCCTCAAATTCCTTGCCAGCCCAGACGCAATGCCTCACCTCCCCTGTGGCAGTAAGTAGCTGGCCTTGCCTTGATACCTCAACTCCATGATGCCATGCACTGCCTGTTGACTTCTTTTCCAAGGACCTGTCACTTGGGGGTCAGTATGACTCTGTGGCCGGCCTGCGCACCTTACGGTCAGCACCATACTTTGGATTTGTGGCTGTCTTGATGTCGTAATAGCCCCAGTTGGAACTATTTGTTTCTACAAACGCCAATTTTGCAATAATCATTATAAACATGATATCGTGATATATGTATGCTGGAGTTTTGTCAATTTGGTCTTGTTTGGTTTGGTTAAAGATACTTCATTTTTCTAAACTGATGTTGTGTCCATTTGTAGTGTTTTCACTGTGCTACTGTGTGGTTAGGTGCAAATACTTTAGACATTGCCTTTGGGATAAGCTGTCTGCTTGTGCCAACCTACTAAGGGGGCGAGCAGCAGTTATCTAAAGTGTGTAATCTCCTTACCCTGACTAGAAAGAAGGGGCCCTACTTGGACAAGGTGCCAACTAGAGACCACCATTTCCAACAGTGGAGATGCTAGTGATGCCCCAATATATCTGATTGCCCAACTGTCCAAACAGATGGCCACTAAGAACAAAACTTTGGCCAATAAAAACTTCAGGTTAACAGTTTCTAATGGCTCAAACAGGGCTCCCATCAAAGACTGGAGCATAGTGGTAGATCTCATGATGGAGCCAGACAGCAGATAATGGCTTTTTGAGAAAAGAAACTCATAAGGAGGTAAGCAGCCTACAGGGCGATGCAGGAAATTGTGTTACCTCTCAAGGTCTGAATAGTTGCCCAACTTTCTTTAATAGTGGAAACTCCAAGACCTAAAAAGTTTAAAATCTTGATAGAATCACAGGTAGCTGGAAACAGCCCTCTTTCTTTACAAAAGGATTCAAAATAACGCCAATGGCGGCTGTAGATTTTTCTTGTAGAGGTTCTCCTGGAGAGGTGAAGACTCTCAGAGACTTCTTAGTGGCAACCTTTTACCTACAGAGCTAGCCTTTCAAAAGCCATACCCCCAGCCTCAAGCGTTGCAGGTAGTAATGGCTCAGAGGAAGAAGCCTCAAGGGAGATAGATGAATGGGAATTTACTAATAAGGGATGCACTTCATCTGAAGGAGAATGGTTAAGCAGGGACCCCTGGGTCTTTCCAGAAACACCAAAAGCACGTCAGCATGATCCTATATGATCTTTTAAAGGACCCTGGGGATAAGATAAATTGGAGAAAACCAGTGTAGGATGCCCAGAGGCCACTGAACTCAAAAGATGTCTGACACCCAAGATTTCAATGATGGAACCAGACTGCAAATTTGAGAAAGGAGAGAGTTGCCTCTGTGGTAACAAAAAATCCGACCAGGGTTGGTCTAATCTTTGGACAGTCTGGTGAAACATCAGGGGAGAGAGCCATAGGGACAGTGAGGATGGAAACCTCTGGGTATATTTACAAGGGGATACCGCCTGGTGGTGCTAAGTCCATCACCGTATTTACAAAGTGGCGGTAAGCCACTTTTTGTGCCCTAACACTGCTTTGTAAATATGGCCCTTTACATGCATCACTTTGCGTGAAAGGGGCGTGCAATGGGTGTTGCTGTGGGCGGTCCACCGCAACACCCATTGCTTTTTGACACTGCCCCAGTTTACGAGGATGTGCAAATCTGAGGCAGCACCAAAAACTAATGCCGTGCAATAGTAGGTGTTAGAATGGTTAAACGAGGAGAAATACTTTTATTTCTCCTTGCTTTTGCTTTTATCTTCCTGCACATAAACAATCGTCACATAATGACGATTTGCTATTTCTATGTGTGCTGCATTCTGCAGCACACATACAAATAACAAATTGCTGTTATTGGTGGTTTATGTGCATGAATGGACAACTTCCGGCACATAAAAAATCATTCCCTGCAATGCAGACATCCTTGCACTATGGTACAAGGGTGCCATCGTTGGTGCTAGGCAGCTAATTTTAGCGACATCGTTATGGAAAAATAGGGGTGTGCCTTATTCTTGTAAATACAACACATCCCTACGTTTTGGAAATGTCAGAGTGCTGCACTGCCAAATTTGGCACGGCTCCGCACTCCAACATTTCCTTGTAAATATGCCCTCTTATTTTCAGGAGATCCACAAGCCCATTCACCCTCTCCGAAAGATACACCACTGACTGAGATGTGTGAAGGCTTGATTTTTTTAAATTCAGAAGGAATTCATATTCTTGGAGAAGTTATCAAACCTGATGAGTGTGTTCCTCTGTCTTACAAAACATAAGAAGAGGCATGTTGCAGGAGGGGATAGACCTGAATGTGTCTAGAAGGTAAAATACCAACCAACGGAGGCACAAATCTGGTTAAAACTCTTGGGGCACTGGAGAGGCCAAACAGGAGGACCTAAAACTGGTTATGTATTTCCCCACTTCAAATCATAGAAATCTTAGATGATCCACATGGATGAGAACATCGAGATGTGCATCCAGCTTATATAAGGATGTAGATTATAAGAGGAAAGATGTTCTGTAAAGTTACCATTTTGAATGGTTTGTGGGAAATATTCTGGTTTACCCCTTCGAGGTCTACAACAGGGCGGAAGTTTCCTGAGTATTTCTGGACACGGAAGCAGATCGAATAGAGTCCCAGACATTGTAAATTGGAAGTAACTGGACAAATTGCTGCTTTTTCTAATAAAATTTGTACTTTCATCAAAAGCGCTTGATGCTAAACCATATCTATCTGCCAAGGTGTCTGATGGAAACATTGGCATAGAAGGTTGAAGAGTTCTAATTCTCACACTTTGAGACAGTCAGTAAGGTCCAAACGTCAGTCAATTATAGCCACCACACATCCTGAAAAATAGCCGAGGACCACCCATCATCAGAGTCCTGGCATAGTCCTGCCTTGGGAGGAGAGGAGATTTTGTGGAGGGAAGTGAAACTGGGCCGAGTTGCTACTTGGGGCTCCTGGCCATAATCCCTTCCTCAAATGCTAAGGGCCTTATTTATGAAGGCCTTGTGCCACCGGTGCATCGCTTTTGAAATTGGCAAAAGTGACGTACCTGTGGTGCAAGGCCTTAATAAATAGGCCCTAAGTATTTGCTTTGGCAGCCCCAAGACCAAAATCTCTCCTATAGACAAAAACTCTGCCCATGGAAAATGGACACACTAAAGCCATCAATTTTTCCCCACAGATTTTTTGACAATCTGTTCTAGAAACTGCATGAAGATATTTGGGCCTTCAAATGGTAGCTTCATAATGACCACTCTCTTACAACGGGGCTGTTTCCCCGCAATGCCATTATATCGCAAGCGTAACAACGCATGCAAAGCAACAACGCGTAGCGATTACTACGCGTGTTTTTACATCGCATGCGCTGTTACAACGCATGCGATGTAATGCCCCACGACGTGAAGCAGGAACCAGGAACCAGGAACCAGGAGCAGAGACGGCGGTGCTGGAGAGGAACCACAATGAAAGAGAGGTAAGGGTGATTGTGCTTGGGGTGGGAGTAGTGTGGGTAGTGGTTTAGGGTAGTGTTGTAGTGTTTTAGGGTTTAGGGTAGTGTAGGGGGTAGTGTGGGTAGTGGTTTAGGGTAGTGTTGTAGTGTCGTAGTGTTTTAGGGTTTAGGGTAGTGTAGTGGTGTTTGGGTAGTGTAGGGGGTCGTGCTAGGGGTAGTGTTGTAGTGTTTGTGTAGTGTAGTGGTTTAGGGTTTAGTGTAGTGTTGTAGTGTTTGTGTAGTATAGTGTTTTAGGGTTTAAGGTAGTGTTGTAGTGTGTGTAGTGTTTTAGTGTTTAGGGTAGTGTTGTAGTGTTTGTTTCTGTAGTATTTTAGGGTTTAGGGTAGTGTTTTAGTGTTTGTGTAGTGTTTTAGGTTATAGGGTAGTGTTGTAGTGTTTGTGTAGTGTAGTGTTTTAGGGTTTAGGGTAGTGTTGTAGTGTTTTTTGGAGTGTAGTGTTTTAGGGTTTAGGGTAGTGTTGTAGTGTTTGTGTAGTGTAGTGTTTTAGGGTTTAGGGTGGTGTTGTAGTGTTTGTGTAATGTTTGTGTGGTGTAGTATTTTAGGGTTTAGGGTAGTGTTGTAGTGTTTGTCTAGTGTAGTGTTTTAGGATTTTGGGTAGTGTTGTAGTGTTTGTGTAGTGTTTTAGGTTTTAAGGTAGTATTGTAGTGATTGTGTAGTGTAGTGTTTTAGGGTTTAGGGTAGTGTTGTAGTGTTTGTGTAATGTAGTGTTTTAGGGTTTAGGGTAGTGTTGTAGTGTTTGTTTAGTGTTTTAGGGTAGTGTTGTAGTGTTTGTGTAGTATAGTGTTTTAGGGTTTAGGGTGGTGTTGTAGTGTTTGTGTAGTGTTTGTGTGGTGTAGTATTTTAGGGTTTAGGGTAGTGTTGTAGTGTTTATCGAGTGTAGTGTTTTAGGATTTTGGGTAGTGTTGTAGTGTTTGTGTAGTGTTTTAGGTTTTAAGGTAGTGTTGTAGTGATTGTGTAGTGTAGTGTTTTAGGGTTTAGGGTAGTGTTGTAGTGTTTTTTTGTAGTGTAGTATTTTAGGGTTTAGGGTAGTGTTGTAGTGCTTGTGTAGTGTTTTAGGGTAGTGTTGTAGTGTTTGTGTAGTGTTTGTGTTGTGTAGTATTTTAGGGTTTAGGGTAGTGTTTGTCTAGTGTAGTGTTTTCGGATTTAGGGTAGTGTTGTAGTGTTTGTGTAGTGTTTTAGGTTTCAGGGTAGTGTTGTAGTAATTGTGTAGTGTAGTGTTTTAGAGTTTAGGGCAGTGTTGTAGTGTTTGTGTAGTGTAGTGTTTTAAGGTTTAGGGGAGTGTTGTAGTGTTTGTATTGTGTTTGTGTAGTGTAGTATTTTAGGGTTTGGTGTAGTGTTGTAGTGTTTGTGTAGTATTTTAGGGTTTAGGGTAGTGTTGTAGTGTTTGTGTAGGGTAGTGTTTTAGGATTTAGGGTAGTGTTGTAGTGTTTGCTTAGTGTTTTAGGTTTTAGGGTAGTGTTGTAGTATTTGTGTACTGTAGTGTTTTAGGGTTTAGGGTAGTGTTGTAGTGTTTGTGTAGTGTAGTGTTTTAGGGTAGTGTCGGGGGGTTTGCAGGGTAGCGTAGTGTAATTGTAGGGAGAGGACTGGGGGTCGGGGGAGGATTGTGCAGGGGTAGTGTAGAGTCACTTACCTTGAAAACTTTAACCACGAGTATAGCTTTACCACGCATGCCTTTGCGTTGTAATGGCATGCGTGGTAAAAGCATGCTCGTGGAAAAAGTTTGCGATGTAATGACATTTCATTGTCATTGACATCGCGTATTTATTTATTTATTTCTGCATTTTTATAAAGCGCGGACTTTACCCGAAGGTGTCAGAGCGCTGTACAATAAAACCAGTTACGTTACATGAGAGAAATGTTACAAAATAGAACGTACAAAAACAGCAGGACACAGAATCAAACACAGCAGGCAAGAGGAACACAATATCAAACACAGCAAGCAAGGAATGTACAAAAAATAAATAAATATAACAAATTTACAATGACTAACAAACTTCCTGGCGGGGTCTGAGAATGAAGGAATTAGTTCTGAAAGTGTATTTGGAATAGAAGAGATTTGAGGTCCGCTTTGAAGATCCGGATGGAGGTGGTGGCACGGAGCAAAGGAGGAAGCGAGTTCCAGATTCTCACCGCATTACCTGAGAACGATTGAGCCATCAATTTTTCCCTTTTGAAGGAGGGGGGCTCAAGCAGGAACGAGAAGGTCTCAAGCCTCCGGACTATTTCAGTTTATTTGCCAGATAGCTAGGGGAGGAAAAGTGCAAGGCTTTGTGGGTGATGCAAGCCGTTTTATAAATAGCTCTAGCCTCGATGGGAAGCCATCGGAGAGAAGACAGGATAGGAGTGATGTGGTCACTTCGTTTGGCCAGTCAGAAGAGAATTACAATAATCCAGTCTAGAGAGAACTAGTGATTGGACCAAGGTTTTTAGGTCTTTCTCTGGGATGTACCGACGAATCCCCCACAGAAGGCGCAGTTGATAACGTGCGTTCTTGGCAATGGAGTTGATGTGTGAGATTAGGTTGAGTCTTTTGTCTAGTATGACACCTAGGGATTTAGCGCAGTCGACAATGATGGGTTTACTGTTGAGTAAATTCAGCTGATCCATCCAGGATTGAACAGGGGGCGGGGAGAGAGAGGTAGAAAGGAGGAGGAATTCAGTTTTGGAGGGATTGAGAATGAGTTGGTGAACTAACAGCCAGTTGTGAATAGAGTTGAGAGTAGAGTTGAGTAGTGAGAGATCTTGAGAGGAAGACACCTTGAGGTAGATTTGGGTGTCATCTGCATAGAGATGGTAGAGGATTCCAGATTTGCTTAGGAGGTTCCCTAATGGTTCCAGATAGAGATTAAACAGAGTGGGTGCAAGGATGGAACCTTGAGGGACGCCTTGACCAATCGCCAGTGGAGACGAGAGACTGTTCGCAATCTTGATCATTTGGGATCTGTCAGAGAGGAATGAGGCAAACCATTTAAGCACTGTGCCTTCTACGTCCATTCTCTGTTGAAGAGTGTTAAGGAGGGTGTTGTGATTAACAGTGTCAAAGGCTGCAGATAGGTCAAGAAGAATCAGAAGGCACGATTCCCCCGAATCGAGTATATGCAGCACATCATCGATCACTCGCAGCAGGGCTGTTTCAGTGCTGCAATTTTGAATGAAGCCAGACTGGAACACGTCAAGGAGATTATTGTCCATAATGTGTTGGGAAAGTTGTTTTGCAACACATTTTTCTGTGATCTTTGAAAGAAAAGGGAGATTGGTGATGGGGCGTAAGTTATTGAGGTTGTTCGCATCTGCGGAGGTGTTTTTTTAGAAGGGGGGTAACCTGTCCTATTTTGAGGGCAGCTGGGAGGGATCCTTGACTGAGGAAGAGATTAACTAGCCTTGTCCAATAATAAGAGAGAGTATTGGTATAGAAATCAATGGCGATGACACTAGGTATGGGGTCAGAAGAATGGTTGGAGGGTTTGGTTTCGAGGATGGATTTGAGGAGGTCATCTTCGGAGATGGCGGCAATGTTCTGCCAAGTGACTAAGGATTTTCGCTCCTCAATGGGGGTGGGGTGGGTGACCTGATCCACCAGTGATTTGACCTTTTCATCAAAGAATATAGCGAATTGAGTTGCTTTCCTTGAAGCATCCTCAGGTTTGATGGTTTGGGGAGAACAGTTTGGGTTTTTGATGAGGTCGAAAAGTTTTTTTGGGCTGTTTTTAGCTGAGTCGATGAGGGATCTGAAATGTGATGCTTTTTCATGGAAGATGTGCTTGTGGTATTTGGATCTTGCTGAACGTAAAGAGAGAGATTGGAGGTGGATGGAGATTGTCTCCAATGCTTCTCCAAGATTCTAAGGTTTTTCTTTTCATCATAGAGAGCTTTATTGAACCAAGGTGTTCAGGGGGTGGGTCTTTTCCTTTTGCTTTGGAGTGGAGCGACATTGTCGATTTCGACTGCAAGAATTGAGAGGCAATGGGGAGTGAGATCATTGACATCCGCGTTAGGGTCTAGACTAGGAAGTGAACGCATAGCAGAAGCACACAGAGTCTCAAGATCAATGTTTTTAGTGTTGCGGAACCAGGTAGAAGCCCTTTTAGGTTGGCCGAGAGTAATAATGTGCGAGAGGTGAAAACAGAAGGGAATGAGGAAATGGTCTGACCAGTCTACATGGATAGGGGGAGCAATGGTAAGCTGGTCTGGTTTAGAAATAACATGGTCCAGAATTGAGCCCTTGGCGTGTGTAATTTCCGAGCAGTGTTGGACAAGATCGTTAGCTGAGAGAAAGGTTGCAAGCTTGTTGGCAGCCGAGTCTTCCACGGAGCCCCAGTGGAGATTGAAGTCATCTAGGAAGATCTGCACGTCGCTTTGTGAATATTGGTCACTAATGAAGTCGGTGAGTTCCTCCATGAAAGAAGAGCAGTTACCCGGCGGGTGGTAGATGGCATGGAACCTGAAGGGTGAGCCGTGATGAACTTGAAGTTCTAATGATAGGCATTCAAATGTGCGGAAGAAGATGGAGGGAAAGGCTTTAATTTGAAGGGAGTTTCTGAAGATAATCGCAACACCTTCCCCGATCTTGTCTGTTCTGTCATTTTTGAGGATAGAGTAGTCGGTAGGTATCAGAAGATCAAACAAAGTGTGAGAAGAGTCATTAAACCAGGTCTCAGTGAGAAAGAGCATGTCAAGATTGTGGTGGGTGATAGTGTCAGAGATTTCCAGTTTGTGTTTGGTTGCAGATCTGCAGTTGTGGAGCATACAATGTAGCTCTGACGCCACTGTTTTTGTGATGGGAGTGTTTGGGCTGATAAGGGGGATAGGGATTAGATTATTGAATGAGGGTGCCCCTTGAGCGGGAGGCTGGTAAGTTCTGAAGGAAGAGATGGTCTGAATGGTGAATTGAGTGGAATTGTTAGGAGAGGAGAGTGGAGGGGGATTGACGTTGGTAGTCTTGTAGCTAGCCAGTAAGTTGGTGATGTCTGTGGAGGACAGACTGTGGTTGGCTTTATTGGGGCGCGGGAGCAGGGAACTCCTCAGGAGGTTATTAGGGGAGGGGGATAT
Source organism: Triturus cristatus (assembly GCF_964204655.1). Lineage (NCBI taxonomy): Eukaryota > Metazoa > Chordata > Amphibia > Caudata > Salamandridae > Triturus > Triturus cristatus. The sequence goes on along the minus strand of NC_140585.1, from coordinate 1,051,257,850 downwards.
CTTAGCACTTAAGAGTGATGGCATTAATATGCGATGTAATGACATCCGTTTATGACGATGCGTTGCGAACCTCTGCTCTGGAATGTGCTGCAGAGGTGTAAAGAAAGATACATTTGAAAAGAAACTTACTTGCTTATCTACCATAGACAGGAGTTCTGAGTAATCTGCACCTTCCTGCACACAATCTGCTACTGTCTGGAAGGCTCTTAATAGGAATTGCATCGTATAAATCGTATAAATCATGTATTCATTCACAGTCACAGTGAGATTAGCCTCAGCATATGTTCTTTTTACAGCCTCTTTGACCTTTCTATCCACTGGATCAGAGGGGAGGGCATCCTCAGAAATCATGGTTCCCTTGGAGGACAAACCAGCCATGAGGCTGCCCCTTTTGACATTCACTAGGAATTCCTAAGAGAATCTCCCCAAAGTGTAATATCTGAAGAGGAATCTTTGGAAGGATGCCTTGCGTATAGTGCTGTGCAATAGGAGAGATTCTTGCTCAGTACACAGCTATTGTGTAAAAATGTCTTCCTCTTGTGCAGCAGATGTAGGAAGAGAACATCTCAAATTCTCTAAGACGTTGGAATAGCTCAGCCAACTCTGCACCTTGCACAAATTGACCTCTACAATTCTTATCCTTCAGGTCATCCATGAGAGTTGGATCCTGTTGAAGCCTAGAAACATCTGAAAGCAACTTTAACAGCAGATTCTATCATTTGCTGCAAGGCTGTAGTCAAAGCAGTACCAGACGATTGAGGACGGAAGTAGGCATGGGTGGTGAACTCCGGTCCGTTCACGGAGTTTGCAAAGTTTTCTGCACTACGCACTCCATGGAGCTCGTGGAGTCCAGAAAACCCAACTCCGCGTAGTGCAGCAGAGTTGTTTCCCTGCTCGCGCTCACGAACGGTAAGTTCACGAGCTTGAGCGGCAGCTCGAGTAGAATGTCTACCCGAGCGGCAGGAAGTCCAGAGCAAACTGCAACTCGCACTGCACTCTGTCACTCCGCCACTTGCGGAACTCCACAGAGTTTTTTTGTCACTTTGCGGAGTTCCGCGTAGCGAAACTCTGTGTACTACGCCCAGGGCTGCTAGGGAGCTTCATATCGCCAGCTTTCTGATCTCCTGCATCGTCTTCCATGATAGTGTAGAAATGATCAAGCTTACCACTTGGATCATTTCTAAAGCAACCAAGTAACGCTGCTCCCAAATTTTTGCGGGAGCCACCCTGTTTGAATCAGGAAACGTGCCAACATATGGTCAAAAAAGAGAAAGTAGAGCTCTGAGATAAAAATTTAATTGCCAAGGCACCAAAAACATAATATAATGTATCGCTTAGGAAAACCTACTGTAGGAGAAAGTGTCTTGCTTAACCTTTTCAGCACAGGTGTCATTGGAGTACAAATGAGCTCATTTTACTTTCACTGAGTGTTTGGGGAATATTTCAGCCCCTCTTGCCCGGATTTTAATCTCCCATTTCTAAAGGTACCTATTCCCAGTGGATCTGTGCTTGTGGATTGCCACAGGAGAGCGATCCCTGAGCAAGGAGCCGCCCGCCGAACACAGGTTACCTTGGTTCCTATTTTTTACTCTACATAGTTCACAATGTGAATTGGTCTATACTCAGACAGTACACAATGAAAAACCATTGTACGGTGCAACTCAGTTGTTGGCTCTGTGTACGCCTTGGAGAACCTGTGAACCCTCTGTAACTCCACAACCAAAAGGTTCTAGTGAACTTAGGGCCAGATGTACGCCGTATTTTTGCATGCGAAAACGGGTTTGCGACACGTTTGCGCATGCAAAAATACCTAAGGGTCATATACAAACTCTAATTAGCGAGTCACAATTTATTTGCGACTCGCTATTAGGAAGGGGCGTTTCAAGTGCGTCCCTTCCTAATAGCGAGTCTGAGCCCTATGTATGACTGTTTTGCAAACGCAATTGCAGTTGCAAAACAGACGCAATTTACCACCTACTTCAGGTAGGTGGTAAACCATTTGCAAACGGGAAGGGGTCCCCATGGGATCCCTTCCCCTTTGGGGGAATGCATGGGAAAATATTTTTTAAGGGCAGGCAGTGAAACAAAAATGTTTCTTTTTTTTTTAAATGCATAGCATTTTCCTTTAAGGAGAATGGGCTGCATTTTTTTTTTAAAACTGTTTTATTGAAAAGCAGTCCCAGACATGGAGGTCTGCTGATCCCAACATGCCACCATACCTGGGAGGGCCAACAATTCCTAATGGGGTCGCACATTGCAAGAATCGCTAACAGTGTCTCAGACTCGCAATTGTTCGCAATTTGCGATTCGCTAATGCAAATGGTTGTACATCTGACCCTCAATGTTTAAGTTTAAGTTTATTAATAATGATTTTAGTTAGTTATAACCATGATTAACCAGTCCACAAGCAGTTAAATAAATAAGCACATGCTAAGACATAAGGTCACTTCAGTAAATGTCCTGATTAATTCAGTGTGTAAAAGTATGTGAGCGCTTCGATAATTAGCCTTAATACTACTTAGAAACTAATGCACAGCAGATAAAACTGAAGAAAGGGTCGCATTTTTCCAGCGTAAAGTCACTTCAGTGAGTGTCTTGATTAATTCAAGTATGCACAGAGTAAAGTACAAGTGCACGAGCCCTTCGATAATTGAACTTGATACTACCTGAAAAGCGAATGCGCAGCAGATAAAACTGAAGAAAGGGCCGCACATTACCAGAATAAAACAATTAAAAAGTTCAATTTGCTTGCTAATCGCTAAAGGACTCTTCATTAAGGCTCCTTAGTTGACACGGATGAACACATGATAAAGTGCTGTTTCATAGAAAGTGCAGATGAAAATGGGAAAGCCTTTAAGACATAGGGGCAGATTTATGTTCCCTGGCGCATCCCTGCAAATCAGCATGGATGCGCCAGGGAAGATGCGTCACGCAAGTTACCCTTGCGCCACAATAGATGCGCCGCATTTACAATGCAGCGCATCGTGGCGCAAGGATAAACAGATGTGTGACGCATCTGATGGCGGAGGTGCGGCACATTGCTGGAGTTGCGTCGCAAGCGCGATGCAGCTCCAGCAAGGCTCGGGGGTGCCCTATCGGTACAATGCTGCGTCAATCCTTACGCCTGCTTCAAGCAGGCGCAGGGATTTGACGCAGCATGGCCGGAAAAGTGACTGAGTGAAATCTTGTAGATTTCACTCAGCCACTTTTCGGAGGCGTTCCTACGCCAGAACGCCCCCCCATGTCAAGGTACGCCCACATGTGGTGCAAGCTTTACAACGTGACGCATCTCCCTAGATGCGTCACGTTGTAAATCTGCCACAGCATGGCGCTGGCATTGCGCCGCCGCTGCGTCACAAAAGTGACGCAACGGCGACGCAAAAGTGACGCACAGGGCTTATAAATCTGCCCCATAGTTCCTCCATTTGATTGTGCGATAACTTTAAACTGTTGCTCAAAGGTGGAAATAAATGTTACCAAGCTTGCTATTACTTGGGGCTTCCGACCCTGAAAGCAGAACCGCAAGGCTTGGCTCCTTGTTCTTAATCCATTAGCATTAAAGGGATTGCGTAACAGCTTTCTGCGCGCCGGTTGCAATATGGGGCATATGCATAAATATGTGAATGAAAGATTAGTTTGTCCCCTGATTCACCCTGTATGATGGTAAAGTCAGTTCTGGGCCATGGTGGCATTGTATCCTTTATTGGTAACAGGCCGAGTCTTAACGCTAAAAAGCTAGATTTGTAAAAGCCTTTAATGGTTTCGAAGAGATAGCTCTATTGCGTTGGTAATTTGTATGTATTAATGCATAGCCATGTGTGTCAGCGCTTGTGGCAGCATTCCCTACCTTGCGCCTAGGATAATAGCCTTGTTTGTTTGTTCACTGCAAGTTTAAAAGTGTGATGTGGTTAGTGTGCTTCCCACAGATGTTGTGAGGCCAGTGCTTCTAAAGCCTCACTTCTCGCTTGACCCAGCAAGTTGTTTGACTGTTATCCTGAATCTGCTTCCAGATTATTGCTTTTAGAGTGTTTGAAGGGCCCACTCTTACGGATGACAAGTATTTGAAAAGGGTGCTCTGCTGTGTTAGTGTTTGCTGGTGGAACCCAAATTATAACCGGATTTGTCCCGGTGACGTGTGTTGTGGGAGATGGAATAGCAGGCGGCAGACATTTCTCTGGGCGTTATTCAAAAATAGACTTACTTTTCCCGGGAAGGCTACTAATCCATAGGACACTATTGGGATCAGTTTTGGTTTCCAAGTTGCTGTAGGAAACTTGCTGTGTAGTTTTTGAAAGGCGGCAGTCAGTGAAGCAAGTCGAGGTTTTAGAGAGTTTAAATGGAGCCTGGGAGAGTGGCGCTCATTTAACCAACCCCCAAGGCATTATTAGCTGGGGCACCAGTCTACTGTACTGCTTCCCAGGTACCATTGCCCTCCTTTTTGCGGATGTTTCCCGAACATGACTGTTTTAGTTTTGTCTAAGTTTACTGTCATCCAGTTTGTTAGGCAGTAAAGAGCAAGAGGTAGGCGCCTTCCACCTACCAAAAAGACGCTGGGCTGGTTTGTCATGGACATGTCGAGGAGTCAGAGTTGCAAAAAGGGAGTTGGTGGTCCAGTTGCTTGTGGCCTCCTTGAGGCGATTCCTCATGCTTTTGCGATTTCTCAGCACACCGGCTCCGGTCTCACCCACTGTGATCATGGCGGTTGGCTGTAGTGAAAAGGACCATCACGCTGCTACTGAACACATCCTGTCTACCGGGGCAATCATCAGGTTTAATTTTCTTGGTTCCTATCATAGATCGGCACCCATTTTGTGATTTCGAGCAACCGACACCCATTTTGTGCTTCCACTACAGGCAACTAATAGAAATAGAAGAGGTATGCGCTGCTTCTCTTCGCCCTGATCCTCGCACTGATTGCCATGGAAAAATAAAAATAAATGGTCTATCCTCCAAAAGTGGCAGCCATCTTGGATAGGACAGTTTCAATTAATCCTATATACTAGAATGCAATGTTCTCCCTTTAATGTTTTTTTAAATCTACTGCGTATGTAAATAAAATGCCCTGCTCGCTATGATTATTGGAAACACCTAATGTCGGCAGATGTTGCTTATCCTCCCATCCTTATGGCTCAATATTGATGGTCTTATATTTGTATAGTTAGCAAGATGAATATGAACGTTTAGAGGTGAACACTTGGGCCCAGTTGGTTGCTCGCCTCTCCAACCTCTCTGCTCTTTCCTGTGATGCAGCCTTACATCCCCCTCGGAACCATTTGGGTTGCATCCCTTTTCCTCCACTATTCCTCCTTTTCACCTCTCTCTCCACGTATTTGACCTCTAATATAACATGATATCACTAATCACTGACTTTACTAGAGTCACCACCACACTTTCTACCACAGTGGACACCAATCTAAAACTTAAATACATGCTTCTCAACTGCAGATCAGCAGTAAGACACACTGCGGACATTGCTGCCCTCATCCTTACACAAGATCTCGACCTTGTAATGCTGACTGAAACCTGTTTAGACGCCTCATCTGCACCTATCCATGACATACTTGTGCCTCCTAACTATGCCATTATTAGGTTAGATAGATTTAGTGGACAAGATGGAGGCTATCATAACAGTCTGTCAGTCAAACAATCGCAATCTGCTGGCTTGTTGTTATGCGAATAACTGTGCATCGAGGTTGCTTGTAGCAATAGGCATTTATGCAAATTCCATGCTCTCTACCACCTTCCACAAGACAACCTTCCCTTCATAGAACAAATCATGAAAACAATCTCACTGCACTCAGATCTTCCTGAGAGATTTCAACCTCCACTGGAATGACATGAATGAATTGGCAGTCAATAGCCTTAAATCCTTCTTGGTAGAACTTAACCTAATCCAAATATGCAATAACCCTACTCACATCAAAAGAGCTACCTTAGATCTAGTCATCAGTAAGGTCAATGTTATAATCTCTCCTGTCTTTCTCTGTCCCACCTGGCCTTTCCCCTTCCTTCCCTCTCCTTCGCTTCCAGGTTGGTATGTTCTAAACTCCCCACACATGGTACTGCCTGGGTATAGTGACAGGAGTGCACCTTAGAATGTTGGGGACTGTGGGCTGAGGAGCGCCAGGCTAGGCAGCTTGAGGAATTGTCCTTTAATAAACCTACGTTTCTAATTCATCTGCCTTGTGGATTTTTTCCTACAATTTGGCGACGACTGGAACTGGGTGCTGTGCAGGGGACAGCTGCAATTCCTCACCCCTGTTTCACCAGCCTGTTTCATTTTGGCGTCTTTACCTTCCGTTTTTCTTCGGAGATCGTGGATCTCCTATTTCTCCTGTTCCGTCGTATATGGTCAAATTCTGCAGATCCCGCAGAGTGTATTTTTCTGTTTCCACAACCGGAGCATTACGGAGTATTACAGTGTCTTCCTTTTGGGTCCTAATTAATTCCACATCATGGAGCATAGGATTGGGATTTTTTCTGTGCCTTTTCGTCATAAAGCGCTGACCCGGAGCTGTTCTCTTTAAATCACCTCAAGAGAGGCACTTTTATGAGGTAGTGTCCGCCGTCTGCGCAGGTTCCCTCTTTTCACTCCGCCTAACGAGCGCTGAAGGAGCTGCGTCGTCTCACCATTCACCTCACAAGAGAATTTTCACGGGACAAAGGTTCCTAGTCAGTGCATGTTTCTTTTATCGCCTGCTTTTCGAGCACTAAAGGAAATCTAACTTGAATCGCCTCAGGAGTACGCCGGTTAGTGCAGTGTTCCATGTTTTTGCAGCATTTCGTACGGAGCAAGCAGTATCATCCTGGGCAAGTTGTCCCTACTTTCAAGTAAGTGCTCCACTACACACTGACAGTCACAGCTTGCCTGCAGCTGTTCAAGTCTGTTTTATGGGGTGGTTATCGCTGACAGACACAGCTCTATGCCTGTAGTCTCCTGTGACTCATTTTGCTGAGAAGTGTTCTCCTCTGTTGCACTTTCTCGCCTCCATACTCGCTGACAGGCACAGCTTACCTGCAGTTGTTCCGTACTGTCTTTCGTGGTGTGGTTATCACTGACAGACACAGATTTATGCCTGCAATCTCCTGTGACTCATTTTGCTGAAAGTTTTTCTTTCTCCTCTATTGCATTTTCCACCCTCTCAAAATTGACTTTGGTTTACCTTGTCTACTTTCGTTTTCCATCATTTACCTCCATTGTATGTAACATTATTGTCATAATGTCTGTTACCAACATGAATCAAATGCCTCAGTTTCTAAATGATGAAGGGGAACCAGAAATTCCTTGGGATAGGTGGGTTAAAATGTTCCATTCATACCTAATTGCAATAGGAGGAGAAAAATGTTCTTCAGTGAGGAAACAACACATATTATTGTATAATTTGGGCACACAAAGGAGGAAGATATACGAAGATCTTGCTGATGGGGGGAGGAGGAAGGTGATGGTGATGTTGATGTTTTCACAACCACTCTGAGGAAACTAGGTGCCCATTTCAAGGAAAAGGTGAATGTGGTTTTGGAGCGCCACAAGTTTTTTCAGAGAGTACAAGGAAAAAATGAAAAGGTAACGTCATACATAGCCACTTTGAGGGGACTCTCTGCCACTTGTGAATTTGGGGCACTTGCCGATTCTCTCATCAGACATCAATTGGTTCAGTGCACCAATCAATCAATCAATCATAACATTTGTAAAGCGCACTACCTACCCATGAGGGTCTCAAGGCGCTGGGGGGGGGGCTGCTACTGGTCGAAGAGCCAGGTCTTGAGGAGTCTTCTGAAGGCCAGCAGGTCCTGGGTCTGCCGGAGGTCGGTGGGGAGTGTGTTCCAGGTTTTGGCGGTGAGGTAGGAGAAGGATCTGCCGCCGGCAGTGGTTTTCTGGATGCGTGGCAATGAGGCAAGGGCGAAGATGGCGGAGGCTGCGGGCAGGGGTGTAGAAGTTGAGTCGGTCGTTGAGGTATGCCGGACCGGCGTTGTGTATGGCCTTGTGTGCGTGGATGAAGAGTTTGAAGGTGATCCTCTTGTTGACGGGGAGCCAATGTAGGCCTCTTAGGTGGGGTGCCATGTGGCTGCGTCGGGGGATGTCGAGAATCAGTCGTGCTGAGACGTTCTGGATGCGTTGCAGCCGTCTTAGGAGCTTGGTTGTTGTTCCTGCGTAGAGGGCTTTCCCGTAGTCCAGTCTGCTGGTGACGAGGGCCTGGGTGACGGTCTTCCTTGTGTCGGAGGGGATCCATTTGAAGATCCTGCGGAGCATTCGGAGGATGTTGAAGCAGGATGCGGAGACGGCGTTGACTTGCTTGGTCATGGAGAGGGCGGAGTGGAGGATGATCCCCAGGTTGCGCGCGTGGACTGTGGGTTCTGGGGCTGTTCCTAGCGAAGTGGGCCACCAGGAGTCGTTCCAGGCTGATGGGGTGGGGCCGAGGATGAGGACCTCTGTTTTGTCTGAGTTCAGCTTCAGCCTGCTGTCCATCATCCATTCAGCGACGGCCTTCATGCCTCTGTGGAGGTTGTCTTAGGCGGTGTGGGGGTCTTCGGTGAGGTATATGATCAGCTGGGTGTCGTCGGCGTAGGAGATTATGTTGAGGCTGTGTTGTCGTGCGGCGTGGGCGAGTGGAGCCATGTAGATATTGAACAGCGTCGGGCTGAGGGAGGATCCCTGTGGAACGCCGCAGATGATCTCGGTGGTCTTGGATCGGAAGGGTGGGAGGAGGAAGCTCCGGGTTCTGCCGGAGAGGAAGGATGTGGTCCAGGCCAGGTCCTTCTCTTGGATTCCGGCGTCGTTGAGAGTTGCAGTTAGGGTGCGCTGGCAGACCATGTCGAAGGCTGCTGAAAGGTCCAGGAGGATGAGGGCGGCTATCTCTCCTTTGTCCATGAGGATCCTGATGTCGTCGGTGGCGGCGATGAGGGCGGTCTCAGTGTTGTGGTTGCTGCGGAATCCGGATTGAGATGGGTCCAGAATGTTGTTGTCTTCGAGGTAGCGGGTCAGCTGACTGTTGACGATTTTCTCCGTGACTTTCACCGGGAAGGGGAGCAGGGAGATGGGCCGGAAGTTCTTGAGGTCTTTGGGGTCCGCCTTGGGTTTCTTCAGTAGGGCGTTGATCTCGGCGTGCTTCCAGCTCTTCGGGAAGGTTGCTGTCTCGAAGGAGATGTTGATTGTTTTCCAGAGATGGGGTGCGATGGCTGTGCTGGCTTTGTTGAAGATGTGGTGAGGGCTTGGGTCGGATGAGGATCCTGAGTGGATAGAGTTCATGGTCTTGATGGTGTCTTCGTCGCTGACGTTGGACCAGGCAGTCAGACGACTGATGCGGGTGGGGGGCGCGGGGGTGGTGGTCTAGGTGGCAGAGGTGTCGGTGTCGAAGCTGTCGTGGATGTCGGTGATCTTGCGGTGAAAGAAGGTGGCCAGTGAGTCGCACTGCTCTTGTGATGGTGGAATGCCATTGGTGTTGGAGCTGGGGTTGGAGTGCTCTTTCACGATGTTGAAGAGCTCTTTGCTGTTGTGTGCGTTGTTGTCTAGGCGGTCCTTGAAGGTGGTCCTCTTGGTGGTATTGATGAATTGGTGGTGTCTGCAGGTGGCGCCCTTGTGGACGGTGTAGCTGTCTGGTGTTCGGTCGCAGAGCCAGTTCTTCTCCAGCCTTCGACAGGTGCGCTTGGAGGTCCGGAGGTCTTCGGTGAATCATGCGGCTTTCTTGTTCGTGTGATTGGTTGCGGAGGTCTTGAGTGGGTCTAGGGTGTTGGCGCAGTTGTTGATCCACTGTTTGAGGTCGATGGCAGCTGTGTCTGGGTCGGTGGGGTCTGCGGGTAGTTCCAGGGCGAGGGCGGAGGTCAGTTGGTCCTTGGTGATCTTGCTCCAGCGGCGGCGTGGCAGCTGTTGGGTGTGGTGGTGTGATCACAAGGTGCAAGAGAGGTTGTTAACCCTTAGTCCAGGGTTAGAAGAGGCTGTGGCTATAGCAAAAAGTATTGAGCACACTGCTTTTTGTGTTAAGGAAGTGAAAGGTAACAAAGAGTCAGCATCGGAAGAGAAACATATTAATGAAATTAAAGATGAAGATGATATTGTGAAAGTAGAATACAAGAGCAATGTGGTTAAACCTAAGATTAAGAAAGAAAATTTCAGATGCTACAGATGTGGGAATGCTAATCATCTAGCTAATTTCCCTACGTGTCCTGCCAGAGGAGTTCAGTGTAGGAAATGTAACACAGTGGGACATTTATTCTAAAGTGTGTAATTCCAAAGATGTAGGCAAAGGTGTACATGCTGTCTACGATCAAGCCACGGAAGCTGGAGACAACAAATTCATATTTCAGGTACACAGTAAAGATGAGATAATTAGTTGTCCTATCTGTGAAATACAGTTAGATGGGAAAAATGTCATGGCTTTTGCAGATTCCTGTTCCCTGTACACCCTCATAGAGGAAAACACTTTTCAAAGTTTGTTTAAGGAAGGTGAATACATGTTAGATAATCCTGATGTGCATCCAGGGGGGTACAACAAAGATCCCATTCCCTTAGTAGGGATGGTGAAGATGCGTACCATGTTTAAAGGCAGACATACTTGTGGTAAGGTTTACATTACTACGAAAGGAAGTAACTTACTGGGGTGGAAACACCAGAAAGAGTTAGGCATCAGGCTTGACCCCAATAATGTATAACAGGTGTTGCTGGTTGATAGATTCTTGACAGGAAAAGAGATATGCAATGAATTTCCAGAGGTATTCACTGAAAATGTGGGTTTGCTGAAAAACTACTTGCATAAAATTAAACTAATAAAAGATGCTGTTCCAGTCACTCACAAGACCAGGTCCATTCCTTTGGTAATGCGGGTACTGTTGAAAAAAGAACTGTAGAAACTAGAGGGGCTGGGCATTATCCAGGCAGTAGAAAGTTCAGAATGGTTGGCCCCCATTGTTATTACTTCTAAAAAAGAGAGTAATGAGATCTGCATGTGTGTGGATCTCAGGAGTCTCAACGACAAAATTTGGGTATACAGGTACCCCAAAATCAATGAAATGTTGTCTGTAATAAATAATGCTGAGTATTTTTCTGTACTAGACCTCACATCAGCATACCATCAAGTTGCATTACATCCAGATTCTCAAAACCTCACGGCATTCACCACACCTTTTGGACCCTACAAATTCCTAAGGATGCCGTTTGGGTTGGCCTCGGTCACGGCAGCTTTTCAAAGAATAATGCAACATGTTCTGAGGGGTTTAGAAAAATCCATCTGCTTCCAAGATGACATCCTCGTGTATAGATCAGATAAGGAAGAACACAATTGCAATTTAAGAAAAGTATGCACCAAACTTATTGAGGCAGGTTTCACCATTAAGAAGAACAAGCGCAGGATTGGAGTGGCATCAGTTGAATTTCTAGGACATAACTTGTCCGGTGAAGGCCTGAAACCTAAACTGGATCTCATAGAGGCTGTGGTAGAAGCTCCCATTCCGGTCAACAAAGAGGAAATAAAATCCCTTTTAGGATTGGCAGAGTATATGTCCAAATTCATTAAAAATGTCTCACATCTAGTACAACCAATCGGAGACCTATTAAAAAAAGAGAATACATTTGAATGGTTGCCCACCCACAACAGTGCATTCATGGAGCTAAAAAAGGCTATTGCTACGGCACCCTGCATAGGAAACTTTGATAGTACCAAAGACATGTTCCTCACTACTGATGCCAGCAAGAGAGGCATTGGTGCCACACTTTCTCAAATGCAAGGAGGGAAAGAGAAGATCATAGCCTTTGCCTCCAGGACACTCAAAGATGCAGAAATTAACTACTCCAAAATTGAGAAGGAGGCATTATCCTGTTTTTGGGCCACAAATCATTTAAAAAAATTCTATGGGGTATTCCGTTTGTGCTCAGGACAAATCCCAAACCTCTGGTGTCATTATTTTCTTCTACGGACATTGAAAAAGCTACACCCCGCATTGGCAAATGGCTAGTGTCAAAATTTTAACTTCAAAATCGAGTATGTTTTAGGCAACAAATATCAGGTAGCTGACTATCTTTCATTATTACCCCTCGACAAACACATTGAGGAAAGTACAGAAGAGTGTGACATCCTGCAAGTAAACATTCCTGCCATTTTAGAAGAGGAATGGAACACTCTCATGTCTAAGGATGTCACCCTAAGAATATTTAGAGAAAACATAATTAAGGGTTGGCCCAAGAAATGTAGTGACCTCCCTTTGGAGTTACAACCATTTTGGAACGTCAGAGATGAACTGTCACTTGCAGGGATCAATGTGTTCAAAGCAGACAAGGTAATTCCCCCGAAAGAACTCAGGGAGCACATCAGTGAAATAGCTCATGAGGGCCATCTGGGTAGAAGCCTTACTAAAAGCAAGCTTCGCTCAGGATATTGGTTTCCTGGCATGGACACTTGCATAGAGGAATTGGTTAAAGGGTGCCATGCTTGTGGTCTCAGCGATAAAACCAAAAGCACACGGAAAACACCTGTGGATCCTGTTCATTTGCCTATTAAGGCGTGGGAGAAATTAGGCAAGGACATTATTCGCCCCCTTCAAATTCCAGGACTACAAGAGAGATTCATTTTAGTGTTAGTAGACTATTTCTCCAAATGGATCACTCTTAGATTTGTCAATAAAGTAAACACCAAAACGATTATACTTTTCTTATCTGACAGTTTTGCGAATGAAGGCATTCCTCATAGGCTCATCACTGACAATGGGGTACAGTTGGTTTCCGAGGAAATGAAAGAATTTCTTAGCAGTTTGGCAATAAAACACATTTCTACCCCATTAAATTGTCCTCGTGTGAATAGGTTGGTGGAAGGCTGCAACAGAATGATCAAAGAGTCTCTACAATTGGCAATGGTTGCACGCAAACCCATTGTTCAGTACATTAAAGACACTATCTGGTCATATCACATCACACCCAACAGTGTGACTGGCTACTCACCTTTTTGTCTTCTAAGAGGACGCAAACCAGAATCCAAACTTACACCTAACTGGTTATTTGAAGACAACTCAATTGTAAGGGATGACATGTTAACCAGGGAAAGAATTGAGTGCCACCAGAATAAGTACAAACGAATATATGATTGTAGATGGGGAGCCAAGTCACATGATTGGGAAGCAGGTCAACTAGTCCTAGTCAAAAGACCTCACAAGAGTGCAAACAGGTACAATAAATACTATGGTCCTGATAGAATAAAGGATGTCAAGAAAAATGTGGTCACCATGTCTGATGGTAGAATGTGGAGCATGGACAGATTAGCTCCATATTCAGAGCAGAGTAGTGGTAACAAGTTGGATGAGAGGTCCAAGGTGCAAACCAGCATTCCAGAAGTCAAACGCAGTGTCAGAAATGTGAAATCACCCAAGTGGCATGGGGACTATGTCATGAAATAAAATGTCATGGGTCATATCAGTTCTTTGGTACAATGTCAGAAAACAAATTAATTGACAAACTCAATGACAGAATTGTATCTCATGTGGCATTGGCCCTTGTCATTAAACCCTGACATGGGTCCCCATTCAGTTACTGCTCGTATACCTATACTGCTCAGTTTAGTTTCCTCCCAGGTCCCTTTGGATCCCTCACCTCTCTATCCTTTGGTCTATATTTCTGCCCCTATCCCTCTGCCTTCTACCTCCCCCTGCTTTCCTTCCTCGCCTTTCCTCTCCTTTCCCTCTCGGATTTTTCTCACCCTTGGGGAAGAAGGTGTGTTATAATCTCTCCTGTCTTTCTCTGTCCCACCTGGCCTTTCCCTTTCCTTCCCTGTCCTCCGCTTCCAGGTTGGTATGTTCTAAACCTCCTACACATGGTACTGCCTGAGTATGGTGACAGGAATGTACCTTAGAATGTCGGGGACTGTGGGCTGAGGAGCGCCAGGCTAGGCAGCTTGAGGAATTGTCTTTTAATAAACCTACGTTTCTAATTCATCTACCTTGTGGATTTTTTCCTACAGTCAACTCCATTCATCTTGACTCTATAGTCCCGTGTGACTTGTCAGATCACCATTGCATCACCTTCCTCATCTCAGATTCTGGGAGAGTTAATAAAATCCAGCCAAAGAAACGCAGACACTGGAAAAGAAGCCTGCGAAACATGAACTTGTGTGATCGATTGCCCATAGTGATAACATCCTGCCCCCTCCCGTAGACATGTTGAATGCCCATAAACTTACAGATCATTATAACCGCTCCATGACAAGCAAAGTCTCCAAACCTTGGTACAATGGTAGTCTAAATAAAGAAAGAAGAAATATGAGAATAGCGCAAAGATTGTGGAGATCCCCTCCCTCCCTCGAACATCTCAACCAGCTGAGATCATTAAGAAATATCTACAATAAACGCATTTGATGCTCTCAAGCTACATATTTCAGAAACCAACTAGAGCAAGCAAACAAATTGACCAAAAATATTGTTTGAACTCAAGCTTCAATCAAACAGGCAGCCTAACCTTTTCTCAGTGGGTCCCTGTCCACTGCCTACCTGTGAAGAATTTGCGGACTTCTTCTTCTAAAGACAACTAAGATTGAATCTGAACTATGGCAAGCGTTGGAGCACCTACCAATCACACCTCCTATCACCCTAATTCCTCCTCAGTCTGATGTGATCCCGCCCGCTCAGGCTTCCCCGCAAAAAACAATGCTTCCTTGAGCATATTCAAAACCTTGGATGAAAGCACTATACGCAAATCTTTTGCTAATCTGAACACCATCTAACCACTTTAACAACCCCTTGCATTCAAACTTTTTCTCTGAGATCAGATCCTCCATACTCCCACTTTGGAATAAGATAGTCAATGCCTCACTACTGCAAGTTGGTATTCGGATGTGTAAACTCTGGGAAGGCCACCCCTATTCTAAGAAAAACATCTGCAGATCACTCTGACCTACACAATTTCCGCCCAATTTGCAACTTTCCCACGGTGACAAAGCTCGTCGAGAAATATGTTCATGTCCAGCTTTGTAACCACATTGATCAATTCCGACTTCTACACCAATTCCAATCCGGCTTCTGTCAGGATCATGGATTCTGCTCTCACATTTTAGACGATGTGCTAGGAATGCTTGTTCTGAATGAATCCTACCTTTTGATCCTCCTCGACCTCTCATCAGCTTTGATACATTTAAGCAGGATAATCTAATCGACCTATTGGCGCACAGTATGGGGGTTTTGGAGGGTGTGAGTGCGCCTCATCCAGAACATTGCTCAGATGTAAAATAAACAGATTGAACAATGTAGGAGCAAGGACACAGCCTTTTTTTACGCTTCATCTTGTTAGAATGGTTAGAGTTAGGCCCTTATTTGTACCCAGGTTAACCTTTGTCCAAGTGTCAAAATACAATAGCTGTGGTGATCGTAGAAGTTTGGCTGGGATGTTCCATAAGATGCCAATTTACACCACAGCATATCACTGTCAACATGGTCGAAGGCTTTTGAAAAATCAATAAAGCATGTGTAGAGCAGTTGATTTTTCTGAGTGTGTTTTGTTTTTAGGGCACAAAGGGCCACAAGGTTGTCTGTTATGTTCTAACAAGGACAGAAACTTGTTTTATTGTGTAAAATCCGGCCCTATTCCTCCACCCAGTTTTTCAATTCTTGTAATAGAATGCTGGCGAAGATCTTTGCATCAGTGTCTAATAATGCAATCCAGTGATAGCTGTCTGGGGCTAAAAAAGGGCCTTTTTTTGTAGATTGGGTGGGGGATTAACCCTTTCCAAGACTCTGGTATGCAATTTTCATGAAGGCAGTAGTTGTATAGTTGCCAGAGTATTTTGCTCCATAAGTCTGGATCATGCTTGTAGATTGAGGCAGAACCCCACTTGTGCCAAGCACCACCTTTGTCTCTTATTTTCTTTATTTGCACCGTAATAGTGGCTTGGAAAGGACAAGAACTGGAATCTCTGCCTTGTTGTTTATACATGGCAGGGCTCGTTCGGTGCTGTGATTTAATGATCCAATGTGTGCAATCCACGTTTGTTGTGGGACGTTATTGCCAACAGTACAAGCAAAGCCAACCTCTAGCTAATTGATTAAGGCCCACAAAGTTTTGTTGCTTTTTGAATTGCAGGCTTGTACAATTTAGATCCAGTTTTGCTTGTTCCTTGCACATTTTGCCTCCTAAATAACTTTCTTATGTTACTTCCTGGTCTCTGTAAATGTGGGAGAAGGAGAGCTGGATGTGTGTAAGTGTTGATTTGTCTTTGCAGCTTTTGAGGTGCACTTCTGTCTTTTGAGAGCTCTCTTGTACCATCTGCTGTCGCCAGTTGTGGGAATGGAAATGTTTCCATTATCCTTGCTTGTGCATTATTCTATGTAAGTTAGCATTCGTGGCACCATTTTATGTTTGCCCGCCATTTTGAATCATGTTCAAAACTGTTCCTCGCCTTTTCGAGAAACGGGTTATGGTTTGTTTTGTTTCTCCATGGTTGGGCCTTGTTTTACTAATGAATACACTTTTCTTATTAACGCATACCTTTCCCACTAGATAGAGGCCTCCTCCCACTAGTCTACTGGTGGGCACGGACAGAGCGACCTTGACGAGGAGATAGTGTGTTCCCAGCCTCAAAATGGAAACCTATCCTTCTGTATTTGTTTGTTTAGCTGCATCTGCTTGGAAAATTCCATTATGGCTGTGTCTCCATTAGTTCTGAATTGTACATGATGTATCTCTATGTTTGCTGAGGCCAGTCCCTCTGCCAAACTCTTAAGAGACTGGGCAGACCAGGCTCTGCTTGAGTTTATCTGAATAAACATATATTGGAGTGACCCGGGTGACCCTAAGCAGATCACTTCCTTTAGTTGGCACCTGAACAGGGACTCCTTTGGGTGAGTGACCCATCCCTTTCCGTGGACGGGTGGGGAGGTCGAGGCTATTGTCGGGTCGGACGGACTGATCAGGGATCTCTGCATGAGATGGTTTCTGTATTCACAGCTGCCCTTTCGGTCCTGCTGGACTGTGCCTTGCCCAGTGGTCATCCCGATTGGAGTCCTGAATGGCAAAACCCTTGGATCTGACCGTTTGGTCTGAAGATTCGGCAGTGGAGAATACATTTGTTTTGACCTGCATATATCAGGTGAGTTTGTTTTGGTTCCTTGTGGAGATGGTACCATTTTCGTTTGTATTTGGTATGGTCTAATGGCCGTCTTTTGGATAAAACGTTTGCAAAAGTTTTGCCAGGCATAAAATAGTGAATTTGTTTTCTTTGAGAATGCCTGGAATATGTAAATTGGTTTCTTTGTGCTGTCGCTATTGTTCTGCAGATGCTCAATTGGAAGAAGCTCAGCTGGGGCCTATGGAAGGCACTCCTAATTTTGATATGTATGTGAAACATGGTTTTGGCCCTATTATGTTTAATACATTGTGGCACAAATATACGAGGGACAATGCTGAGTTGCAGTGGCCGTTGATGGGCACTTTTGATGCACAAAAAAATGGGTTTTTACAGGAAAAATTGTTTGCGAAGTGAAGTAGGCAGTCTATGTTTGCTTCCCTTGGAACGTGGCAAAAGGAGGCTAAACAGAGACGATTAAAGATGGAAAAGGAGGCACGAAAGGGGAGAATGCAAACATTGCCTCAGAAAGCTGTAGCACATGATAGAGAGAAACAAGAGATAGGGATTGAACGTGAAGATAGGAGGTTTCGATTGCATATTGATAAATCTTATGTAGCACAAGAAGAAAATGATACTTTAGTAGAGGAATTATTAGATAGTCAACCCCCACCTCCGTACACCCCACAATATATATAGCCCACTGTTCCCTTGCCCTCACAGCCTCCTGTTGCTGTTGCTTTTACTGTCTCTGTTCCTGTATCTACTGCTGCTTTTTCGACAGCCGTGGCATCGGCTTCTCTTCTTTCTTTTCCTCCTGCTTCCTCACCATCCGCAGCAACTGTGACTGTTAGCACCCCCTGATGCCCATTGTTTCAGCATCTTTCTCGCCAGCATTTTCTCCTGTGACGCAGCCCTTACCATCACTGATACCTGTCACTCCAGTTGCCTCTCCTTCCCTGGTTTTTCATCCCCCGGTTTCCTTGAGTGATGGGATGCTTATGCACAGGCTTGGAGACAGAGATTAGACTAATTTAAAGAGCGTGTGTGTCCATATGTGCGATCTGAAGTGGGAGGTGCAGAAAAAAAGGTAGTGACCTGACGCCCCATTTAGGACGTTGAAGATTTGTGGAATGTGATGAAAGATTACGAGCCTTTGGTACAACAGCATGCCCTTAAGCATATGTCTGCTACTCTGATTAGTCTTTGGGAGCAGTGTTTCAAACATGCAGCATCACAAATTTTATACGATATTAAAGATCATGTATATGTTACTAATATGGAGCCTGGTCAAGTTTTTGGTAGTATTACAACATTGATTGCTTACTGGGGTAGGCTACTTAAGAAGAGCCCCACTTCGGTATCTCATTTTCCGATGCGGGAGACGCACCCTATGTATCACCCCGAAATACCAGTGTTAACGGATCAGCGCGGTATTGTCCCTAGACCAGGTGTAGTGGCACCTTTTCAAGAACAATGGGTTTGTACTCCATGGAAAAGGAGTGAAGTTTTGTCACTTAAGACTCAGTTACCTGATCAGAGAAAGAATCCTACTGCATATTATAGAGACTTGACTGGAGCTGCCTCTTCAACAGTAATGACGCTTGCGGATACTAAAATGTTCTTTAGTTTATTGGTTCAGGTTGATATTTGGAAGCAAGTGCATGCACAAGATTATGTTGCGGAACTGGGTGGTACATGGGATCAAATTAAAGTATGGGATCAGGAGAGGAAGCACGGTGATAAGCCTAAGGCCGAGATACTCGCTTTTGCCAGACCGCAATATCACGTATATGCATTCTCTTATTCCACCGAAGAAGGTTGATTGGGATAAGTTAACGGCTTGTTGCCAGAAGAAAGGTGAGAGTGTGTCTGATTTTTTCACTCGGTTTGAAGATGTGTTTCTGGATTATAGTGGGCAGGATTTGTCTATTGAGGGATGTGTCCAGTTGTTTGTTAATAGATTTGTTTCCAATTTGCTTCCTGAGGTTGTGACTCGATTGCAGGCTTCTGAAAGCACTTGGTCCACCTCATCCCCTTCTGTTATTTTGAATATGGTGCAGTATTATGAGCATAGGGAAAATGAGGATAAAGAGAGGACAGAGAAGAAGCACAAGGATTTGAAGATAAAGGTGTTGTTGCAGCAGGCTTCAAGAGGGAATGGTAGAGGACATGGTGGTTTGGCCAGACAGCTTCCACGCACTAGCAGGCAGCCGAATACAATGCCTTTAGAGCTGACTCAATGCCCGTATTGTAGAAAAGAGGGACACTGGCATAGCAAGTGTTCCGTGTTGTTGCAGAAGGTGGCAGTCCCTAGAAGACGAGGTTCTCGAGGACAGGGTCGGGGAGCTGTTGGGGCAGACCAGGCTCAAAATGCTGCAGCCTCGCAGGGTCGTTCTGATAATAATTATTTTGATGACCCATGGGCGGACAGTATTATCATGATGATGATGACACAGATGAGGTGACAGGAATGTCTTACAGCTAGGACAGCAAGGGACAGAGTGAGAGACCAGTCCCGATACCTGTAGATCAATGCGGTCCTTATGTTACTGACGATTTGCACAGCCCGGCTAGGAAGTTTTGGTGGATACAGGTGCAACAAACAGTTCTATTTCTCGTTTCTTGGTCCCTGGTGCGGCTCTGTCTGGCCATATTAATGTTTCTGTAGGTTTCTCTGGTGTACCGGTTGTGAGCCCCATTTCAAGACCTCTTGCATTGACTATTGGTCCTTTCACTGTGGATTCACTATTCTTATTGACATCTAATTGTGGAGAGAATTTTATGGGTTTGGATTTGTTGAAAAAATTGCATGCTACGATGTATTGCTCCCCGGCAGGTGTTTACATGACAAGGGGTCCAGATGAGGTACGTGCTACATAGTGTCTGTCCAAAGATGTGCCCCTTCCTGATGAGTTTAAAGATGTGCCGCCCACTTTGTGGGCAACAGGCAACACAGATGTGGACCTGTTACAGATATCGCCGGTTTCGATCCAAGTTAAAGACAATGCTATTTTACCTCACATCCCTCAGTATAAAATACATCAGGCAGGTGAGCAAGCTTTATTGCAAATTGTACAGGATTTGATTGAGAAAGAAGTGATTGAGGAGACGACTGTTAATGTTTGTAATAGCCCTATTCTTCCCATTCTAAAATGGACACCTTCGGGTTCCTCTGGTGATCATGCAGATGTTTATCATTTTGTGATAGATTTGCGTGAAGTTAATAAGATAGTAGTTCTTCAGTTTTCTGTGGTTTCCGACATTACTACTCTTTTGACAATGATTCCTTCTACTGTCCATTTTTTTCTGTCATTGACTTGAAAAATGCATTCTTCAGTGATCCTATCCATCCAGATAGCAGATATTTGCTTGGTTTTGCACTAGCTGGCAGAAGCTTTAGATTCTGTCAAGCTCTTCAGGGCTATGCTGAGAGTCCAAGTATCTATAGTCAAGCTTTAAAGAGGCAATTGGATTCCCTTTCGCTTCCTACAGGTAATGTATTGGCTCAGTACGTTGACGATCTCCTCATCGCTTCTGACACAGAACAAGGTTGCAGGGATAGTACAGTTAAATTGTTGTTGCATTTGGCACAGCACGGACATAAAGTGTCCCTTTCCAAATTTCAGTATTGTCGACAGGAGGTCACCTATTTAGGCCACCTACTGTCGAAGGAGGGTAGGAGACTGACTCCTGAGTGCATCAGTACCATTGTTTAAATGCCCATACCCCAGACTCAGAAAGATGTGCGCGCTTTCATTGGTATACAAATGGCTGCTTTTTCCTACTATTTTTAATATTTTGTTATTTTCACTGTTAATTTCTTTGGGAAAACCTTGAAGAGTTTACACATATACCCTGTGCTGAATTTTGAATTTTGTCTACTTTTCAGAAATATATAGTTTTTCTGGATCACCTATGAGAGTCACATTGGTTTCCATCATAAACTGGCAGTAGGTTAAAAGCACAAAAATAGGAAAAATTGACTATCTCTTTGAAAAATGCCAAAAGTGTGTTAACAAATTATGTTTTTTGATTCAGCTCTACAAGATGGGAAGGTGGTGACTGTAGAACAGAAAACCGTTTGTCGATAGCATTTCTATGAGACAAACCAGACACTTTTATCCACAGCACTTTTTTCCTATTTTGTCTGCAAAAACTCAACATTTAGCTATATTTTGGTTATTTTCTCAGTCCCATCCAAGAAAATCAGCAGACCCTGTTCAACTCTAGACTCCCCAGGATGTTGGAAAAAAAGGACGCAAACTTGGTGTGGATACCCTATGTGGACAAAAAGTTATTGAGGCCTAATCAAAAACTACCCCAAATGAGGGCTCAGTACTGGGGAGAGGCCCAGCAGTTAAGGGATTAAAGATAATAGGCCACTTTGTGAGCCTTTAAAGATGGGATGGCGCCTTCGGTCCCATCTGCTTTGTATGGCGGTGATGACCGTAACCTTTTCATACAAATATAAAACTGCTAAGGTAAGTCTTACTTGTAAAAAGAGCATGTTGTAAATGTCTTCATTTCTTGCAGACCCCCACAGAGCTGTATTATTTAAGTGAGCACAAGCAGAAGAAAATACCACATTAAGTATTGGCCAGAGATTAAGGTGCAGAGGTTAGAAAAAACTGACCAGGGTCAGATATCACTAGTTTCTTTAAAATGTCCCTTTTCAGAGTGGTCCTTTTTAGATGCTGGAGAATTGAATCCGCACTCCAGAAGAGACGTGGTAGGTTGTGTGAATATTAATGAACCTGGAAAATCAATAATATACAAATAACATTGATAAAATACACAGGTTACCAAAGTTTTAAAACTAAATGACTCACAGTTGGTAGCTATGTAATATGTCTACTTACGTATAGTCAGAAACATTGAGTGAAGCTTTGTAGGAAACTGTTCCCATTGCTCCAAAGAACCACTGTAGGGCAATGGAGGACTGATGCCACTTGCCAGACCGTCACAAGCATTGGATTCCTCTTCATTTCCAAGAGATTCAGTGCTGGCGAGTCACAGCTATCTGATGTGTTTCCCAGCCTGCTCACCCTCCATTCCCACCCATCTATCGGATACCAAGCACTGATTTGCTGCATGCTCCCACATTTTCTTGGCTGTCATGCCTGACACCAACCAGTGTTTGTGGAAGAGTGCATTCTAACTTCCTCCTTTTACTGTGTGCTACCCAGATACATTCTGGAGCAAGAAATGGAGGACCAGGAGTTGGGTCAAACGGTTTGTTTCACCTCCAAAATCACCATCTCATAGGTTTGGACGTCCCTGATGGGGAGTTCCACGAGCAAGAAATGGTAGGCTATAGACTACACTCACACCAACAGTACGTGCCTGGGAGGGGAAGCAGGACTATTCATCATGTAGATGTAGGAAACTGCTTAAGCAAGTTATAAATTCATACACCCCTAATAAATAAATGGTTCACATATCAACTCAAAGTTAAGGTCAAATAGAAGAAATTACAAAAGGCATGGCAAAAGTACCCACGTGAAATAAAATCAGGGCTACTTAAAAGTTCCACTAAGGAATACAAGGCCAGTATCCCAGAGACAACAAAAAAACATGGTTGCCGATCAGGACTGAAATTGTCACAGAGATTTTGTGTGGGCTGATTCAAACACATCATTACGTCAAGATGGTCCCTCATTCAAACTAAAGGAAATGATAAAACATATCTGGGATCCCAAAATGGAGAGGAAACTAGAATCCCATTATATTCAAGGAGCTTTCTATGGGGGAAGTTTAGTTGATTATAAAAAACGCAAATGCTGCCTTATGTCTGCCAGATCTATTTCCCTATATATTTATTAAAGAGCTCTCAGAAGATTTAACTACAATGATTACAAATTTCATCAATCACTCCACTGATAAAAAGTACAACTTGAAACCAACTACTGTAAAAGCGACTTATATACATCCAATATCGTTGCATTATAGAAAATCTTAGAAAAACAGATACTGTATAAGTACAAGTATACTTGGGATATAACCACTTGGTAGGGCAGTGGCAGTCAAGTTTTTGTCAGATTTACATCCAGAGAAATGAAGATGGCAGTCCGGTTGTTCAGGTAACCATTTGCAAGATTGTGGACAAACGTTATTGGGCCCTCTAGACAACCTTGTTCATAAAGTACAATTGGAAACACTGAATGAAGTATCAATGTTATCAAAGATGCTGAGTAGATTATTTTGGAGACAGGCAGCCAAGGCTCTGTATGAGGGAAAGGTTGTCCCCTACTAGTCTGCATGACGTCCTTGAAGGCTAATGTATGCCAGCTTCTGAAAGATGAAATATCTGAACAGGACTGAGGAAATTAAAAGAAAATTGAAGACTGGGTGGATTACGAATTATGATTCAACAGAGTTTCTCACAGTCAGGACTGAGTTCTCCTTGAGCAGAGGGAAAAACAGGGACATGACCATTAGAGTTGGGTTGTTGGGAAATGCTCCAAATGCTTAAATTAAAACACTGGGTGCACCTTTTGGGCCAAATATGTCTAGGGACAATGGGGTAAATATTATTGGCTAATTACCATCTGAAACCTCTGACAAGAGTCCCTCTATTACAGAACACATCAAACAGAGCTCAGATTGGCAGAGAAATATTTGAAATAAAGATCAGGTACTGCAATGTCCTAGTAATTGGGACAACATCGAGAAATAATGATAAACTACAAGTGCTTTAACAGTCAGCAGAGAGTGTAGGTATGCACATCAGAGGTGTAACATGACACACAGCTGTAATAGCTTCCAGCTTAAAAGTCAGTATTTGACATTGTCTCTGGTTCCCTGATAGATAAGAAAGATTACAGTTTCATATGCTGAGGTGAACTCGGAGACCCAGTACAAGATCTTATTTTTTCTATGATGAAAATAAAGGACTTAACTCCCACCAAGTATCCCATTTCCTAAGTAAAGATAAGATCTCCTGTGAGGCTTGGCTAGATAGGGAGGGTGATGAGGGCACCACAAGGCTGAATAGGATGAAGTGGGGTCCCTCTAAAGGCTTAGGTCTAAGAATCAAAAGATATGGGCAGGTACAGATTAAAACATCTAGAAGCAAAGTCCTTTCCTCAAAATGGTCACTTTGCTGCTTTTGCCACTCTATTTTTCTTTGTTGAGAATTAGGGCTTGATTTAGTGTTTGGTGGATAGATTAATCAAACACAATATGCTGTATAGCCTGGCTTCCTAATTATAAATGCATTATATTCTATAGCACTTGTAATAAGGTGGACAGGATTTCTGTCAAATTTTGACAGACTAATCTGTCCATTAAACTATAAATCAGGCCCTTAGACTCTTTTCTGGAGTTTAAAGTACTCTGGCAGTGAAAGGTTGGAAGAGGAGGACAGACAAGGTTTCACAAGGGCGGCAATCTGAATGGTGTAAATGCGCACTTCAGCCTTCACATAACATGTGACATTTATGGTGTAATCTCTGCACCAATGTAATGTGAATTTTCCAAAGAATCAGATATGAATCACAGAGGTGTGAGTGCAAAAAAGCCAGTAAATCTAGTAAAAAAAGGAACTACGCAAAGAGATGCACTTTGTTACACTTACTTACAAGAACTACTTTTTGCACCTCAAAGCAAGAGTGGGAAGTTGGTCAGGCATGTGCATTGTCACGGCTAGATTGAAAACCAAGGGGCCTATGTATCAAATTCTCTATTTGCGATTCTCAAATAGCGATTTTTTGAGAATCGCTATTTGGGAATCGCAAATGAGATGTAAGTAAAAATTCTCAAATTGTTAGCGATTCTTTGGCATTCTTTAATTGCGATTAGCAAATTGTGAATTGCAATTAAGGAATACCTTCCCATTCATTCCTATGGGCCAGGAGGCCCATAGGAATGAATGGGAAGACATTCTCAATTAGCGATTCGCCATTAGAGAATCGCAAATTGAGAATAATTTCAAGGGTGCAAGGGTATCATAAGGACACCCTGATGCACCCCTGAAATGAGCATGTGTGCGCATGTGGCGCACATACATGCCCTAGGGGCATGTATGTGTGCCACATGGCACTTTGAAAAATGCCAAAAAGTGCATCTTTCAAAGAAATCGCAAATTACCACCAACTTGAAGTTGGTGGTAATTTGCGATTTCTTAAGGAGAAATCGCACAACTTGGGTGCTTGTTACATCGCATTTAAGGAATTGCAATTTGCAATTCCTTAAATGCAATCGCAAAATAGAGAATCGCAAATTTGCGATTCTCTAATTTGCGATGCCCTTTTGGGATGATAAATCCCAAAAGGCCTTTTCCCGTTCGCAAACGGGCCGATTCTGAGAATCGGCCCGTTTGAGAACGGGAAAAGGGCTTAATACATATGCCCCCAAAATCCGTCCTTACAAAAATGTTCAAACCAACTTCACACTTCAAAGCGGTACGAATAGAATGGGGCAATAGGGCATGGTTGAAACATTTCTGCTCATTCTGCTCTGTAAACAGACCCAGCCATAAGCCAACCAGGAAAATGCCAGAATAGCCAATCTGGGACTGTGCCTGGTGAAAAGAGCTACTGGTATCACGCTAATTAATTAACTAGTGGCTTCCATTATGAATGTGGTCCTGCTGACACATCTGTTATTTCTATGTACTTGTTCCTGATTTGATACAGTGCTTGGATGCTGAAGGGTTCCAGCGCTATATCAAAAAACAATGATGAAAGGGAAATGCCTCTTAATCATTTTGAACATATGTTCTCACTCCTTCACTTTGCCACATCTAGTATCTAAAAGAGAGCTTTAGCAAGTGCTGCAAACACGTGAGTGTCTATTCCCTGTTGTAGCTGTCAGGAGCCAAGAAGGAAGGAAGAAGAAGGAGAGTGCCAGATCTCATAATGTGTTTTCCATCCCTTGAGATGGCTGGAAAAGGGCATAATCGTCTACCAATATTCAGCAATGGTATTTAGCAGCTTCATTGCGAATGTTGAGAGGTGGACAGACAAATTATTCAGGACAAGGAACAGTTTTGTTATTTGGCCCTAAGAGCAACAACACTTATAACATGAATGTCTCAATCCTGCTTACTTTTTCCTCTGAAAATCTCAGTTTCACAACACTCCCATTTCTTTTCTTGACACAACTCCACCTGTAACATATACACTTCCTTCCATCCCATACCATCCCATATTCACTCCACCTATCCATATTATGCTCTTAACACCGGAAATCATCCCCATAACTTTATACCCACATAATGTTCAATCCTCATTTCATATTCTAGTTGTCCTTTCCACCACATTTCATACTGTTGACCTTCACAATCTACTTGCATAATCAGCCACATGGTGCAACTCTGGAGCAACTCTTTGAATTGTGCTTCTGGGTTCCAGCATTCATGGCACTGTGCCATCATTGTTCCTATTATTAAGAAAGGCAGTTGTGCCAATCCTAATTGCTATAGGCCAGTGTCATGATTGGATTCGGTTGTGAAGGTCATGGAGTGGGAGGTGCCCAACTGTATGATCACATGGATGGATGAAACCCATATCTTCTCTAGGGTACAGTTCAGATTTCCAGGAGGTCCTTGGTATGATGGAGCAGCGTCTTAATCTCCACCTACTAATTTGGAAATACACCGTCATTAAGTGAGGCTCTATCTACCTGGCCTTCATGGACCTCTCCTACGCTTTTGATTGCATTGTGAGATTCAAGCTCTGGGAAATCTTGGAAGGTTTGGGGGTTTTCTATGTGCTCTTCACTGTGATCTGGAAGCCTTTGTAAGATGTGGCATTAATGGCGCATGCATAGATCCCTTTAGTATATTTTAAGGAGTGAGACAGGGTTGCATGCTCCAGATAGCCTGGATATGGGGGTCCAAGTGCATTTGTGCCACTGATGGTAGTACACCCGAGGAGAAGCATTAAGAGGGGCTGGAGGTCTCCAAATGCGTACAGCCGGACTGGCCTCAGCCCAGGGGATTGAAAAAGAGATTATCATGCTCTTTTTTATAAATTGTGTTTTAATTACTGTTTTATATTGTTTTTAGTTGTCTTAAATACAGCTTTAGACCCAAAATCATTCATGAACTTTTTAATCTCCTTTATTCACTGTGTTGCTTTACAATTTGCACTATTCACTTTAATTCTCTGGTGATAACTAGGGTATCTGAGTCCCCTCTTATTGGTTTTATTTTAGTTTTCCAGAAGGCATAACAGACGCATATGGAGCAACCCAGGGCTTTCGTTGAAGTTTTTGCTTTCTGGCCCCTTGTTCTATATTATTGGGGGTACTCTGTTAGCTTCATCAACCATTTGTGCTAAAGGATTTAATCTGGTTTGGAACTTACACCAGTCTACTTAACTGTATTGTAGCAAATTGAGTTTTGCAATTACATTGTGTGTTTGTGAACTTGTTGTGTTTGTTCTTATCTGTTTTTATGGTTCTTCAAACTGAAATAAAGATGATGATGATGGTGTATCAATGGGCTAGAATCTGCTTTTAATATTTAGGGCAGAGACATGCCAAGGGTCAAGGACAAGGTGGGTTATGCCTTGCTGTATGCTGATGACGCCGTCCTGCTGGCAAGACATTCTAATGGGGTCAAGATTCTGTTGGACACATTTGTTGATTCTATGTTCAGATTAAACCTTGAAACCAATTCAAACAAGACTTTTGTGTGGTACTAAGAACCTCAAGTGCCGCAGTGTGGTCATACAGGTAAATCTATTATTGGAATGCACAAATTCTCCTACATAGGTGTCACAATTGATTTTAAAAGTAGCTGGGGACCATGCGTGTCCAAACGGGCACTGAGGTTTTCTAATGCTGTTAGGTTTTTATTTAATTTGTCTTCCTCTAGCAACAGTAAACCGATTGGTCCTCTGCTCGAAATTTCCAAATGGAAGTGTCTACCTGTTTTAACATATGGTTCTGGGTTGTGGGGTTATAGGGATGTAAGAGCCCTGCAGTTGGGGGAAAACAGGGTTTACAGACTTTTGGTATCTATTTTTTTATTTCGGGCTGCCGATGTAGAGGACTCAATCAATCTTTCCACTTTTTTTTTATGGTGCGCAATATGGTACAACCCATAGGTGGCTGTTAACAGGGAAATCATTAAGGATTGCTTGTTTTGTAGGCTTGGGCTTCGAATCCCAAGGTTCTCATATATTCAAAAAGTTGCTAATAAACTACGTAGGCCCTCACTTTTTGTCAAAACCTAATGTCTAGCCTCCAAAGAGAAAAGCTGGATAAAAGGGAATTGTTTTGCTACTAGGAGAGAAGAGAGGGAAGCCGCAGAACAAGCAAAGGGCACAGGGTCAAGACTGATTTGCATATGGCCATGTCTGAACTGGGGTGGCGTGGTGAGCAAAATAACGATGGATTAAACCCAGATCTGTGACTGGGGGTGAATGTTTTGCCAATGTGCAACATTCCGTCCATCATCTTGTGTGTTTTGCTGTTCACCCTATGTGGGAAGGGTATGCCCAGATGTGGGTCCCGTGCTCACTACGCCACTGGAGTCAAGCTATCCTGGTTGAAGAGGGGTGAAACCCCGAAACCGGTCCTAGGATGCTTGATTCTGGTCCAGGGAAGACATGGCTTGGCAGTTCGGACTGGACTGTTCTCATGAGGCACAGGGTCAAGACTGATTTACATATGGCCATGTCTGAACTGGGGTGGCGTGGTGAGAAAAATATCGATGGATTAAACCCAGATCTGTGACTGGGGGTGAATGTTTTGCCAATGTGCAACATTCCGTCCATCATCTTGTGTGTTTTGCTGTTTGCCCTATGTGGGAAGGGTATGCCCAGACGTGGGTCCCGTGCTCACTACGCCACTGGAGTCAAGCTATCCTGGCTGAAGAGGGGTGAAATCCCGAAACCGGTCCTAGGATGCTTGATTCTGGTCCAGGGAAGACATGGCTTGGCAGTTCGGACTGGACTGTTCTCATGAGGCACAGGGTCAAGACTGATTTGCATATGGCCATGTCTGAACTGGGGTGGCGTGGTGAGCAACATAACAATGGATTAAACCCTGATCTGTGACTGGGATGAATGTTTTGCCAATGTGCAATATTCCATCCATCATCTTGTGTGTTTTGCACAAATTCTGAGCACCTTATGATGTGCATGGCTATGGGAGCAGAACCATACCTGAATATGGCTACTAATAGCTAGGACCCTGTTCTCTTCACCAAATTCAGATTTTACATTATCCAATGCTATTTATATTTTCTCCTGGGGCAATTTGATCTGTCGTCTATTATGATTTGCCCATGTGATGAGTCCTCCACTCAAAGCCTTTTGCACTTTACCGTGTTTTGTACATTTTATGCATTATATGCCAAACGATTTTTAATTCCTATTTTGAGAAGTTTGGGCTTTGTAGGCTCACCCTGTTATTCCCTCAGCAACTTATCTCACCCACTGTATGTTTCTGTGTCAGGTCTTTTGAAAAGATCTGCTCTTTGTCACAGGAACAAAAACTGCTGTTTTAATGCCATTTACCACCTAGTATTTAATATCCGCTGAGTCATGTTTTCTAATGTCTGTGTTATTTATTGACTCATGCTTTTCATATTTAAGTTTGTATGCGTTGTTCTATTTCACTGTTCTTTTTAAATGATCAAATAAAGCTATTACTACAATTTCTTAAGTGGATCTCCTTCAAAATTGTTCTAATCCTCTTCTGTCTCCAGCCACTCATCTCTCCTCCTGCCAACATTACTATCTTTCGACATACCCACTCTCCATCCTGGGCCCTCTTCTTCCCACTCTGTACAGAACACCCTTTGTGACAATTTTGGGGAAAAAAACGCCCACAAATTTAAGTTAAAAAACAGGGGAGCAGAGCGTTTAGAGTTTAGGGTGCCTTAATATTGAACTCCATTGCCTTGAACAATCAGCATGAATTGACCCATTTTGGATTTCATTAACATTTTATAAAAGTTTTCAAAACCTGGCTTTTCACCACTTAAGTCTTATCCGGCTGGAAACTCATTGCTGCTGGACTAGCTTGTCCTTAATCAATGCTACATATAACCAAGAGGCTATATCTAAGACATGCATTTTGAGTCACAAACTCATGATTATTTTTATTGTTATTATTATTGTTGTTGTTTTGTTATTATTATTATTATTATTATTATTATCGTTATCATTATTATAATAATAAAAAATCATACACTGCTTTAGCATCATGTTGTCATGTTATATAAAAATACTAATTTGAAACCGATAACCTATCCTTTTGATCTGCAGGAACAAGTTCCATGAGCAGTGTAGAAAGCCATTAGAAGAACATCATCCAAAGAATTAACCCACAGTTTAGATTTCATGTAACTCAGATATTCCTCCTGAGGCCACTCATATCCTTCATGATTCTGGACACCATCGCCACCAATTGTTAAGGCTGTAACACCGTAGATCTCACAGAAATATCCAGACGAGGTCATTAACCATTCCACTTTCCTCCTACTTTGCACTATGTGACAATTTAATTTGGAGGCGCTATACACAGCCGCCACCCAGCACAAGACAAAGGGTTTCCTACATAGCAAAACCTTGTCTTAAACAGGCAAAATATGGAGAAATGCTTTATTTTTCCTTGTTTTTGCTGTTTCCATGTGTGCTGCATTGTGCAGCACATATAGAAACAGTAAAACGGCATTGATTGTTCATGTGCAGGAAGGCATCCCTTCCTGCACATAAACAATCATTGAAAATAAATGATGTTTTTTCAGCTTCTATATGTGCAGCATTAAGCAGCAACACAGAAATTACAAAGCGCCATTACTGATTGTTTATGTGCAGGAAGGGACACCTTCCTTAATATAAACAATCATTCCCCTACAACGCAGACACCCTTGCAGTATGGTGCGTGTCCCTACCCTTCCATTCACTTGTTTCACACACTCAGCTCTCACGTAGCAATGCATCTGCTACAGTATTTACTTAAACTATGTTTACAGGCTTGCACAGTCGCCCAAACACTTATTACATTTACAGTCCTTTATCACAGATGTTATGCGTTTTTTTCTAATGGCAAGTTTCAGGATATGTTTGATCAACCTGACTGAATTAAAGCGAACATGTTTGGAGTGTAGTCTTGATTTCTGTGGCCTTTAATGACATACACAGTTCCTATTAATCCTTAATCACAATGCAGACCTTTTTTGTAATAAAGATTGTTGTGTGACAAACTATACAGTACATTGGGAAATCGCTTGCAGGAAGGCAAAGTTTGAGCATTATTATTATGATTATTATTATTTTAGAATGCAAAGGATATTGGGGCTCAACATCACACATGTAAAGAGAAGAACGCATGATACTGGAATTAGACAAGACTGAGTCATGGTGAGCAACACCCTCCTACGTGAACTTGCAGATGTCACCTATACAGTATTGACCAGCATACTGTTTTAATTCATACACCGCTGGTTAACGTTAGTACTTTTTTCGAAGCTCATCCGAGTCAAGGTTCCGAGAATGATGACTAGTGCATGTCAGCAAAGTTAGACTTAAGTTTCCAATGGCTACCTTAAGCATGCTTACATTTTTGTGGAAGACCACTGACTCATTGTCAGTGAAATTGCTCTCCCTCCCTCGCAGCTCCACCATTAAGTGAGGCCTTCCCCCAAGCCCCTGCACTCTTGAGTGTTGATGCTCGAGGCCCTCCTCCACCCGCAGGTTTCACCTGCGCCTCATCCCTGGTGGTCCAGTGGACCTCTGTCTCCATTCTCTTGCTCCGCTTTTTCTCTCCTTTTCACTCGTTTTTTACCCTCATCTCAATCTCCCCCTTTCACTCTCCTGTGTCCTCTGTGTCTTTCCTCCACTCTTTCTTGCACTTTTGCTGCCTTATTTGCACTCTCTTTTTGCCTTTTTCCTTTTTCCTTTTTCAGCCCGTTTTTCCCCGCCGCTGCTGCCACCGCGTTCCCTCCCCCCCAGCACGACCAGTGCAACCGGCCCAATCCAGCTCCCCTCCCCGCCTCCCAGCTGTCCAGCCCTCCCCAACCCCTACTTAATGGCGGCCGCACTGCAGGGGCGCCAAAGACAAGCTCGTCTGCGCCCATCCGCGACCCGACTGTGACCAGCGACAGGAACCCTGGATCTCTGCACTGCCAACTCTACGACCCAGCGGCACTCCATGCTCTCAACCCAGGCCACAACAACAACTGCAAGCTAGCATCACCAGCAGACACCCACGGACCCTTCTGCTGTCACCGCTGCTGGCACACTTGCATCACCACCAAGACCACTGACCCAGCATAATTCGCCCCCAAGAACACAACCAAACCGACGACCCTGCAATGCATCCTCCTCAACGTCCGATCCCTCCACAAACACGCCACTGAAATCTGGGACCTCCTCGACAGCACTACCCCGAACGTAGCATTCTTTACCGAAACCTGGACTAATACCACCTCGGGACCGGACATCGCCATTGCCATTCCCTAAGGATGCAAGCTCTCAAGGAAGGACCGCCCCACCCGCCCAGGAGGAGGAATCGCCATCGTCCATAAATCCACCCTCTGCCTTAGCACCCTCCCCGATGAGCCCACAGACCTGATGGAACACCTTCACTTCAAGATACTGGCCAGCCCTACCTCCACACTCTGAGGAACCCTCCTCTACCAACCCCCTGGACCCTGCAGACTTTTTGCCAACTCCATCACGGACATCATCTTGCCGCATGCCATCGTGTCTACCAACTACACCCTACTGGGAGACCTCAACTTCCACCTCTAAAACCAACTGGACCCCAGCACGACATCCTTCCTGGACAACCTCCACAACATTGGACTCCACCAGATCGTGACCGAACCCATGCACTCAGCAGGACACACCCTTGAACCCCTCTTCACAACAGGAAACTCCATCACCTTCAGCCACACCACCGAACTCCCATGGACTGACCATCGATGCGTCCACATCACCTTCAGAGCGCCCACCATCCACAGACACCAGACCCTGCTCCCACGAAGAAACTGGACCAGAATCACCGACGACCAGCTAACCTCATCACTCAGCAACTCCACCCCAACCATCGCGGAAAACGACGACGCCAACACCGCAGCCGAAACCATGCACAGATGGATCTCTGACAGTGTCAACACCATAGCCCCCCTAAAGAAAAACACCCACGCCAAGAAAGCTAGATGGTTCACCACCGAAATTCGAGAGTCAAGACACACTGTAGCCGCCTCTAAATGGCCTGGAGGAACACCAAATAAACAGAAGCCCACAACAACTTCAGAGCTGCCACCAACGCCCACCACCAACTCTTCAGAAAAACGAGGAAAAAAGCGTTTGAAGACAGAATCTCCACTCATGCACACAACAGCAAAGAACTCTTCAACATCATCAAGGAGTTCGCCCAACCCACCAGCGAGTCCACCGATATCCCTCCCTCATAAGACCTCTGCGACAAACTCAGCACCTTTTTCCACCACAAAATCAAGAGCATCTACGACAACTTCGACGTAGACAACCAACAAACTGAACCCTCGCCAACCAACGCCGACACCCTGAAGCCAGCGATCGACAACTAGACAGCCATCACCACGAAGACACACTGAAGACGATGAAGTCAATCCACATTCGGGGCCCCCACGGACCCCTGCCCCCACCACATTTTCAACAGAGCCGCCGACACCATCGCACCCATGCTCTGCCACACTATCAACCGCTCCCTGGCAACCGCCTTGTTCCCTGATGACTGGAAACACGCTTAGATCAACCCCCTCCTGAAAAAACCCTTGGCAGACCCCACTTACCTAAAAAACTACAGACCCATCTCCCTGCTCCCGTTCCCAGCGAAAGTCATCGAAAAAGCCATCAACAGCCAACTCGTCACATTCGTCGAAGAGCACAACATCCTCGACTCCTCCCAATCCGGCTTCAGAAAAAAACAGTACGGAAACCGCCCTCCTCGCCGCAACAGACGACATCCGTACCTTACTGGACAAAGGAGAAACAGCAGACCTCATCCTCCTCGACCTCTCAGCGGCGTTTGACAGTCTCTCACTGCACCCTAATACGCAGACTCCACGACACAGGGATCCAAGACAAGACCCTTGACTGGATCCGCTCCTTCCTCTCTGGCAGAATGCAGTGGGTCAGACTCCCCCCTTTCCTCTCGGACCCTACACCTACCACCTGCGAAGTACCCCAGGGGTCCTCCCTCAGCCCTACGCTCTTCAACATCTACATTGCTCCGCTCGCCCCCATCGTCAGAACCTATGGACTCAACATTGTGTCAGACGCATACGACACCCAACTCTTCCTCTCCCTATCCAACAAACCCAACACCGCCAGACACAACATTCGAGAAGGCATGGAAGCCAAATGGATGAAAAACAGCTGCCTACAACTAAACACCAACAAAACGGAAGTACTCATCATGGGCCAAAACCCAGATGCCTGGAACGACACCTGGTGGCCCCCCGCCCTCGGAAGCCCGCCCACCCCCACGGACCACGCACGCAACCTGGGAATCATCCTGGACTCAGAGCTCAAAATGGACCGCCAGATCAACTCCGTCTCGTCCTCCTGCTTCCACACACTCTGCCTCCTGCGTAAGACCTTCAAATGGATCCCCATCGAACACAGAAGACCGTCACTCACGCCCTGGTCACCAGCAGGCTCGACTACGGCAACGCACTCTATGCCGGAATAAACAAAAACCTCACCCACAAGCTACAGAACATCCAAAACGCCGCCACAAGACACTGCCACATCTCCCAGCACCTTCGCACACTCCACTGGCTCCCATCGAAGCTAGAGTCACCTTCAAGATGCTAACCCACGCTCACAAGGCCCTCCACGACACCGGACCAGCATACCTGAATAGCTGACTCAAATTCCACGCACCACAAAGGACCCTACGATCAGCCCAGCTCGCCTACGCCGTGGTCCCCCGCACCAGAAAGACCAGATCGGGAGACCACTCCTTTTCCTTCCGCGCGGACAGAGCCTGGAACGACCTTCCGCTCCGACTCAGACAGATAACATTGCTCCCCATCTTCGCAAGAAACCTCAAAACCTGGCTCTTCGAAAGACCCCCTCCTTGATGGACTGGAACCTGCAAACTCCCCCCCCCCCCTCCACCCTCCAGCGCCTTGAGACCCTTACGGCTGAGTAGTCGCGCTTAACAAACACCTGATTTGATTTGATTTGATTTGTGGAATTCAAGGAACTTTCTATCAGGCCTACTTGTGGAAACTCAAAATAATTCCAGGAAATGTAGGTGATGTAGAGAGAAGTAATTGTTTTCAATTATTATCTTCCATACGTACACGTGACATTCCTAAAAATAAGACCTATCTTTAGCAATCCTAGAGATCACTGGTAAAACCCATAGGGTTACTCCAAATCAGATGGACCGTGTCAAAGTTTTTTGAATTAGAGAGCAAAGCTCTCTTCCTGAAATAACAAAAAGAACAGCTCAGGCCATTGTACTGAATTCCCATCAGAGCTCCTCAGCACACAAGATTTTGCTATAGATCCCAAACTAGTTGGCCTACTTATTTAGATACCAAGATACTTATTAATAGTAATGATGCCTATTACTTTAGTAATCCAGGGCAATGGATGACCACATTACCTCACCCTCACTTAAGGTCATAGAAATAACCAGAGTCCAAGAAAAGAGTCCCATAACTTAGGTTCTGAAATAGACCTATATAGGTCCTAAATTTACCAGTGAGAACAAACATTGACAACAGGATGCTGAAAAAATATACTCTACATTTCAAAACCAGGACTTGTACATGAGTCATAGTAATAACTACAGATCCAATATCATACAATGTAGTTACAAAGCCAAGCACAATTTACAGCCCAATCGCAGACAGTACCAATTCTTAAAATACATTGCGGTTCTAAGACAGCCATGGTCTGTATGTGAGGAGAGTCAGGCTACATTCTTCCCTTTCATGATAATAGCCTGGAACAAAGAGAACCTCTTCTGCCTTCCAGATTACTTTATACCTCCTGGGAAGAATATGTGGTCCCTGAGTATTCCCTTCATGTGGGAGTTCCAAAACGACATCATCATCAGGTCCCAAAGAAGAAAACTGAGGAGTAAGAGTTATGTTTTGGTTGAGAGGGGCTTGAGAAGGCTAACAATTACCACTGCACACACTCACCTTAGAGGGCTTCTGGGTAGATATGGTCACCTCCCTAAGTATCTGCATACTACCATTCTGCCTGCCATCTTTTTGAATGCTGAGTGAAGAAGGGTTTTACTGACCCAAAACAGAAGCCTAGTCCAAAAGATGGACTAGCAATTCCAAACATTTAGGTAAGTATAGTGCCTTAAAGTACGGCGTGCCACTCATGGTTATCTGGTCATGCTAGACTGGGGAAAATCACAAGTTCAAGTGACCGTGATAGAGTGAGGGCCAGATACAGGGACCAGATCAGTCTTGCTGAAAAGGTTACCTTCTCAAAGTCTGATGTGATGAGTCCAGTTCATGGTGGAGGAGGATGTGAGGAGGAGGGAAAGCATCCCGAAATGTCGAATTGCCAGTCATCGCTGGTTGTTCCTGTTGCGTGAACGGTTGGGTTCATTAGAGCTTTGTGTTGGTGGTCATAGTGGGTGGCAGGATCTCAGCACGAACGGGCCTGTATGAGGTCAATAAGATTCCAAAACTTCTGGATTTCTCCCTTGTATTCAGAGTGCACTTTGATGCCACCCAAGGGCCCAGCACCTGGGAAAGTACCTCTTGTGGAACAGGTACTCGCTCTGGCAGAGGCTAGCACGATTCAGGCAGGTCAGTTTCAGGTCCAGGCAGATCTAGTTGCAGCGAGGCAGATTGGCATTTGCACAGAGGTATTTGGAGCTTGTTGTATCCCTGTAGCTCAGAATTGAAGGTCCCTTGGAGTCACTGGGTTGAAGGGAACAGTTCCAGTCTTCCTTCTTGGAGAGTCCAGCAAGCATCAAGCAGCAGGGCAGTCATCTGGCAGCAGGGCAGTCATTCTTCTGTAGAATCTGCAGATCCAGGAGTGTTCTAAAGAGTCGATCTGAGGGTCCTACTTCTATACCTGGTACCTGCCTTGAAGTGGAAGAAACGTCTGGAGTTTTTTCCGCTACAGATTGTTCTAGAATTTCCTTCCTGCTTGCCCTAGTCCTAAAATGTCTGGGGTGACAAAAAACTAGTTTGAAGTCCTTTGTGAATGTACTACAGAAGCTCCTTTGACAGATAAGTTTGCTATGCAGGGGGACTAAATGTTAGGAGGGGTGGGGCTACCCCTCCTAACATTTAGTCCCCCTTTGTGTCAGTGTCTGGGAAGAATACTTGAAGGCCAAATGTCAATTACACTTAGTCATGTGACCCAGGATACAGACTGCAAGCACCAAATGTTTAGGAAAAGAAAATGGCAACTTTCTAAAAGTGGAATTTTCAGAGTTGTGACTGATAATCTGACTTTACCATTAAAGAGGATTCTATATTACTATTCTCTAGAAAGTAAACATGACATTTCTATGTTCCTAAGCATTTGTTATCACTTATCAAAACTTCAAACTTCAAAAATACTTTATTCAGATAAAACCGTATCCATAAAAGCACATCAAACACAACAATTTAGCAGCACAAGTACATAATCACAATGAAAGTTCAGTAACATTGAGCATAGATACACAATATTTATAAAACACGTGTAACAGATTTGAATACCAGCTCATACATATAAAGGGGAGGAAAGACTTTTCAAAGGTTACACATCATTTTGCGGGCCTGCACAGCAATTCTCAGAAAGGTGCCGACCTGAAAGACTAACTCATCGTCTGCCAATGTGAGTATGCTCCTGTATGCATCTACCAGACTGATGGGCATGTTTTCCTTAAAAAACGGGATTAAAAGCCATTTTTTGTACTTTGTATAAAACTTACAGAAAAATAAAAAATTTATTATATATTGGCCACTCTATCCATCACATGGGTTGGATAGGGAGTCAAGATTTGCATTATACCCAAGAGGTAAACAGAGCATAAAATTTACATTACCAGCCCTTAAGCAGAAGAGAAGACCCCTATCCTAGTGGCTTATGGGCAGGGTGAGCTAGCTTGCTAGAGGGTGCACAATATGCTCAATGGTCATAAAATTAAAAACAGACGATTTCTTGTATTCTTTCTCCAGTCATTCCGTGTTATAGAGTGCATAGAGTGCCGTCCTAAGGGCATTTTCATGTACAGTCTCAGCAGTGCTTGGATTTAAGAAGAGCCTCCCGAAATTAACGCTGCATAAACTCTGGTTCACGCCAACGAGCCACGGGATGTCCAGCCGTTTCTCACAGCATCAAATATAATCTCTCTTGTGAGGGACACTGCTGGATTTTTCCATATGGCGAGCCAGAATAAGGCAGGGCGGGCCCTTATAAAATCCTCAATGTAATTTGGGTTGAGCGCTGAGCTATGGTGTATTTACCAATGATTAAATTGAGGTTTAGCAATTGTTCATTAGTGCCTACTTTGCTCCTGAAACCCAGTTGGCATGGCTCTAAGATACAGTTTTCCACAGCCCAGTCTGAGAGCTTAGTATATAAGACTCTGGCCAGGATTTTTAGGGTATTGTCTATCAAAGAGATTGGTCTGTAACAACTGGGTTGAGAGCAGTCGCATTTTTTAAAAAATCGGGACAATGTTACTTGTTGACCATGTACTTGGTACCTGGGCATTCATTAAATTATTAAAAACTTTTAAACGGAGAGGCGCCCAAAAGTCCGGTTTATATTTGATGAGGTCGCTGGGAGCCCATCTGGACCTGGGGCTTTGTTTTCCACACTCTGATGGATAGCTTCCTCAACCTTGGGCAGCGTTTTCGAAATCCTAGTTGGGGCCATATGCTTAAAATAATCTACTTCTTGTGGGGAGCAGTGTAAATCATAGAGAAATGATTTTCCCATGCCTCGCTTGTTATGGTGCAGCTTATAGGGGTTAATAGCCGTCCCGTTGCCCTCAAATCTTTGACAGCTGCCCAAAAAGTGTTCACCTTTTTTAGGCTGGTGGCTTTGGCAAGTGCTTCCCAGTGGCCTTTTAAAATGTCTTCTTTCCTTTTGGTGCTCGTTAGCTTGTACTTCTGCCTTGCCGATTTCACAAGGGAGTTACACCTCGGGCTAGCAGACAATGCCTTATGTAGCTGTCTATTAGCCTCTGAGCCCTCGTGATCAAACCATCTAGGTCCACGTTGCACACTGGGGATAGGCTTCGATAATAGGGATTTGATGATAGCCGCACAGAGTTTAATAAAATCGTTACCTGCCTCAGGGTGGGGGTCAAGGGCCGATAGACAGGAATTGATGTGGTGCAAATTATCTTTATCTAATGTACGAAACAATTCAGTGTTGTTAATGCCCCGCCATATCAATCTTAAGTTGTCATTGGAGGGTGACAAATTCTTGGCACCACATTCTCTGATGAATGTGGGCCTGGGAGATAATCTCAGCACTGTTTTAATAACTTTACCTTTCACTAGGTAATCCTCTAGGACAGGGGAACTAAAAACATAATCTATAGTGGAGGCACAACCCCTAACTCTAAATGTCGGCTCAAGAGGGTTATTATCTTGTGTAGCACCCGCGATTTCCATAACATTAGTAAGGTTGTGGGTGTTCAGGTGTGCCGCTAGTTCCTTGCCCCTGCGGCAGATTTTCCCTCTACTACAGGGCCATATACTGGTTGTGGTGTGTGATCATTTTGCATTAAAATCACCTCCCAGGTAAATGCCTGCTATTTTGGTATGTTATTTATGATGCTCTAAATTGGCAATAAAATCAAATAGATTTATAAAATTCCCATTGGGTATCGAATAAAAGTAATTATTATAAAAATGTATTAAGTAGACAGAAACGCCCCTTTTGTATAATAGATCTTGGAAATTGTTGCTTTTGGAGCATAGGGCCTTAGCACTACCGCCTTCAGCAGTGTTTATCCAGATGGACAAGACCCCCAAGGGTCGACCAGACTTGGGAATTGGGGCTATGAGGTTGTGACATTCGAACCCGTCGATATGTAGTTCTTGGGTCACCCATGTCTCTTGAAGCATGACTATGTTCTGCTGTCTTACCAGTTTTAGCCAGTCCGTATCCCTCAACCTAGACTGGAGGCCGGCCACTTTCCAGCTCGGATTGCTCAGATCTGGGTTGGCCAGGGCCTTAGGTGGAGCATATGGATCATCAGTCCTAGTTGCGGGGGGACGGGTACAAGCCCATGAGGAATTTCAGAAAGTTCCAGTGGTGTCAGTAGTCAGTCCTGGGTGTCAAGTTCGGACAAGGCCTGGAACCTATCATGTGAAATAGGAATGGGCAGCTTGTTTTGAGAGGGCCCAGAGATTGGTTTATGAAAGTAGGCCAGCGGTTGGAAACAGATGTTGGTGCTGTGGTTTAGTGTGGTCTCATGGCCTCCCAGTAGGGATTACATCATGGATGGTCTGCGAAAATGAATCACGATGCAATCTCCATCTATGTTCTTGGGGGACGTACCAACACACGCGCCATAATAATCTCATTCATGTCGGTCGGGTGAAACCTCCTGTTCTTTGTTAGCCAGTCCACAGATTTATTACACAGGTCAACCCAGGACTCCCTCTGATCCCTCTGAAGGGTTGGAACGCCAGCCAACACCAGCACATATGGACAAGCGGCCAGAGGTAAACCTAAGACATCTGGGTTTGGCATTGGGTAGTTTCTACTTAGAGTATCTTTTACACTGCTGCTTGGGTTGCCTGGCATTATTCCTACATGTGTGTGGTCTGATCTATTAGTGTGGCCTGGGATAGGGTCAGGAGGCAAAATTGTGGCTGGGTCATCTCTAGACAATAAACCGCTGCTCTTTGGGTTAGGATTCAATACTACATTCGCTTTAGATAGAAACATTCCCTAACTTGTCTGCATGTAGAGCATGCGCTACTGACTAAAGAACTGATAAAGGGTGGGATAACAGGGACAGGGACAGTGGCAATGGTGGTGGGAGGCTGACTATCACTGTAAACAATTCTAGCAGTGAATCCAACCCCTGGGGCGGCCTTTGGTTGTGCTACCCCCTCCGGTAGGCTAAGCTTTCCCATGGCTGCATCTAGATGGTCTAAACGTTCCAAAAGGGAAGTGAGTTTAGAGTCTAAAAACTCATTGATTCGCTTTTACACAGTGTCGGTAACAATATTAACAAAAGTGTCTCTAACCCCCCCATTGTCAGGTAACACCTCAGTCTGTGTGCTGATAGAGCGGCATGACTTCCAATTTAACCCTGCCTCACGGATACCAATGCTCGAGGATGACTGCATCCATGTAGACAGGCAGTTACAGGAAGAGCCAGTTTGGGCTGGTTGTTTCCTTTTGGTGCAAATGGGCTTCCCGCACTACCTCTTGCGTGTGACGGCCGGGATTCCAATATTTGTGAGGTGTATCAACAGTTGGCTGAGGCTCCGATGTGTCACAACCAGTTGGATTCATGCTGACAGGCGGGGTGTTAGTGATAACAGGCCTGTGGAGCTGCTGGGCATGCAGTACAATTGCAGGTCCCAGTTCAAGTGCAGGATCGAGATCGGTTCGGGCCCCTCTAGGATGTGAGCTTAGTGATGGACCCTCATTGCCCAGAGACAGGCGGCGTTCGGTCAGTTCGATCTCCCCTGACACAATATCAACCACCCTTTCGAGCA
The DNA here is from genome assembly GCF_964204655.1 of Triturus cristatus. Lineage (NCBI taxonomy): Eukaryota > Metazoa > Chordata > Amphibia > Caudata > Salamandridae > Triturus > Triturus cristatus. The sequence goes on along the minus strand of NC_140585.1, from coordinate 1,051,216,192 downwards.
TGCTATTAATGCTGCTGGTGATGGGGCATGCAGATGATGTCCCAATGCGCTTCCCCAATATGGTATTCAGGGTCAGTTCATAGCGGCTAAAATGGGCCAAGAGGTTGGAACTGGCAAACACTCACCTCGTTGTTCTTGGGGTGTGTGGCCGGTGACTTGAAAAGGGGGTGGACCTGCCCTACCTCTTCCTGTTGCTGATGGGTGCAGATGGGTCCGTCCTTTTCCCGGGCGCGGCCCTGGCATGCCCGTGCGTGTCCCGCGCTGCTGGAGTGCTGGCAGGTTTTTGTAGCGCTTCTAGGTGCAGCTGTGGCTAGTTGGCGGCAGCGGGCCGTGAGGAAGGTTGGGACCCGTAGTCCTGGCCCCAGAACAACACCAGAAGAAGTGTCCCGCACTGCAGGAGTGCTGGCAGGTTGTTGTAGCGCCTCCAGGCGCAGCTGTGGCTTGTTGGTGGCAGCAGCCTGCAAGGAAGGCTGGGACCCGTAGTCCTGGCCTCAGAGAAACAGCAGAAGAAGCATCCATTATCACTTATTAAATGTAACAAGGTGAACAAATGTTCTCCTATTGAAGAGGTAGGGCTCACAGTGGTGAAAAATTAATTTAGGAGGTTTTAACTGTTGGGACATATAAAACCTAAACGTACGTGCAACCTGTCTTAGGGACTCATTAGGGCCTACTTAAGGGGTGATGTATATGTCTTAAAAAGACAGTTTTGGGCCTGGCAGTAGGTTTATTTTGGCAGGTTGAATTGGCATTTTAAAACTGCCTTCAGGTTGCAATGGCAGGCCTGAGACATGTTTTAAAATGGTACTTAATTGTGTGCTACAGTAAGTGCTGCAGGCCCACTACTAGCATTTAAATTACAGGCCCTGGGTACATGTGGTACCACTGTACTAGGGATCTAAAAGTAAATGAATTCTGCCAATAAGATGTAGGTCTATTTTACCATGTTTTGGTGAGTGAACAAAATCACGTTAACACTGGTTAGCAGTGGTAAAGTGCACAGATTCCAAAAGCCAACAAAAAAAATTCAGCAAAACTGGAGGGGTGAAAGCAAAATGTCTGGGGGAAGACCACCCTAAGGATGTCCGGTCTAGCGACCTCTAAGAACTGTAATCATTTATCAAGTTGTATTAGCCAGCAGTGGCGGTTTCTCTGTGTGGGCGTCGGGGCTCCGCCCCAGGTAATTTCCCAGTTAATTAATTTAACAAGTTTCCTTTGATTTAAAAAAAAAATAAATACCAGTACGTTTCTTTTTTATTAAGAAAATAAAAAAACGCAAAGAAGAAGAACACATCGCCGCAAACTTTAACATGGGGCACTGTCGTCAGTCTGCTGCCTCCCACTGTCAATACCCCCGCGCTGCACCACATGCTATGTCTTTGCCGGCTGAGAACCTCACAGCCCTGAAGGCTGTGACGCCATCAGCAGGCAAAGACATAGCCTGGAGGCCCAGTCTCCACCCCCTGATGGCGTGGAGATTAAGTTAGCCCCGGGCGTTTTTTACACAAGCCCGGGATTGCTAACATCTCCACGTCAATCAGAGAGTGGAGGAGACAGGAGAGTGTGAAATTCACCCCCACCCCCTCCCAACTCGTCACAGGGCGTGGTGAGAACCACCCTGTGACGAGTGGATAGGACCCTCTGCGCAGACTCGGAGTAGTTCTTCCCGCGCATGTAGCAGCAGCCGCCATTTTCGGGACGGACTGTGTCGTGTCAGGAGCGGTGGAGACTAGTGAGTCAAGGTCGGGGCCTTTGAAAAAAGAAAGCGGACCGGTCGTGCTCTGTAGCAGCAGCCAGCCTAGTCCACCATCCATCCATTTGGTTGCAGGAGGTTGCTGTCAGGAGGACCGAGAGTGAGACGTGTGTGAACTCGGGCAGGTAGGGCCTACCGGACCGTTCTCTGTGGTGTGAATGGATTTTTATTCTCTGACTCTAAGTTGTAACATGGCTGCCGCTGTTGGAGTTGGGCTGAGTACCCATTGATCTCCCAGGCTACTACTTGACTTGAAAATGAACACTAGGAAGTTTCTAGTGTTACCTGCATCGAGAGTCGAGACCATCGCATTAGCTGGGAAAACGTGCGCAGAACTGCGTCGTTTTAATGAAGAAACCTTATTCTATTTGGCTTCGCCACAACAGTGATGTGGTGTGGTGCTATGATGAATTGAATGACTTTGTTAATGGAAGTTATTATTTATGTATGAAAACAAGGCAGGCGGCCGCGCTACAAGCGCACTCCTTCTCATAAAATTAAACATGCAGCCATTCAGTGATGACGTTATTTCCCCAGAACATATCCGTATGGTATGCGTCGTGCTATGAATTGACTTTGTTAATGTTACCAGAACCCCCTGCCTGGGTCGGTCGGTAAGCCTGAGGCACAGCTCTTCCCAAGGGTGTATGAACTTCCTGGCAAGAACCAACTTGCGTGTGGCTATGGAATCTGTGAAGTACTGGTTCACCAGACACTTTAGCAGTGATGTACAAAGTATTTAAATTTAAAGTATATAAAACATACTTCTTGTACTATTAAACCTTCTCTACACAAAGGTTTTGGTCATCTTCCTGCTCCTTATAAATTTTTTTGAAAGGATTTTACCATGCTTGATTGTTTAAATGTAAATCTATATAAAGCATTCTAAATTACTGTTTGAACAATTGGCTTTGGGGTGAGGGATATTTACGTTTCGTCTTTCAACTGTAAAGCTAGCCGGCTCAAAGTTTGGTTGACAGTCTATAAGATTGGATTATTTTTTTCTTCAAATGAATATTTCTATCTGTAGCCAATTATATCATATGAAGATTTCATTCACCTCCTGTGTACTTGGCTTTGAACAAATGATTCATAAAGGAAACAGACAAGCACAGGTAGGGGAAACATTTTATGTGTTGCATGCATGTATATATTTTATCTCTGTATGCTTATGTGTTTTTTGTTTATACATGGTGCCTTTATGCATGCTATTGAGTTCCAAAAAATGAACACTAACCAATATGAGATTCAATTCTATATGGAAAAAGAAGGCATTTCACTCTGATGGGCTACCTTGAATGCAATTTTATCTCAAGTAGCCACTTGGTCAGTAGACAGATCCAACCTATTTATGCAACATTGTTAAAATTAATTGTGGTTTATTGCAATTTAGAATGGTTTATTCATGAGGCCTTGGAACTGATGATAGTTTTAGGGGAGGCAGTGGCCTGTTTCTGTTAAGCACAATGGCTTCCGAAAGTCTTGAAAATCCACCATTTGGCTGCTAATTTTTCAAAATTTTCTCGGGGGGGGGAACCCCCCCGAACCCTCCGTAGGTGGTTCGGGCTCGCTCGCTGCGCTCGCTCGCACGCCATTCGACACCAAAAATTTTCAGCCCACCACTTTAAAATCTCACCAGCCGCCACTGTTAGCCAGAGCTCTTTATAAATTAAAGTTATTGTATTAAAACGGAGCTTGACCTTATGGTCAAACACACACCACTTTAATGTTATATGTATTCCAAATAGTTAGATAATAAAAGTGTTTGTTCTTCTTTAACAGCAGCAGACAGGAGGAGGGCAGCTTGAGGAATGTTTGTGTATTGCTGTCCCAGCCACCTTCCCCTCTCCCTTCCATCATCAATTTCAGAGATATTTTAGCATGTCACTCCTTGAGAATGGTGTTTTTTCCTTCAAATTACAAGTTTTTTAGATATAAGGGCTGGAGAGGCTTTTTGAAAGCTCCTCTGCTCCAAAACGTTATTTTAATATTATTAATTTTGAATTTCATTTTAGAATATTTAATCAATACATTACTAATATAATATTTCATTTACGTCAAATGTAGTATTTGTATATATTAAATTAGATGAGTTATTTAATATACTGTAATTACAGATTATCCTTCCCTGAATTATAAAAACACCTCCTTGCTACCCATTAACTATGCCCTTCTATGAACACTAAAAACTCCCTACTACTGCTTAATGCTATCTTTCTGTGAACCCTGAAAATACCTAAGTAAAACTTAGCATTACCCTTCATGATGCTTACAAATGCCTTACTATCTATTGAACCTACCCACCCTAAAACCCTTAAAAAAATAGCCACTACCACTTAATGCTACCAATCCCTGAACCCCCCAAAATCTTTAGCACCCCTTACAAGTACCCTTTCCTGAACCCTAAAAACTGTATAATATCAATACCCATCCTTGAATCAGAAAATCATGCTTCTCCTTAACACTACGCATCTCTGAACCCTACAAACCCCTTCTGATCCTTTGATACTACCTATCTCTGAACCTCGAAAACCATAACCAACCCATAATACCACCCTTCCTTGAACTGTTAAAACCCATTACTTGCTCTTAGCGCTACCTTTCCTTGAACCTTAAAAACCTCTTATTACCCATGAACACTGCTCGTCCCTGAACACTATAAACCTCAACTAGTCCTTAATGCTACCCATCCCTGCAACCTAAAACTCCCTCTCTGCTCCTTAGTGCTCACCTTCCCTGAACCTTAACACTACCCACCCTGAATCATAAAACCCCTTGCTACTTTTTACCACTACCCTACCCTGAACCCTAAAATCTCATTACTGCCCATTTACAGAATGTCGGGCGTTTTGCTGTTGTACCACAATTTAGTAATAGTGTTGCCACAACCAGTTATGACATTAACACATATTTAGAGATAAATGTACAAGCATTGTTTCTGTCTATTTTTCAACAATTATTGATGTAAAATTAGCACCAACCTTTTGCTTGTGCTTTGGCACTGATATTCACAGAAGGCAGTACTTTTCTCTTACTGCAAAAATATAATTAAAGGCACTGAAAAACACTTTTCACACTGTTCACCAGATTTTTTTTGCAGCTTCCCACAAACTCAAAATATTTTTTTCGGAATACAGGCCTAGCTAGGTACGGTAAACTTCAATTTTTATGTCTGGTTTGACAATGAAGCTGTCTGGAGAACATATTTCTGACAGTTCTTTTTTTTTTTAAATATGCATATAGTGGGCTTTAGTTTGGCTCAGCCCACAGCAGTATTACTCTCACACCTCATAGTATTAGCTGGTGATATAACACTCCACCTTCCAGAAAATGTTTCCATTAGAATACGTTTAATATTCTAAGTCAGACAAATAAACTAAACTATGATGTTTTTGGCATTCATTTATTTTCTCCCATAGCCAGTCTACACATACAGAAATATATGTTGCTACTTTTTTGCAGCATTGGCAAAGCAGTAGGACAGGTTAAACATTGGTAAAGAATATTTGGGCATACCGTACACACAAACTGGCCTCTGTGAATGCCTTTGTTTACATTTGTTGGGACGCACAATTAAGACCTATTGGCTTTGGTAATACCTGTTTAGGCCTGGCGATGCAACTGTTTATGGTGTGCCAGTGACTAGCATTTGTATTCTTTCCAGAAGTGCTATTGTGAGTACAGTATGTTCTTTATCACTTCCTTCCCCTGTGGACTCATCATGACTCAGCATTGCCGGTGGAATTACTAAGCGCTTTTCTGCCACCAAGTCTTTACTCTAAATATCAAATATCCTGAGTTTGTTTTCTCAAGTGCCAATTTACATCCACATTTTCCTTCAAAGATACCGCCACAGTTACAGGAGGCATCATCAAAGCCACTTATTCAGAATGTTCAGGTCTGTATTTGGTACTGTTTAAAATGAAAAGCAGTATAAATTGTGTAAATCATCACAAGCCAGTGAGTCGAGCATGTCTATTCTAGAGAAAATATTCAGGGCATGCTTTACTGGAATAGGCTTCCCTAATGCCTACAATTGCACCTGCAAACCAAGAAAAGAGTGCCCTGAAATTGCTCAGGTGTTTTCGCCCAGTAATCACTAACCAGGCGTGGTAACAAAATATCAACATCATGTGTTTTTTAGCATCTTGTACATAGCGCTAACTCGACCCGAAGGTATTGGAGTGCTGTACATGAGCACCGTATTTACATTAAATATTCAGGCACGGGGAGATTACGTGATTTGCCCAGAATCACAGGATGCGGACGGGACCTCGAGGCTCGAACCCTGGATTCCTGCACCAAAGTCGGCAGTCTAGCTGACGGACCACATCATTGTCCACACACACGCATGCATGCGTGAACACATGCACACAATCAATCAATCAAACCTTTATAGAGCGCCGCAAATCACTTGTGAGCGTCTCGAGGCGCTGTAGCTGTTTGCTGCTGCGTGGAGGTTTGATCTTTCAAACATCCGGGTTTTAAGTTCTTGTCTGAATTCCTGGAGCGAGGGTGTGCGCACACACACGCACAGTAAACGCACACACACACGCACAGTAAACCTTCACCCAATGATGCCTTCATAACAAACATGATTATACAACTTTAAAACATGGCAGCACACTGCAAGACTTATTGGCACTTGCCTTTTACTTGACACAGTGTTTACTCTCGACAGCACTTAGGGGCATATTATCAAGCACGGCGTTATAATTATCGCCGCTTTAGCGGCAGAAAACTGCCGCTAATGCGGCGATAATAGGCTTGATAATATGCAGCAGAGAATTCCCATAGAAGCACAGGTTCACACCAGAACATGGGTTTCTATGGGAATTCCATAGAGCATATTATCAAGCCCATTAACACCGTTTCTTGATAATATGCCCCTTGGGTTCTTGTAGTATTTAATGTTGTCATTGAATACTGTTGAAGTGTGAGGCAGAGTAAATGCACAAACTCTGTGACGTTTTCAGTTACATAGCAAAGCTAGCACCTCACACGGATAGCTGTTTGGAGTTCAAATAGCAGCCATCAGATACCACAACTGATGACATGCTGCAAACAATGTCATATTGGAGTGCTGAAGATAATGTTTTTGACCTCATTAGTTGTGGCACCACTTAGACAGAGACTGAGAGTGATAGCAAAGTAATATTACCTTTGTGGGTGGTTTAAATTAAAAAAAAAAGCAGTACCACAAACCCATAATACACATAGTTCTCTGATATATGGAAAACATTTCATGGTTTCCTGTGAAATATTGGTTTCAGTATCAAAATGACAGACCCCAAAACCCTCTACAGAGCTTTACAATTGTCAGGGCCACTAGAATTATGTTGCAATGGAAGATCAAATTATTTGGCAGTAAACCTCTCTTTATAAAGTAAATGCTGTAGCCACGGAATGGTATAATTCAGTTGGTTCTGACTATTGTTCATTGGTTTAGTAATAATCTTTTCACAAACGGTAAACAAAGCTTTAACAGTCTAATTCCAATCAATGCCCATGGTTAGATGCACCTTTAAGAAATACTTCAACAATCTATCCCAGACAATATATTTTTTGCAGCAACAAGTTTTTCTATTCTTAGCTTCAATTGCGTTATGGGACATTGTATGAATGTGGTGTTGGCATTTTCAGAGGATGAGCCTAACTCATGAGCATGGTGTCCTAAAGAAAGGGGATGAATGTGAGGAACATACCATGATTGGGATAAGCATTGACACATTTTCTTCATTGATGTTTACATTTCAATGGAAACATGTAATGTACATCATCAAATTACCTCTCAAAAGTAATAACACAACCAAGTGTTAATCTTTCAAGGATTACGGGAAAAAAATCAACAGCAGGCATCACAGGGCCACATCATTAAACGTGCAGTGCATCTACTGATGGAGCACAGCATTCTAACCTACAGCATATAAATAAATTACCTATAATTTGCTTTCTCCAATCGTTGGTGAGAGTTTTGGAGGGGATTGGACTGTGGGTGTATGAGTTTTACAGGAAGAATGGGTTATGACAGAATAACTGAAACGGAAAAACAGAAAAAAAAAAAGATTCAAATACGGTTATTAATACAACCTGTACCCTATTCCCCTAATGGTCCCCAAATCCATTCTTGAATACTATTTGACAGTGGGTGCCTTTTTGTTTTCAGAGAAAATGATATTCAGTAGTCTGAGTAGTTTTGGGTTTTTATTTCTCAACCATAACATTCTTTAATGTATTTCTTTTTTATATATATATATATATATATATATATATATATATATTTTTTTTTTTTTTTTTTTTTTTTTATTTATTTAGCCATAAATGCAAATCAATACACTGAAGACGAGCACATCAGGAAAATACATTAACAAATCTCTAACAAAAGATAAAAAGAGAGGAAAAATTTAGAAAATAAAAAATAAGAATAAGAAGGGAGAAGAAGGGGGGTACAAAAATTAAGTATACACTCAAATACATCTTCCTAAATATAGGCCCCAATAGAGTGTGTAGAGCACACAGTTCTAATCCCACTGAGTGTCCAACAACATCAGTTTAAATTTTCTCCACGAGCGTGGACCTCTAGCTTTTGCAAGAGCCATTTCCATTTCATATATTTCATGAAGTAAAGACCAAAATTCATTAATACTGGGCCCTGTTTTTTAATCCAGACCCGAGCAATACACAATTGAGCACATATGATTGAAATTGATACAAATGGGCCCGAAAGACAACCTCGGTCCTGAATAGCCCCCAGCACAATTTCCTTCTCTGTCATTTGAATGCTGTGGCCAGCCAACGTTGAAAGAGCATGACTAACTTTAGACCAAAATATACTCAGCACAGGACACTTAATGAAGATATGACATAGATCAGCATCATACATTTTGGCACTTTGGACAATATACTATAAATGAAGATGTGTGATTCATAGCCCATTTGGAGATTACCGCTGGAGTATAATACTGCATAAAAATTACCCTATGTTGCTGTAGCTTCAAATTAACCGATGCTACTGCTGCATCTATAGTCACCAAAGATTCATGGTTCCAAGTTTTTGTATTTATTTCGGACTATCCCATACAGGGTCCCCCTGTCATTTTTTAAACACCTGGAGGGTGCTATAGGGAGCCTTATATGGAGCTACCGACGTGCTAGGAGAGCTTTACGTTTTATTAAATTACCATATGTCCGAGGTGGGTTTATGCTCCCAGATTTTAAATTGTATTTTTGGGCTGCTTTTTTTGTTCGAATACGAAGCCTGTTTAACGGTCCTAATACTGGTAGCACCTGGCTCTCATATCAAATAGCGAGTGGCCCCGATGCAGGGTCTTTGTTGTACAAAACAATGGATCCCAACTACTACAAAAGGGTGCGATTTAAGATTGTGAGGGATATCGCTAAAATATGGCAAGATATCTCTAAAGTATATTCCCTTGCATACTGGCATGTATATACAAGGCTATGGGGGAATCCCGCATTGCCAGAAATATTTCATGATCCTATCGGAAGCAGGTGGCGAAGCTGGGGTATAGAACAACTCGGCCAACTATATGATGGGCAAGGGTTTCGGTTGTTTGCCGCACTGCAGGAAGAGTATGAGTTGCCTCAGACTACGTTTTTTAAATATCTACAAATAAGGGACTATATGCTACGCGGCTTGGGCAAGTCCCTCAAAGATACTCTCTGTACGTTTTCAGACTTGTGGCTGGGTGTTAATGGGCAAAGCTTATAAGGAACTCTTAGATTCTGCTAGCGACGATGGCATTCAAATTGCAGCAAAGTTAAGTCGGGTTTTCCAAATTAATATAACCAGCAACGAAGTACAGGATTCTTTAATGTATTTCAACTGATTTTCTTTTTATTTTGTCATCATATAAATTGTTTTTAACTTAATCCGATCATCAAGACATGAGGGAAGTCCACAACTAGAAAGTTGTGGATCCTGAGCATCTAATGTTGGTGATCATTTTTTCCTTCATGGTCCTCAAACCTGACTTACAATACATCATTTTCTGAATAATTTGCTTTTGTGGGGGAAACACGTGCTATTGTCAGTACTCTAGTGTGTGTCTCATCTCCCCTGGAACCCATATATCCACAGGTTGGACCCACACTGTCCCAGACAATTTGTAGTTTACATGAAAACTGTAATGGTAACCAATGCAGAAAATCTCAGCTGCTCTCCAATTCAATCAGCATGGTTCAGATGCATACATTTAAAACATGGGTGCCCAGACTTTATAAAATGTTTACCAATTTTGAAAATGTGGTCCGTCATAAGAATAACATACTATAACAGTACAAAGATAAATGGCACTATGATTCTTCTGTAATAGATATGTAAATATATGTCAATTGCAGAATGCTTGCTGGGTTTGGTTCATGGTCTAACCACAGGCTATCAATAGCGGGGGTTCAGATATCATTTGTGAGGGCATAATGGTTTTAGTTTTTGCATTGGACCATAACTACTCTATAATTGTGTTTTTGTCAGTAAAAGTGTGTGTGTGCATGTGCCTGCATGTGTGTGTGAGTGTGTATGTTAAATGAAGTAAAACTAATATTCACAAAGGGAAAAATACTATTTTCTGTTGCTATAATGGCATAGGCTTTAGAAGCTGTATGATATCAGTGAGATACTTTCTACCTTTTTTTCCAAAGGCTCTAAGCCTAAAAAATAATTTAATGGTCCAGTGTGTTGAATGCATCAGCTACGTGGAAGAATACAAATCAGCTCAGCAATAGCAATAAGGCAAGGACCAATATCCCATAGGTAAAGTTTGCAAGAATACTAGCTCATTAGCACATAAGTTTAAATGGTTGGAGCAAGGCATGCCACTGGTCAAGTTAGGAGAGATCATCAGTTTACACACGGAGTGCACTGACTCAATGCTTCTGTTTTCAGTATCTTGGCTCACCATGGAGGCTTCACCTTTCCTGACATTCATGGCTGCAACCCTGTAGTTACTATAGATTATATCAGATAAGGATCCACTATGACTGCTGCTGTCTGCTAAAGCAGTCAGTCTGTCAAATTCACTTTATTCGGTTAATTAAAACCATAAAAGCATACTATAAAAAATACATTAAATATTACAATTACACAAACAGCAACAAGATACAAAGAAGATATATTGTGATCATGTAAAAGACAAGCCATAATATAAAAGTTAAAATTTGTCAAGGTTAAAAATGATCTGCTAATGCAATTATATACACCATGCCATGAAGCTTTCCAGTATTCCCCGGACACAGTCTCATCCACTCCTCATTACTCTGTTTATAGAACATCTCATGTAATCTTATTACCCTACTCCAGAGTCATGATGTATGACAGTGTAGCCTCAAAAGTCTCCGAGTGCAGTGTTAGGAAAGTAAATGAAATTGTCACATGAAGCCCCTTTGTCAGCACTCAGATCTGAGGAGAAATGTATAGAGAAATATTGAAATAATTAGAGTGGAGTGAATAGCTTCTTCATAGGCAAGAGAAGTTTTTTTGAGACAAGGAATCTCTAATTTGTAAAAACAAATGCGTTCAATTCATGCTACTTGCTCACCTCATATTAGGACACTAACAATCAGATCATACCAGAGAATGTTTAATCACTAGAGAAACACACTAAAATGCCCACAGATAGAAACAAACCTCCAAAGCAATATCTCTATCCCAGAAACAAATCTGAAATTCTACTCGATAAACGTAAAGTAAATACATTGAAACAAGAATTCAAGCACAAAATAAGTAGACTCTGGCTATCCCTTCGTGAAGATCATAGGCTATTTCACACCACACCACAAAACATTGAAAACTTACCTCTGTAAGGCTTTCCTTAACAACTGACTGTGGTATTTGAACTCTACTAATGCCAGTTGCCTACCATCAGATTGTATTACCTCAGTTTAAATATAAAATGCTTTGACATTTCTGAACTGATAAATACATTAATCGAAAAATGTTAAAAAACACATATAATAAACACTAGAAATGCTGTAGGAGAAGGTGTCAGTATATAACACTCCAACAGGGTTACTCTTATGTGTGAGGTTCAGTCACATCAATCACCTACACCGATCTGAAAAGCCAATAAAACCACTGCAAACGTAATTTAACACAGATTTTTAGCATTCTGCTAAAACATTGCTGTTACATACCTTAAATGGCAAATCAACTGCTCATCAAAAGTCACAGAAAAACATTTTGCATAGCAAAGCACACTTCTAGTGCCCCGACAGAGTTGGACCAAGTAGTTGCTTCTTTCCTGAAGAGAGAAGAGATTAACTGCATTGATGGAGCAGGGTTGTTTATATCTTACTCTTCGGGTGGAATCATTAAATACCCCCACCACCTGTTGTACGGTCCTTGGTCATTGAAAGGAAGAAAGCGTTTAAAAGGAGCAATCATTTACATCAAACCTTCAGTAGCGTTAATTAGTTTGATGTTTCTAAAGTCAATAAAGATAATTTGTGTGCATTAAAGGATTTTATTAACAATTTAGTGAATTATAACTATTTTATTAAGAAATTAGTAGTCTTCAGTTATTTGGTTTTACAAATTCCAGTAATCAATATTTCAATACAATTTAAAAGACAATATTGGCAAAAGTTATTGTCACACAGTGATTATGCAACAAGCGTGTTACATAATGTAATTTCCCTAAACTAAATGCCATTAAGAATGGAATAAGGTGTCAGTTGAGAAACACAATAAAGAGTGCTGATGAGAGGATAAATGCATTAGCATGAAGCCAAAGCTCTTCAAATGATAAAGAAATAATAAAGCTGCAAAGCATGCTCAGCTATAAATCAGCAGACATCTTTTGCAAAGGAATAGAATTCAAAGGAAAGACTCTCATGAAGAGAGAGATGGTCTCAAGAAACCCTGGGAAGGATCACCAAAAAATGTGACAATCCACTCTAGGAACATAATTAAATAAACACACACAGGGAATTATTAATCAAAACAAGTATTACATTCTCCATTCACAGCATCCAATAGGATTTCAGTACACTCCTGGGAGTAGGTAAATTCCCCGGTTTCTCACATCTTCACAATAGGCCACAGAAATAAGTCCTTGAAAATGTACGTCATCCACATTTTGCTGTCTAGACAGTTCTTCACATGAATCATCCTTCCTGTTGTCTCCTCTCCTCCCAGTGAGAACCTCACTATCAGTTGTATATCGGTTTAGTTTTTCGTTCTGTCACGTTCTCTACCATTGGGAGATATTCGATTTTTTCTTCCACATATTTGATTGTATACACTTTTGCATAACCCAGCCAAGTATGGCCTACAGCTTTAAACATTGATTATACTCATTTGCAGAATATTAATGCTTTTAGTTACTGAACTATAATGTACCATTTGATTAAAAGAAAACTACAAAATACATTGCCCTAACTGACTGACAATTTATCATGCTTAAATCCACATAGTCTAACAGCTGCCTGCACCAATACAAATCATACCATTAGACATGTCAACCATATGCTACCTACCATGCAACCAACAAAAGTGTCACGGCCCGATCCATTTGTAATGTATAGCTGAAAATATGACCCAACACTACACTCTCATACAAGCAACATGGAGATTACAGTCAAAATGAAGGCAAGGTGTTGCTCTTCAACAGCACTAAATACAGAGACAGATTGAGTTAACATCTCTAACACAAGTCCTGAACATGTAATACAACTATCTTTATATGTCTGCATCAAAAGAAACCAGTGTTAAACCTACCCATAACTTACATTATCCAGTAATATAATCCAAGCAAAGACCACAATTTAGAAGTACCAACTAGATGCATTAGCCTCACAGCATATGCAATCAGAAGGCTTTTCTCTTGCAGCAAATGCCATTTTCAACACACACCCTAGATGTTGCAACCACTCACTTCCTTGCAACAGCATAGTGCCAAGGACCACAAATTTGGTAGTGCGTTACTCTACAACACTAATAACCACTAATAACTACACTTCGATTCCAGTCACACCTTCAACATATTGTTGCACCCAATTTACAGAGTAACAAACACAACCAGAGCTTAAGCCAACCATTCGTATACCTCTACAACTCTCATTCAATAGATGTCACTAGAACCTCTGACACCATACTTTTAAGCATGATAAACAATGCTAATGGCCACAAAGATGGCAACATTGTAGAAAATTGGAGTATTAGTTGAGGGAAGCGAGAACCCACCTCAAATAATATTCACAATCCTTGTCAGGGTGAGCCTGTAGAGTCACTAAGCAAACCTGTGCTCAACCTTCTGGTAGCTTGGCACAGAGCAGTCAGGCTTAATTTAGAAGCAATAATAAATTTCAAAACACAATATTAAAAATCTCAAACCAATTTATGAAATTAAATTATATTTTATTAAATAAAATGACACCCAAATCTAATAAATTGGCCCAAAGATATGAATTTTTAAAGTTTGAAATGAAAATATCACCAAAAAGCACATAGTGCCAACTGCCGGTATCTGTTCACCCTGGACCGGGTCAAAGTCAAAAGTTAAAGCCGACCTCGATGGACAGCCAGTGAGATATAGGGACCAGGTACCTACCGGTATAAACTTTACCTTCTGACGGAGTAAAAGTTTTGGAGAAAACGTGGAGTTGGCGTTGTTGGCGGGGCATGTTGCAAGCTGAATCCAAAACAGGGTTCAACAATGGCAGGTTGCTGAAGAGCTGGATCCTGGTGTGATAGTTGATGAAGGTGGGAAAGCCCTAAGCCGGAAAAGTCTGAAAGCCATGTCCAGGAATGCCTCGACGTTGATCAGATGTTCCTCTGGGTCTGTCTCAATGAAGTCCTCTATGTTGGAACTTAGAAATTCTTTCTGGAAGTTGGAGCTCATTCAGCGATCCTGGTCTCCAATGGTTCTCCAGACAGAAAGTTAGCAAAACGTTTCTATGTCCCACTCCTGCAGTTTGCAGATAAGGGGAGTACACTCTAACACTAGCCAAGGATCCCGGACTTGAAGGGCACCACTTGGAAGCTAGGACTTACTCCAACAGAGGCCAGCAGCTGTGTCTAGGAAAATCCAGTTGGTCATCTGGGCATGTGCGGTGAGGTAGGCCTCCGGAAGCGTGCTGTGTCCCTGTAGCACAAGGACAACTGACCCTTGGAGTCACTTCTGGGGTACTTGATTCAAGACAAGCAGCTCCTGCCTTCCTTCAGGGTCTTCAGACAGCAGAGCAGGCCTTCTTCTGATTATTCTAGGTCTAGGGGTATTCTGAGGATAGTTCTGTGGGGTCCAATTTATGTCCAGTGCCCGCCTTAGAGTGGAGGGCAACCCTCTGTAAACCCCTAAATTAATTCTGGTCACTTCCCCTCCTCCCACTGGGTTTGGGGCCTGCATGACAAGAGAGGCAAAAGGGAGACATAACTAGGTGTGAGCTTTGAGTGACAAGGCGGGCATTTTTTGATGCTCTGGAAGAGACTGGGCACAGACCCCCAGACTATCCTGTCAAGGAAGGAGTCCACCTCCTCACATCCAGAGCCCTTCATGCACTGTCTGAGAGCAATTCACAGTTCACCACAGGGGAGCCATCACGGGCCAAGTGACAGCTGGACACTGGCAGGATAGCATTTTGGTAGGAGAAGGACAACTTCTAAAAGTGTAATTTCTAAAATAGAAATATAAAAGCCTACTTGATCATTACATTGCATTTTAAATTACTATTCAACAAGTAATTCAACCATTTTTCTAGCTATTCTCAAACTGAATTTAGAACTTATTAAAGGTAATTGTGTAAGTCCTTGTTAACCTATGTGTAAGTCAGCCTTGCTGCAGTGAAAAATGACTTTAGAAGTTTTCACTGTCAGGACATGTAAAACATTAAATATACATGCCCTATTTGTTAAATACCATGCATCCTGCCTTATGGGCTTTAAAGGCCTACCCTGGGGGGTGACGTATAAGTATTAAAAAGGAAGGGTTAGGCCTGGTAAATGGTTTATTTGCCAGGTCGAAAATGCAGTTTAAAACTGTTTATCCAGGCTGCAGTGGAAGGCCTGGTGACATGTTTTGCAGTGCTACGGTAGTGGGTGTCACAATGAGTGCTGCAGCCCACTATTTAATTTGTAGGGCCTGGATAAAAGTGGTCCCATATACTAGGGACCAATAATGGGTTCCAAAATCATGTTTGAAGATTTTGGAAACCATTATTGACACCAAGAGAGTTAAAAAAGGGGTCGCTCTGGTTTATACATTTGGACTGGTTGAACACTGATTGGTGCTATTTTTGATTTGTGTCATCTTGTTTATTAATGTGTGATTGTTTTTGGGATATGGAAAAAGTTTGTATAGGATTGCGATTCTTTTTGTTATCACTCTCTGTTCTTAAATATTGAGCATTGTTATGTTAGGATGATAAAATGTTATAATTGATTTACAGGTCATGTTTATCAAACAGAATGATCTTGTGTGAAAAGTAAAAAAACAGAAAGAAACACAACCACCAACTGTTTTGGTTTTTGATTTCATTCAACAGTTGACATCAGATTTCTAAGGCAGGCAGAGAGCTGTTCTGACCTGGCTGGGGTGCATAGTGGCGGTCAAGATGACATCGCTACCACAGCTTCTGTTTATAGTGCAAATTATTCCACTTCTGTGCCCAGGCGCCTACTACAACACATTCAACAACTGTTCAACACTTTCATATTGGCTGCAAAGACCTAGAGAAGCAGGCAAACAGATGTCCAGTTGAGGAGGGAGCTCTTGGTGTCCCAAACTCTACGCTTTACTGCCACGTGGCACAGCTATGATATCTGGAGGAATGGCACAGTAAGGAAAGCAAGAAGCATTGGTGCTTTATAGATCAGACTTTTGCCAGTAGACATGGATGAGAACAATTAGGTTCACTAAGGAATATAGAGTGTTGGGCTTGGATTCTTCTCCAGTGATGGGAGTGATGATGATGTCCTGGGACTTTGGGGTGGCTAAGCCAGGTTCAGTCACCATTCCATCAACTAGGAAGCTGATCATCTGCAATTCCAATATCACGCCAGCATTGAAGTAATAGGACGTCGTTGGAATGGCAGAGGGTGGGATGCATGAAGATGGGGAACTTGTATGACTGGGAGGGCATCAAATGTTTTGAGCAGGTCAAATCTGATTATGGGTTACTTGAAGGAGCTAGATTTAGATACTACCCAGTACTACATTGAGTTACATGCCTTAATAAACACGCAGCTAATAGACATTGACTAATCTTTGAGAAATGGCTAATCACCAAGTGAGGGGGCATGCACATCCTATCACCAATTTATAAGCACTTATTACACAGTCAGGTCACTGGGATATCGGCAGGAGAGAGGAGATGGGAGACTAGGTTAGGAAGACCATTAGACATCATGGAGTGCAGTACAGTCTTCTACAGGGCAAAAGTCACTGAGACCAGTGCAACAATTACGGAAGCTATGATAAAACTGGTCTCAAAGGGGTATTTTTCCCCAGAGAGAATACATGCATGGGATAACACCAAATCTTAAGACTGCTGGTGGAGCTGCAGGGGAATGTTCTCACTTTTGCACCCACTTCAGCAGTGCCCCAAGATTTCCTTGTACTGTGGAGAGGTGGTGTATGACATTGATGCAATGTTTGATTGCCTAATTTTAAGAACTCTAGCATATATAATCCTTGGGGTAGATGACAAACTTACATTACAGCTCAGATCTCCAGGAGGCATCCTATGGGCATCAGAACCACAGAATGTAGCAGCCTGGGTTACGAACAGGGTTCCTGACCATAGACCGTGGCCATACAAGACCCAGGAAATAATAGGCTTTGAGAAAATATCCATGTCAGTGGAACAGAAAGGGAAATAATTTAACAAACGAAAGGGACCATGCCTCACACCTTTAGCCACTAAATTCAAGGAAATTATTTGCCCCAGGTACCTTAGGGTGTTAATATTAACAACTCCGAAGCAGGTGCAGACATAAACAAAGGTTTATGTAATGAAGCCAAAGGACTTGAGGTTGACCTACTGGCCAAGCCTTTGGGTGATTGCCAGAGGATTCTCTAAATGATTGAATCTCTGGTATGGCTTGGCATGGGGGTGATGTGGGAGGAGGAAGTACAAAGGAAGAGGGTTTTGCTATTAGTCTTTGCATGGGTTATTTTTCCAGCTGGCCAACAGGATGTAGGCAGGCGTATGTGCTCCTTTCACTATTTCAAAATCATAAAATAGAACTGCTTCATAAAACTCAATTAAGTCTATTTGGGCATGATTTCGAGTCCGAAGTAAACTGTAACAAACTTGACAGTTATCCAATCCACTGTATTGCAAGTGGATTATATCCAATGGCACTTGTAATATAATATGGCGGACGGGATGTCCCTCACATTTGTGACGGAGTAACCCTTCCTCCCAACTCTAACTCAGGCCCTTTGTTTCCAAATATTTCTATTGTTTTTCTTGTCCTCACACTGCCTTTTTATGAATAAATGAATGCCTTATATATTGCTGCTCTGACAGCTGAACTATCCCTGTCTGACGCTTTGTCATATATTAACTTAGCTAGCTTCAACTTCATCTTCCTTAGATATTTTATCCTGGGTCAATCTCTTTACTCCTCCATTGTACTTCTGTTTTACCCTGCCTCTCACTCCACTCTATGATTTTCTCTCTGCCGAACTCTTCCTATACACCTTTGCCTTTCTCGCTCTTACTCACTACCCTTTTCTCCTTTTGTATTCTTTGAATTCTCTCCCTCATAGATCATACTCTTTCTTGTCAGACAATTGTCCTTTGTAAACCTTTCTCCTCCTTTTGCCCTTTGTCCGTTTTATCTTTTCTTTATTTCTTTGTCCTTTTCTACATTTCCCAAGCATTCTCCCTTTGTGCTATTGGAGCGAGTGACATGCTCAGCAAAACACATTTTTTTTCCAAATTCTATTTTGGGAAACAGGTGAGAGTGAAACTCTCAGGTAGCCACTTTCCTTTTTCCAGAGCACATTGTTTCCTAGTTATGGCTCTGGCCGGAGGTTTTATTACTCATTCTGTCCAAATGAGTAGTTCTGAAATGCTGCAAGCTGTGATTTCACTTTCTGCATCCCAGTTTCAGCTGTGGCAAGCGTGTAAAGCATGAAAGCTCATAGCTATTGTTGACGGAATATAAATAGCGTGGGAACTCATTCCTTGCTTCACTCCCCTTTATCGAGTGCCCCAGTGCTGAGGTGCGAGTGAAACAGTACCCATGTGAGCAGATGTGACCTGCTTTGTGCTCAGTGACGTGTACTCAGCATCAGCTGAAGGTGGGGTGTGCTCAGTACCCCGGCGTTCACTGCACGGGACATATTATCAAGAAGGGCGCAAACATTATCGCCGCTTAAGCGGCAGGATACTGCCGCTAAAGCGGCGATAAGGGGCTTGATAATATGCCCTGGAAAATTCCAATAGAAGCCCATGTTCTGGTGTCAAGGACATCAAACCTGGGCTTCTATTGAAATTCTCTAGGGCAAATTATCAAACCCCTTATCGCCGCTTTAGCTGCAGTTTCCTGCCGCTAAAGCGGCGATAATGTTTGCGCCATGGCCCAACAAGTTTTCACTTTCATGATTTTATGGGAATGATGGCACATTTATTGCAGATTGGGAAAGTACATTCTTGGTTTTGTGTTGTGCGATTAAGGGTTAGTAAAGGGGCCTTGATGTTTGCCTTCATCTTAAACTCCTACATAGTTTGGTCTGACGTTGGCTAAAAACCTTTTCATGTTCACAAAATTATATATATAAAATAAACTTACTTGTAGTGAATTTTGGTCGTATCTCTTCATCCATTGGCCTTTTAGTTTGTCTTTCACTTTTCAGTTCCACCCACTACAGCGTATACCATGGGGCACCGAGAGAGCCCACTTCGGCCATTGTCTTACCTTCTTGAACTGAGGTCTGAAGTTGCCATCACCGATGAGGGCCAAAATGGTGGAACACGCCTACGTCCCCTGCCAGGAGGTAGTCTAGCAATTTGAACTCGGAAGTCACTTTCGGGGGAATGTGAAAACGTATTAACATGTGGTCGGCCTTGTTCTGAAATGGCACAGACATCAAAGGAACGAAAACAATTGCATGGAATATGCCAAGGTTGATTTTCAGTGGTTGAGATTAGTTCAAAAAATCCATCCATCGGTCTTTGTTTTGTTTTTGATGGTCTTAATTTCTCCATCTTTGGGTTGTACCTAAGGGTTTCCTACAATGACATGAAATGATGCCTATGTTAAGTGAAATACACTTTGGGGTATTCTGAGAGAAATTTGAAAACCAAAACATACCTCGCAGGAGCTGCTCCTCCGCTATGGCGGAGGAGTGTCGCCCAACTGATTTCTCGCAGTGCGATCGGGGGCTGCTCCTCTGATATGGCAGAGGAGCGTCACCCCACTGATTTCTCACAGTGCGAGAAGCAGAAACATAAAATGGTAATAACTTTTAGTTATTACCATTTTATTTTTGTGTTGCGGGCAGGTGAGTATGCGGGGCTGCTCCGCTCTTCGAGCAGGGCAGGGGAGGAGTGGTGTGCCCACTCCTGAGTGTGCAAAGACTGTTTGGTTAGCCCTCTAGGGCCGCCCAAACCAGTCATGTGCAATTTTCCTTTCTCCATGCAGGCTGCAATGCTTTCTTCATGGGACCCATATAGAGGTGATCAACACTGTGAACATTTGTATGTCCTAACTGTGCATTCCTGAGTTAGTTATATTCCAATGGCCTTCACATTCTGTTAAGAAGATACAACTTTTCTGCTCCTGCTCAAAGAGCTAGACTCCTGAGGAAATCCATTCTTAATTACCCCATTGAAACTTTCTTTGATTCTGCCTTTTAGAGGCTTTACTTGCTGACAGGGTCGGACTAGGAACCAAAACTGGCACTGGCAAACTGCTCGGCCGCCGCCCCCGAGCTATTTGCTAGGGCTTGTTATGGCTGATTCTGTTACAGGGGGCCGATATTGCTGGCCCCGGTAACAAAAACAGCCCCCCTGGGTCCCAAAACTGGACCCCACCCTGACGGCCCACCGGGGAAACACCCGGTGCCCGCTATGGCCAGTCCGGCACTGCTTGCTGACAGCTCCTGCCTGACTTCTCTCAAAACTTTTCTGATTTCCTTCAGCTTATCATATTAGGCAACTTCCCTTCATGGTAAGCTGAGTTTTCTCGATTTGATTCATGTCAAGTTTAACCCCTTCCCTGCGGGGGTAATTCCCCCGCAGTGCGGGGGGGTGTCGCGGCACCGCTGTGCTAGTGACGAGCTCAGCTCGTCATGACTCACAGTGGAGCTGTGCTCATGACGAGCTGAGCTCGTCACGACCCCGCCCACTGATTAATTTTCCCGCACAGGTGGGGAATTAATCGCGTGTGGGCAGGCCGCGGTTGTTATGACGAGCTCAGCTCGTCATGAGTACAGCTCCACTGTGACTCATGACGAGCTGAGCTCGTCATGAGCATGCAACGGGTTAAGCAATTTGTCTTTGCAATTTCTGTTTTGAATTGGTTTGCATCATACTAATTGATCTTCATGTATTAGTCACCGATTTTGACATTAAATGATTTGAGTTTGTAACTTTGCTAATCTACTAATAAACATTCACCGTTTACAAATCTACTCCTCTCTATCAACGCTATAGGGTCTAATGTGCTTCACTGTACTTTATGTATTGTCATGTTGTTGAGTCATGCCTCAGTCTGGGACTAAAGGTCTATACACCCTAGTGCAGCTTGTACTTGAGCTTGCACTAAAGATCTGCACCAGTGCAAATCCAATCCCGCTGTTTCAACACTACTTGCTTTGAAATGCCATTTCCAAGAAACAATCAACTTGACAGCAATTAAACTGAAGACATGCAAATAAACTCTCCTTCCCACGAAATGGGACACTGCTTTATTTTATAGTTTACACTTAGCTCATCATTTCATTAACCACATTTGGAGCTTAGAGCCTGTTTTTCATGAAAAATATCCAGTTTATCTTGCATTATGTATTAATACACTTACTGTGGCAATACAGTGATAGGTGAAGTACGGGATGCAATATAATTGTCGGGTCTGTATCACTGATGTTAATATAGTGTCAAACAGCCACCATACCTTTTAGCAGGAACGGTCAGAAGATAATTTTCCAAATTGCTTTGCAAAATGTAACTGGACCACTTATTCAAAGATTTGCAAAATCATTGAGAAACCATAATATCAGGATACATGCACACAAATCCAGAAAGGACATTTTTAGAACTTACTTGACAGCTCAGGTGTTACCAGATCTTAAGTAATCAACAGAAAAAGAGCTTTAAGCAGTACTACTGAGAGAGGTGCTTTGGCTCTTCCCAGAAGTTGATTACCTTGAGTACTGCATTTGATTGGAAAGAAGTGGTGTGCTTGCTCTGAAAAGAGTACTTGTTCCACTCTTATTGATTTCTAAGGGTGCCTCCCTAGCTTGACATGGCTGTTATATTCAAACATAATGACGTGGCAGCTTGTTTCACTTTGGGACCACTATCTTGTTCCGGCAGAATATGTTATTTATTTCTATGAATAAAATGATGGTGCTTGTGGAGGATAGTCTGTTGTCTCTTTCTGTCATTCTGTCATGTCTTGCTTGGACTTCAAAAACAGATGGCTTCTGAGGGCAGAGCGCAGGGCTTAGATTACAATGAAGTCATTGGCTCACTGGTCATCCTGCTGTGGGGCCTGTCTCTTCTAAGTTATGGTATAACAGCTCGAAAATCTACTTTTTGTGTCTGGCTTACCAGAGTGCTTTTTTATGTTTGTGGGCGAAAGCATCTGGTGGTTCATAACAAAAACTCCCTATTGCTTACCATTGGTTGGCTTTTTTACCGTACACTCTTGCTTGCATCTTATTCACTGGGTTGCATTCCTCATCTCGTGTGTCTAACTTCCCAAAAGCATTGCTTCTTTGTCATTCATGTGATTGGATGATTGGATTCTTCCATTGTTCACATGCAGGGGGCTACTTTTCCATTTTCTTTAAGCACTGCATGAGAGAGCACATGTTTTCTAGCTATCTCCCTTTTGTTCTGTTCCCCCCTAAATGCCTAACACCCCATGTGCCCCATGTTTTTCCCTCATCCTTACCCTCAAGCACTCCTTTGCTTTCTCCAACCCACTCTACCGTTTTAGGCTGAAGCCTACCAGACGGTTGCTAAAGTCGTCTTAGGGACAATCTGAAAGCTGATCTAAGTCTGCATTCCACTCATTGCTTACCATTGGCTTTGCGGTTTGTAACCCACCTTTGCTTGCTTTTAATTTGCTGGCTCTACCTTACGTCACTCTTCACCATCTATGACACTTCACTCTACAACCCTCTATGCCACTCTACGACACTCCACTCTACAACACTCCACTCTGCAACACTCTATGCCACACCACTCCATGCCACTCTGTGGCACTCCACAACAGTTTATGTCACTCTATGATACTCCACTCCACGCCACTCTATGACACTCAAATCTATGACACTTTATGTCACTCTGTCACTCCACTCTATTACTATCCACACCACTTTACTCCACTCTACGACACTCCACTCTATGCCACTTTACTCTCTGCTCCTCCACTTTACGTCATTCCACTTTATGACACTCTACTTCACTTCACTCTCCTCCACTCTACAACACTCTAATTCACCATCTATGACACTTCACTCTACAACCCTCTATGCCACTCTACGACACTCCACTCTACAACACTCCACTCTGCAACACTCTATGCCACACCACTCCATGCCACTCTGTGGCACTCCACAACAGTTTATGTCACTCTATGATACTCCACTCCACGCCACTCTATGACACTCAAATCTATGACACTTTATGTCACTCTGTCACTCCACTCTATTACTATCCACACCACTTTACTCCACTCTACGACACTCCACTCTATGCCACTTTACTCTCTGCTCCTCCACTTTACGTCATTCCACTTTATGACACTCTACTTCACTTCACTCTCCTCCACTCTACAACACTCTAATTCACTCTATGCCACTCTACACCGCTTCACTCTATGACACTCTATACCACTCCATGCCACTCTATGCTACTTAACCGTAGGCAACTCTTCTCCATTCTACACCACTCCTCTCTATGGCACTCCACTCTGACACCCTACTCTGACACCCTACTCTGCGATACTTCAGTCTGCACCACTCCAGTCTATACCAGTCCACTCTATAACACGCTATGACACTCTACTCCTTTTTATACCACTCCACTGTACACCACTCTAGGCCATTCTACTCCACTCTACGACATTCCACTCTATCCCACTTCACTCTATACCACTCCAGTCCACTCTATGACACTCTGACACTGTACTCCATTCTATGCCCCTCAACTCTATTCTGCTGAACACCACTCCAATCTAGAAAACTCGCTACCACTCTATTCTATGCCACTGTGTGCCACTCTATGCCACTTCTCTCTACCACACACTATGTCACTGTATGCCATTCCGCTCTATTGATCTCTATGGCACTCCACTTTATAATACTCCACTCTATGCCACTCCACTGCTTTACTATTCTCCACACCACTTTACCCCACTCTACAACACTTCACGCTGCGCCACTCCAATCTATGACACTTGACTCCACTCTGCGCTATGCCACTCCACTCTACAACACTTTACTTCACTCTACAGTACGCCACTCTTTTTTTTTTTTTTAAATATCTTTATTGAACAGAATAAGAAGGAAAACACATGTGTATCGTATAACAATGCGTCATCTGCGCATTTTTCGGCATTTAGTCCAAGAATTGGTGTCCAACCTACAAAGGTCTGCCTCTCCATCCATGCATTACAACAGTTCCAACGTAGGCAATGAATATAAGCGAACAAGACAAGCAATCAGTACTGCTAATGGCAGGCACTGTCCTCACAGTGAGCAGATTAATATGATGCACAATTCAACCCAACCCCATCCCCCCTCCCCCCACCCACAAACTAACTAAAACCATTGGTGTCGCTGTGCGGGTGAACCACCCTCGCCGATGTAACTGCGGCAGGTGCTCACCAACCTCCGATGCCCCCCAACTGGGGGGGCTCGTACCAAGGAGGAGAAGAAAGGGGGAAAGGCGGGGGGGAGGCAGGGGCGGGGAAGGGGGGGGGAGAGAGAGAAAGGGAGAGAGGAGAAAGGACTCAGAAGGGGAAGACAGAAGAGGGGACAGGGAGGCAACTCCCCGGGAGAGGGGGGGGGGGCGGAAGGGACGAGCCAGCTCATGAAGGGGGTCCGGCGGGAACCCCGTGCACAGGGGATAGCCAAGGTCTCTGAGAAAAAGCGGGGCGTACAGTTGCAATACCTACCCAGCTCCGCCAACTACAGTACGCCACTCAGTGACTCTCCACTCTATGGCACTCTACTCCACTCCACTCTACGACTCTCTATTCCACTATTTGCCTCGCCACTCTTTGACATTCTACACCTCTCTATGCCACTCTATCCCACTTACCTCTAGGTCACTTTATTCAACTCTAAGCCACTCCACCCTACGCCACTCCACTATACAACTCTACTCCATTCTACATCACTCCACTCTATGACATTCCACTCTATAACACTTGACTCTATAACACTTCACTCTATGACACTAAAAATAATACCACTCCACTCTTTGACTCTACTCCACTCAACGCCACTCTATAACACTCCACTGTATGCCACTCTACTCTACGACACTCTATGCCACTCTACACCACTCCACTCTATGACACTTTACTCCACTCTATGCTCACTACTCTACAAAACCCTACTCTGACACTCCACTCTACATCACTCCACTCTACATCACTCCACTCTATAGCACTCTACTGTACTCTATGACACTCTATGATACTTCACTCTATCCCACTCTACTCCTCTGTACAACTCTCCACTTTTCTCTATGCCACTCCACTCCACTCTATGACATTGTACTCCACTCTACACCCCTCCAGTCTATGATACTCTAGTCCACTCCATGCCAATCAACTCTACTTCACTCTACTCCACTCTACCCAACTGCCTCTATGCCACTCCATGCCGCTTTACTCCACTCAACGCCACTCCACTCTACTGCACTCCACTCTATGCCCTCCACTCTATGATCCTACTCCACTCTGCACCACTCTTCCCTACTCTACTCCGCAACACACCTTTAGCCTCCACTCAACTCTACGCTATGCCACATCACTCTGTGCCACTCCACTCTACGATGCCCTACCCACTCTGACCCCCTCTCCTCTAGGACTCTCTACTCCATTTCATTCTCCTCTACACCACTATCTTTTAGCCATGCAGAACAGCAGCCACGCTGATTTACACTATGGCTAAAACACATTGGCAAAGTCAATAGCACTTGCATAGATGAGACAGATTGGATTTGTCAGTGCTTGTTTTATTATTATTTTAATTTTGGTCCTCTATCGACCTTGCCTCAAAAACATCCATTGCTCCCTCTCCCGTCAATCCACTCCCCATTGCTTCTCCCTGGGTCCCCCATCCACTCCTCCACTGGTCTTCGAACTAATCACAGTCTATAATATTATTTATATTTTTTAATGACTAGGCAACTGTCATTTGCTGCTGCATCGCTTCGCAGTGATGAGCTGTTTCGTTTTTTTTAAATGTCTTTATCCAAGTTATTGATAAATTAATCAGTTAAAAAAAATATCCAGTCTTTCCATAAATGTGCACATGCATATTGATGCATGCACCCATAAACATCACCATGCCTGCATGTGCCTAGGGAATGACGCAGCCGACGTCTTGGTCCAAGGTATTGCACCTGTTTGTTTTTCCTCTTTTATTTTCAATAATGCACAGCATTTGCAACACGCCTCTTTCTTTTTGCTGATGGGCCACAGCATCAGTAAAAAGCATTGGCAAAACCAGGGTCGGATTGGTAAGGCGGGCACTCAAGAAATGGCTGAAGGGCCGGTAGCTGAGTTCCAACTGTGGGCTGCTTTTTGGGGCAGCCTGGGGGCTGTCTGTTAGGATGTCACCAGCGGCCCAGTGTGTGCCTGAGTGGCCTTTTTAGAGGCAGATGGGTGGACGTGTCACTCCCTTTCTCTCGCTTGGTTGGCCCATTAATGTATGTTGATTGAGCGGGGCAGGGGGCCTGGGAAGTGGTCTCACTTGATTTCATGTGTGACTCAGCAGTGTGAACTAATCTGTGCATTTTTTTCTAAGTTAAGTTGATAAAACATGCCCCCCACCCCCGTTCTTTTAATAAAACTTCGCTATAGCAGTGTTTTGCGGAAAGGCAATACGCAAATGTGGGTCACTTTTTTTTGTTATGCCTAGGCCGATTTTTTATCTCAATCCAACCCTGGGCAAAACCAATAGTCACAAAGTCCAGACCTATTGGCTTTACCAATGCGTGTGTCAGAAGGAACCAATGAATGCCTGTGAAACATAACATCATTGCGTGTATCATATTATTTTTACATTAGAGTGTAAATTATCACTTGAGTAACATGAAATTCAGATACATTTTTTTTTCTTAACCTTTTTTAGTTGTTGGATAATTACATTTTCAATATGTTTTAAAAATGTAGGGGCAGATTTATGACGACTGGCGCATCCCTGCATATCAGCAGGGATGCGCCAGTTATTATGCGCCACAGCTGCGCCACCATGGATGCGCCGCATTTATAATTCGGCGCACCATGGGGCAAAAACGGCACAGATGCGTGACGCATCTGTGCCGAAAAGTGGCGCATTGCTGGAGTTGCGTCGCAAGCGCGACGCAGCTCCAGCAATGATCTGGGGGGCCCTATCTTTAAAATGCTGCGTAAATCCTTACGCCTGCTTCAAGCAGGCGCAGGGTTTTGACGCAGCATGGGCCTAAAAGTGACTGAGTGAAATCTTGTAGATTTCACTCAGCCACTTTTAGGAGGCGTTCCTGCGCCAGAACGCCCCCACCTGCCCTGGAACGCCTACATGTGGCGCAGGGCTTTACAACGTGACGCATCTCCCAGATGCGTCACGTTGTAAATACCCCGCACCATGGCGCAGGATTTGCGCCGCTGCTGCATCACAAAAGTGACGCAACGGCGGCGCAAAAGTGGCGCAAGTGCAACATAAATCTGCCCCGTAATATTGACCTACAGAGCCACGGGCAGGCACAATGCGCTGGGCAAGGGAGCAGCTTTGGAATAAGTGTGACTACAAGCGCCCCTCCCCTCCTGAGTAGTGCTCATGGGGCAAGTTTAGACACACAAAAAATTGTTTTTTTGAGGCATCATACCAAATAGGTTGCATTGAAGCGACATACCAATTAGGTATTGTATAAACGCACACATATCATACCTTGACTAGACATGGCGTAATACACCCAGGCACTAATCGGGAGTGGTATTGGGGATCAATTATACTTGGTCCTGACGAAAAGCCATATGGAAAGGCTTGAAACATGTAGACCGTGAGTACCCACAATCATTACGTTCTGTGACTCAAAAAAAAATAAACATACCACAGGGCTCAAGTTTGGGGATCAATTATACTTGGTCCTGACGAAAAGCCATATGGAAAGGCTTGAAACATGTAGACCGTGAGTACCCACAATCATTACGTTGTGTGACTCAAAAAAAATAAACATACTACAGGGCTCAATAAAGTTTAGGATCCTATTGGCCAGGTATTTTTTAGAATTTTTCTATTACTATCTGACCTTTCCACTCCTACACTAGTAATATAGCCCTGACCTCCCAAAATAAGTGCTCCCACGTCTCCGTCGGATCCAGCAAGCCCCGTCCCACAGCGGGGCGGGAAGAACTCGATGATGAAGGACACCCAAGGGTAATCGCGCGCTCTATAAGTGCAAATAACATAACAGAACATAACATGAAGCATGCCACCAAGGGGCCTTTAGGTGGGTGAGGGTTATTTTAAGAAAATGTTTTCTCTTCCTTAGTGATCACCAGGGTATCTGGAAAGATATCATTTGAATAGGTTTCTCTAGTGGACTTCTTTTGACTAAGCTTAAAAATATATGTTGAATTCACATGATGTAAACAAAGGCATTTATTTCTGAAGTTTTAAATTTTTAGTTTTGTGAAAGATTCCGAGGGTGCAGCGCATCTACTTAAAACATATTTGCGGTAGTGAGTTGCACTGCTATTGTCGCCTATTCAAATAGAGAAAGCCTGATGTTAACACCTGGGGACCGCGTAGCACATACGGCCTTTTGGCTAGAGCTACCAACCTTGGAACTATATAATCGTGTTCAAGTCTGGCCTCGGTCCTACTTCCTTTAATTCGGGCAAATCTCCCCACGCTTAAACAATGTAACCTACACTGGTGCTTATATAAAGAGCGGTGATGCTCTCGGAACAGGGTCGCTCTGCATTGCAAAAATGACAGCTAACAGAAGGTGTGCAGTAAGGGGCGATTTGCGTTCAACTATATGGCAGGTGCAACTACAGCAAGTTATATGCTGTAGGGGCATATTTGAGGCACAATGGAGGAAGATATTTGATTCAAGGAGTAGGTTTTTTTCTGTTCTGATCTTGAATGGTTGTACATTCTCAACATGGTTTGCTGCCCCACTTGGGAAGTAGAAACCAGTAGAACATTCAATGACAGCACCTGTTAAATTCTGGTTCAGACACTTACCTGGAAAAGCAGATATTGGGGGAAAGAAATGGTTTTGTGCCTTAACTTCTTTCTATAGTAAGCATTTTCTGATGCAACGTGGTGTGCGGCAATTGGTTGCACAGAATCATTTATTATCTTCCAGGTGAGGAGGGGACTTCAAATATTCAGTGCAACAAAAAGTACCTATTAATGCTCCTCCGCCTGTGATCAGTGAAGCGATCAAATTGAAAAGAATTCCTGGAATCGGAGCCGGCCTGTGTCTCAGTGACTTACCTCTTTGACGGAGCCGTCTATTTCATGCCGACGTGGGGCTCTGGTTTCGGCGGCCTTTGATGGCAGAAGGATGCAGATGACCTCCGTGGACGCCGCTCTCCGGAGAGTGATCCAATCTCTTCCAGGAATCCATGCTCTTCGTCATGAACATAGACCGCCTCAGGGGGTGATATTTTTGGCAGGGGGACCTTTTGTTTCTCTTCTGCCCACTTGTCGCTGCTGGTGCGGCCCTTGCAGCCAGGGTCATTCTAAGGATTGCCATAAAAGGCAGAGCTCAGCCACAGAAAGGCGTCGGTAATTCATTTTACATAAATGTCTGTGTTCTTTGTAGTGTCTTTTATTCAGTGAAACCAATCTGCCTGATGAACCTCTGACGCAACACGATACGCCTGCTGCCCTCTGTTTTGATATGTGAGAAAGATGTCTTACTCACACTGAATGGAGTCAGGTATCGTTTCCAAAGGAAAACAGTCATCATCCTCCCAGGTCAGGACAACGGGGGCAAGTCCATGTTTGTGCTGGAAAAATCGAGCTTTACATGTTTAGGGGCAGATTTACAATAACTGACGCATCCCTGCATATCAGCCCCCCCTGCTCAGGAACGCCTACTTCTGGCGCAGGGCTTTACAACGTGAGGCATCTCCCAGATGCATCACGTTGTAAATACCCCGCAGCATGGCGCTGGTTTTGCGCCGCCGCTGCGTCACAAAAGTGACACAACGGCAGCGTAAAAGAGGCGCAAGGGGCTTGTAAATCTGCCCCTTAGTGTCCAAAATGGCGAAAAGGCACGCAAGAAACTCCTTGGTTTTAGTCTTTCCCGTACTGATGTTGAACTCAATAGGTATTCATTTTTCTTGGTATGTTATAGGTGCCCATGAGAGGGGTGAGTCACGGTGAGCATGGCTCTGGGACATAGATTCTGCCAGAGGCGTGGTTAAGTTAGGTTGTCTGTTCTCTAGGCATGTGCTTGATTTCACGCCTGGTTTGAAACTATTTTTATTCTAGAACCGAACATAAAAGTATATTCCGTACATAAAGTTGAAAAATACCCACTTAACAGTAAATTATGACATACAGAGTACGGGGCTGCGCATAATCCCTCTGCAGGAGGCTGGCTTGCTATACGTGCACACTTATTTCAGTGATGCACCTTGCACTAATCCAGGCAACCCTTATGGTGGTTTTAGTGGTCTTTGTTCACCATAGAAAGCTCTCAAAGTGGTAGCTGTGGAGAGCAACCTCCAGGCATATCTTGAAGGCGTGTTAAGCAGCTCCTTTTACCAGTTTAATCATGCAGTACAGGTGGAATGAATAAGAACCACACTGCATTTATATAAAAATAAACAACACTCACTAACACATTGGTGTATCTCCTATCCGGCGATATTACCAGAATGCACAAAAATACTACTACTGCAATAACGTAAGTAGCACAAAATACAGTGGTCTGCAACGGGAGACCAAGCCATTTATTAAGAAAGTGGAATGCAAACTGCAGAAGAGGATAGGACTTGGACCAGATGACCCAGAGGAACCAGTGACACAAGGAAGCACCCAAGGTAAGTACCCAGGAACCCCACGGATGCTATGTGCAGAGTGGGAACAGAGCCTCGTGCCCATTGGAAGACGATGGGGAAGTCAAGGTTGCAGTTTTGCAAAAGAAGAACCATTCCCAGAGGACCCCAAAGATTTCCTGTAGAGGGCAGAAGGTTAGAGAGCCCACCCCACTCGTGGATGCCCCAGGAACCAGGTTGCCTACATCAGAAAGCCAGGTGCATAGGGGTGAAGAGACGTCAGAAACCTATGTAGACAACAATAGAAGACTTGGAGGAAAGAGCCCCTGGAGAAGAAGGTGAAGTAGTCTCGTGGAGTCCAATGGTGGATTCAGCAAGCAGAGGGGACAGAGGCCATGCCACTCAGGAGTGACCAGGGGGCATGGAAGAGCAATGCCCACCAATGCTGGATGATTCAGATGAGTTGACCGTGACCATGTCGCTGCAGTTGGGAGGACCAGGCAATGCTGTGGAAGACCAGGAGCTGTGCACGAGCTGTCTCAAATCGGGTGTTGGTGACTAGGTGGTTGGTGTCAGGCAGAGCACCAACAAGCCTTAATAGCCGCAACTGGCGTGGAGAACAAAAAAGGAGCAACGTTGGGACCAGCAAGGTCCAAGGGACTCACCAATAACAGGAGAGTCAGAGCAGGCCCCAAGCAATCAGGGGAGCCCACTGAAGCAAGAGAAGACCCTTAGGAGGACCCACAGGCCAAAGGCACAGTAGTCACAAGAGGACCTCGAGCAGCTCACAAAGAAATAAGGCCCATGGTGCAGTAGATATGGTGAGGGCACTGTACATGGCAGAAAGAGATGCTGGAAGCTGCAGCTTCTTGTAGCCTAAAGATCTCTGGAGTGCAAAGCCAACAAGCCTTGGAAACGGCAAGTCAATGAGATGCACAGGGGTTCAGTCCCAGCGGTTCCGACAAGAGATACTGGCCTCAAATTTGATGAGAGGACAGGTCCAGCCTCGAGAGAGTTGCAGAACTACCATCTGTGTTGCAGAGGCTCGGACATCTGTGGGACATCAGGAGCAGCACACCAGTCAGCTTCATTGCAGTGCTTGCAGATGCAGGGGGGTGACTCCTTCCCTTCAAGGGAGATTACTTAGGGTGTCCTTGATGCCCACAGGTCTGCTAAAGATCCTGGAAGAAGCACAGACACAGACGATGAAGAGGACTTGCAGAACAGCTAGACCAGGAGCAGCAGGAGTCTTCCTTGGTGCAGTCTTGGTTCCAGGCAAAGACCAACTGTTCAGAAGTTCGAAGAATGATGGGGTTTCAGGCTTGAATCTTGTCCCACGATGAATCTAAGGAACCACCCACAGGTAATCACCCTATCAAAAGGGTTGGAACGACTATGGGGTACCTCCAGGAGGAGGGGCTGAACAGAGGGGAAGATACTCCCATGTTCTTTGTCCAGTGGGAGACAAGGGCTCCCTGAACAGGCTCTAACTGGAGTATGCAAGGAGGACACTAAATCTGCATTGGGGTATGATTCCAATGTGTTTGATATCAAACATGACTGGTTTCAGTGCAGCCAGTATATAGTTAGACATCTTTTATTGACTGATGTCCACTGTATGTTTTAAAATGGCTGACCACACTTACAAAACCTGGAGAATCGAAGCCAGGGTTTGTAGGGGTGTCCTGCTCATGCACGGGCACTCTCCCACTTATATCCAAGCACCCTGCCCTCAGGACTGAAGACCCTGCCATAGGGTGACATAGGTTTTAAGTGCAGTGACCTCAGATATAAGGAAACCTATATCTGTTGTGAAAGATGCAAGCACCAACTCACACAGGCTGTAATGACATGCCTGTAGTCACAGTTTAAGTGGACTCCTATGGCTGGCACAATACATGCTGCAGCCCATGGGAGACCCCTTGTGTACCTATGCCCTGGGTACCTTACCAGCATATACTAGTGACTTACAAGGGTACATTAGTAGCCAATTATGGATGTACAAACATACTTACGATGGTCAATTTAGGGAGAAAGCACAGCGATTGGTGTCCTGATTACCAGGATCCCATTCAGACTAGGTCAAAATCATACTGACACTAAGCAAAAAGTGGGGGTAACCATGAGAGCAGATCCACCTTTCCTACAACCTCGAACAGCATAAACTTTGAAAACAGTTTTTTTCATAGGCTAGTGTGCATCTTAAAATTCTACCTGTCCACCATTAAAGTTTGTATAATCACACAAACGTGTAAGAGAGGCTCGCAGGATAGTTCTGTTGCTCTCTAGCTGGACTTACACTGTATCAATACATACATACATTTTTATCTTGCCGTTTTATATATGTAGAAAAGGGCCAATGAGCGTCACAGAATTTTACAGGTAGTAAGTACTGAACAACAAAATTCAGAGGTGTACACATGTTAAAGCAAGCACTAGCAAAGCAAATACATCTGGCGTTAACTGCCAGCCTCTTGGCAATTCTTTTTTTGTCATTGTTTTTGCAAAACTTTATTGGTCACGAAGTTGCTGGGTCTTCATCAATCTACAAAAGAGTTTTGGCCAAAGGCAAAAAAGTACTCCCCAGTACCATTGTGCCAGATAAACATGGGACACTCCAAAAGGAATATATAACACTACTGGCAGACGACAGGAACTGTTGAAGCTGGATTGTGCCTTGTGCTCATATCTGTATCCTGTTATCACATTCAGCTCTAAACACAAAGGCAACACGGAAGTAATTATGAAGTAAAACAAAAACAATGGCAATGAAGGAAAATCCCTAGTGTGCTGATGTGCTCATTGTGAGAGAAAAAAGTGAAGTTAACCAGTGGCTCAAGTAGGCTGACCCACTGCCCCATGCTGCATGATGTAGTGGGCATGAGCAAAATGTGAATGACACAACCACAGTCCAATGGATGAAGAAGCACCTTTAATTAAGTATTTTATAGCATAATTTTAGAAAAATTGAAAGATCTTGCCTAGGGCCAGACCCAGAAATGATAAAGAAGTAATAACCCAGGAATGAATTACGGGCAGGCATGGCTAGAAATGTCTTGGAGTGACAAAAAATCTGCTGAGCTCCCAACCAGCCCCTGCAGCCCTTCAAAGTATTAAGACGACTGAAGACAACAGAGGAGTATGTTGGAGGCTCTGCCCCGCTGGAAATGAGTGAGGAATGAGGAATCTGGGGAGCTACTGTGCAATGCCGAAGGCACAAAATTACAGCTGGCCTAGCATGACGGCAAACCTGCACTGAAGAAACTTAGCAGCAGGTGAGAGCATTGGGTGGAGAAAAGCATCAGAAGAGAGGTTGAAATGGCAAGAACACACAACTGCAGACCAATTAGGAGAAGAGATTGCCCTGTGGAGCAGAGAGGCCGGCCAAAAGCTCGAGCAGGAAAGGCCTTGATGGAGATAGATGTTGAATAATAGAAAACAGATGATGGACCTCGGACGGATGTCACAGTGTTGTGTGTGATGCAAAAGGTGATAAGTACATCAAGCTCTGTCTGTCTTTTAGGTAAAAGGCAATTTACTTTGACTATTTTTAACACATTCTGAGAGGATAAAGGGACTAATTTAGATCTGAGGGGAATATTCCATCACAATCTGAGATCCTGCCCGCTGTATTATAATCCCATTATATCCTAAGGAGATCGTAATATGGTGGGCGGGATATCTGTCACTTTTGTGGTGGAGTATTCCATCTGCCAAGATCTAAATAAGTCTTTAAAGTAGCATGTGGTGGTGAGCAGTGTCAAATACTGTTGATAGTTCCAAAAGCAGAAGAAAGGAGCCACTCCATACTTATCCACTCTGAGTTTTCAGTAATTCCAAATGAATGAAAGGGCCTCTGTGTCTCTACATGGTGTAAATAGATATTGGTGGCCTGACACCAATAATTTTTCTCAGTGCTCTTTTAAATATTTTGTCTAGGAATGGTCCATTAGATATTGGTGTAAATTTTGATGGGTCGGGTTGGTTGAGGTTTTTCTTTTTGAGGAGAGTTCTAACGTACAAGTGTTCAAATGCAGGTGGAAAAAATCCAAGTTCTAGTGACTTGTTGAGTAGGCTTCTAGATACCTCTCTTGAGCAGGATGTGTGAAAAGTATCTTTAATGATTTTTTGTGGTGCTGGGTCTGAGGTTGAGCCTGATCATCTGCTTGTGATAATAATGTTGTGGCATTTGTTTTCTGACCAGGTATTGAAAGAATTGAGCAATGGTAGCTTGCTTTTGTCCCTCTTGATGTTAGTTGAGTCAGGTGTCATGGGAGAGTTAGAGTTTGCTGTATGCCTCATAAGGAAATGTTTTATCTTTTTAATTTTTTAGATCAATTCCTGGGAGATTTTGTCGCAAAAGACTTGCAACTGTGGTTTTGCGGGGTTTTGACTCTCTGGATCATGGACTTCTGCTAGAACCTTGTGGAGTACCTTAGAAGGACGGTGGGCTATAATTATGCATGTAAAATAGTGTTATCTTTTTGTGATTCTGATGGCTCATCTGCACGCTGTGTTATACTGGCATAGTGTGATTTTGTCTTTTTATCTCTTGATTTTCTCACTTTGTGTTATCGTATATTCAGTGTTTTTTTATTTTTTTGGTGTTGTCCTTCATCCATGTGTTTCCTTTTTAGGTCTCGCCTGAGCCAGCGCTTTAGCGCTGCTCTCGCGAGAGCTTTTGGAAACAGGGGGATTTGGAAGTGCAAACTAGTGCTTGCAGGCCTCCAAATACAGTGCATGTGCGCCGGGCGCGCGCACCATTTGGCAGCCTGCGTGATCATTTCGCGGTCGCTTTGATGTTCTCAGTGAGCCGCGCGGCCACTGAGAACATCAAAGCGACCGCGAAAGTGCACACCATTTGCCACCCCCTCCCTTATCCCACTTCCTGCTTGTTCCTAATGAACTGCTCGATATGCTTAACCTAAGTAGACCGAAAGTAACCTTTCGAGTAATCGTGCATCTAATCAAGCTCTTTGATTTTCTTACATGTAGTGTACCTTTTAATTGAGATTTTATGCCACGCTCAATTAAACTTTTTCATTTCAACTTCAGCGAACCATATCAGACGTGTCCTGGATACAGTACAAATGCTTGTTATTGGTCATGGCTGATCAGGACTTTGAGGATGCAGCCACACAAAGGTCACTTTTCCAAGGCGGGAGGAGGCAGGCACCTCCCTCTGCTTTTTAAACCCCCTTCCTCCCCTCCCCCAAGGCCAATATGCTGTTCTCATTGAGAAACCTGCTGGCACCATTCATTGAGTCGCATTTACAACCAAATGGGCTCCTAGGCTGCAGCGCGCTGCTTAAAGGGGAAATTCGGAGTCATGCGCCGCCTCTCTATTCATTCAATTAATGTGCCAGATTGTATTTCTCAGCCTGGTGTCCAAGGCGTACCGGATTCAGGCCCTGCCCACTGAGCACAAACAAAAGACGGGGA
Source organism: Triturus cristatus (assembly GCF_964204655.1). NCBI lineage: Eukaryota > Metazoa > Chordata > Amphibia > Caudata > Salamandridae > Triturus > Triturus cristatus. The sequence continues at coordinate 1,051,179,620 of NC_140585.1, read as the reverse complement.
CCCGCTGGCTCTGATAGCTGTTTGATTTAGAAACACCCACTGCGCGCAATGCAAGCACTGAAACCGAGCCCGCCAAATGCACGTGCACAGGGCCGCATCGGAAACCAAACCCAGCTCTGGCAAAGAACTTCAAATCTGCTCCGTGCTGCTGGAGGCCACAAGCAGAATGGGGCCAGTGGATGTGAGGCTGGAGAGGATGTGGTCTGACGGCCAGAGCTGCCGACTTTGGTGCTGGAAACCAAGGTTCGAACCTCGGGGTCGCGACCGCATCCTGGGAGTCTGGGTAAAATCACTCAATCTCCCCATGTCTACCAACAAAACATAAATGAATGTGTCCTTGTGTAACGTAACCAGGTGCTCATGAAAAGCGCTCCAATACCTTCGGGTCGAGTTTGCGCTATATAAATCTGCAACAAAAATTAATTGGACAAGATTCCGTAATTTATTTATTTATGCATGTCGGTATGGCACCTACTTTTACCCGAAGGTGTCAGAGCGCTGTACAATAGAACCAGTTACATTTCATAAGGACTTCAGACAGGGCTTTAAGTGGGCCGGGGCTCAGCACCGGCAGTTCTAACAAGCATTTGCAATGCAATAGGTCTCGCAGTTACACGAGTTAAAGCTATTGCCATTGTAAATGACAATGCCAATAGGCATTGTTATTTGCAATGTCAATAGCTCAAACTCGCGTAAATGCGAGACCTAATGCATTGCAAATGCTTGTTGTGGTTAGTGGTGGATGTGGTCAACTTGGAATTCACACATTCCACTCCTTAAGTGGGATTTATGACTGCAGCGATCTCCATGCTTGTTGTGAAGATCTTTGCCTATGAAACGGGTTTAGGTCTGACAGAAATCACTTTGTGAATTTCTGGCAGATGTAAAAAAAGTAAACTTGGCTTTAAATGCGTGATTATGAACAGAATTTGTGACTAGGCCCGATGTCTTACAAAGCTCCTCTAGGATCGATGCCAAACTTTATCAAGAGACTTCATCCTAAATTAAAGGCACAGGATTTGCAGGGGACCCCTACCTCCCACATGACACTGTGTCCATCTGTTTGCCAGGCCTCTTTTCCTTCCTTCAGGTTGCTCTCAAAATATAATTTCTGTAAATAAACAGAGCAGAAAAAGCATCAGGACAACGTTAAATGGCAATAAACTACATGCAAGTAATTTTGTATAAAATGTTACTTGGTAGTTTAAAAGCACATACTGCATATTCTGCCACGGCTATGACATCTCAGTGCTCTTGGCTTTCCCGAAAGATGCATTTACACCTGGTTGTGGTGTTTTCTGCATTCCCTAGTCTATATGGCATGTAACAGTGTGTATATTTTCAGTTTGACTGCATTGCCCATTGTTCATATCACTGGGTGCATATGCCGCCTTGTTTATTCCCATATTAACCAGTAGCAGTGGTGACTCTCCCTGATGGGCTCCAGGGCTATGCTAGTGAACAATAATGTATTATTTACTTTTGGTATAATAAACAAAAATGCGACTGCAACAGCCTGAGGAAGCTCGTGGCACTCTATGATGGCTGACTCAAGTGCATGAAGATGCCTTCACCCACCATCAGAGAGACTGTGCAGGCCTGGGGGCCTTGGCACGCCTCAGTGCCTCTCCTTCTGTGAGTTTCACTGGTAAAGGTAGCCATAGGCACTGCAGGCTTAAGTCCTGCAGTGCCTGCAGCTACACAACAATCAGCCTATCACCCCACCCTTTCGCAACTCGTCAAATATTTGGGAAGGAGTGGATAGAAAGAGAAGAGACTGAAACATTGACTGCACAAGATCGAGGTTTCATCAGGGCTGGACTGGGATCCAAAACTGGCCCAGGCAAAGAGCTCGGCGGGCTCCCCGGGAGCCGCCGAGCTGTTTGCCAGGGCCGGTTTCAGCCAATTTTGTTACAGGGGCCGATTTTGCAGCTATGCTGCAAAAACGGCCCTGTAACAGAAATGGCCCCCAGGGGCCCAAAATCGGCCCCCACCCTGCGGCCCACTGGGGGAATGACCGATGCCTGCTACGGCCAGTCCGGCCCTGGGTTTCATTTTCATGCTCCAGTGCTGGTTAAAGCGGGAAGGAACTGTGTGGATGCCTCAAGTTTAAATGGACGCGCAGAATTCCAAATGGGGCCTGTGCAGGAAGCGGAATAAGTAAAGAAAGATTTTCAATGTTGTTTGCAAATGGGTGAGTGTGCGTGTGTGTGAGGGAGACCATGTGTATGTGTGAACATGTCTAAGAGTGAAAGTGATAGAAAGTCAGTGAATGAGTGAGTCAGAATGACTGCGAATGAGTGATAGGAAGAGTGAGTATGAGTGAGAATGAATGTGAGTGAGTGAGTAGAATGACAATGAGTGTAAATGAATGGTACTGTGTGTGAGTCTGAGCGAGTCAGACTGAGGCTAAGTGAGTCAGGGCCTTAATGTGAGCCTGAGTCAATCAGAGAATATGGAAGACTAGGAGAGAGGGACAATCAGTTAGATTGATTGAGCCTGAATGAGTGTGACTGAATGATACTGAATGAGGCTTAGTGAAACTGTAGAGTCACAATGAGTGTGAGTAAGTGGGAGAGAGTGACAATGAGTGACACTGAGTTGAGATAAGGTGAGAAGAGTGAGATTGAATGAGTGAAAATGAATGGGACTGGATGGGGATAACTGAGACTGAGTGAGATTGAGTGAATTGAAATGAGTTAGAATGAGTGGAACTGAGTAAGACTGGGTAAATCAAAGTGAGACTGGGTGAAGGTGAGAAGGAGTGAGATTGATTTAGAATGAGAGAATAAGAGTGAGAACAAGTGAGACTGAGAGAGTCGGAGTGAGGCAGAGTGAATCAGAATGAGACTGAGTAAGACAGAATGAGTAACTCACACTGAGATTGAATAAGTCAGTATGAGAGAGAATTAGTGGTACTAAGTGACAGCGAGTGATATTGAGTGAGTCTGAATGAGTCACAGTGTGATTGAATGAATCAGAATGAGTGAGAATGAGTGTGAATGAATGAGCATGAGTGAGATTGAGTGGGTGAAAGTGAGAATGAGTGAGAGTGTGTAAGCCAATGAGACTGGTGAGACTGAGTCAGAGTGAGTAACAGTGTAAGTGCAAATGAGAGTGAGTGGATGTGAGTGAATGAGACTGAGTGAAAATGTGTGAGAGACTGCGACTGAGTGCAAGCAAGTAGGAGAGAACCCCCAGGAACCTTCGAGAAGAAGTCAGACTGCTCACTGGAATTCATGTCAAGGACTCAACCCCATCACTTTTAAAGGTCACCAACCAACACCGCCCAGTTTGTGGACCTGTCTCCTAAATGCCTTGAGTGTACTTTTTCTAAGTGTCTATATCTCCCCAGTTTGCTTTTTGCCATCATCCATGCCTCTCATTATTTAGGCCTCCCACCAGTGAGGTCTACTAGAGTCTCCCATCTACACATCTTTCCAATTCATTCAAGTGTGCCTCCTACACTTGTGGCTCTTATTAGCCAGATCTTCTCAGTGTCCATGTCTCCTAGTCGAGCATCCTTGTGCCTCTCACAAGTCTTGCCATATCTTTTGACCATTTCACCAGGTTTAGTATCTCTCAGTGCGTATACGTCCCAAGCATTTGTATCTCTCTAGGTCCAATGCCTCCACAATTTACATGTCCTCTTACAGAGTCTTCTAGTTTTAGTGACTGCTAACTCCAATATCCCATAAGGGCTGCATCCCAGTGGGTCAGTGGCCCAGTGTTCTCCCCATGTCTGTGCCTTTGAGTGTCTTAGAAAGTATGTGTGCCTGTGTCCCAATGTGTTTTAGCTTTGAAGTGTCTCATAGCATCCCAATTTCCGTGCCTCAGTGATACAGTGTGTCACAACCTGATTCAGAAAAGCCTTGGGGCAAGCAGGAATTCCTGGGCTCAACCGTGATGGTTGAGGACTTTTACTGTTGATATCCTTGTGCCTGGATTACTATGGGCTCTAAGCAACTGGGCCAAGTACCCCTTCAGCACTTGACTCTCAGTCGTAGTGCGATTCAAGCTGTCCAATTTTCCTCGGAGAGGTAGGTGTAGTAGGGTGAACACAGGGTCACAACTCAAAATTCACCCAGCAACCCCAGTAAATGACTGCCCAGTCAAATACTGACAGTACAGTACACCACAAATAATATCAACCGCCTTCATAAGGCAGATACGGTAGCATTATCCGTGTTAGCCCTTAAGCCCACTTCCCAATCTAAGAACCATAGTGATTCGCCATTTTTTCAACACGACATCCAAACTAGGCCCTGCTAGTGAGTTCAAGTCTTAGAAGTTTACAATAACTTTAAGAAAGTCAAAGTGTCCTTTGTGCGTCTGTCAGAGCATTTTCCACCAGAGGCCCAGCAGCCTGGCATTCACTCTTACCCTGTCTCACTGGAGTGGTGATTGGGACATGTGTCTGTGATGCAGCGATGAGGTTCAGATGCTGCAGTTAAGTTGCTAGGCATCCACAGGACTCCACCAGTTTCTCAGGAAGCCTTTCGCAATCTGGCATCAGGTCCTGGGTATCTCTGGACTAGGTGGATGAATTGTTGCTCTTCCTCTGTGGGTCACAACCCATTTCTTCTTCACAGCTGCTTGCTGCTACAGATGACGGCCTTCTCACTTCACCACAGCCCACTCTTGGCAAATGGGGGTCACACACAGTAGCACATGGGGAGACAGTCCCTTCAGGTGACAGCACTGCACATGGCTATGGCGTTCTTTTCACCACGGATCCCACCTGGTATACAGGGGTTGAAACAGCACAATAGAATAATGGTCCACTTTGGTTCATGAAGCTGCACATGGCGATGGCCCTTCTCTTGCCACAGCACAGCAGTAGTGCAATGACCCTTACTTTTCACTGTGGCCCCCACTTGGCATACAGAGGTTGCAGTCTATGCGCACAGGCGAATGGTTCAATCGATGCGACTGTACAATCTTCTCCGTGGCCCCCACCTGGCATATAGGGTTGACACAGCATACACGGGTAGCAGGCAGTGATTCTGACGGGCCAGAATTTCACACTCCGCTCCGTGGCATCCACTCGGCAGGATCTCCACTGGACCTGGTCTGTGGTCAGGCAGAAGGGGATGCGCCAGACTCAGCGTGAGTGTTCTTGATTCTCCGAGGTGAAGTCCCCTCACCCAGCAGAGAAATTGTCAGACTCTCAGTCCCCAGCCCTTCCCACAACAGGAAGAATGAATGCTGGGCTTCTCCGTGCGGATGAACAGCTTCAATTAGAACAATTTGGGATTCTCCCATTTTTGATAATCTGTGTAAATGTAATATAGAATATGAGTGTTTGAAATTTGTATTATAGTGTTACCCACTTTAAAAAGCCCACTCCTCTTTCCTATTCTTCCTCCAGAAATCAGTCTTTCACAGCCAGAAGGTCTCCATGCTTGATAACCCCCAAAAACTGCCCATGGGAGTGAGTAGAGTATCATGCCTGGATGTAAGCCTTAATGATATATGTTTATCATAAAGTTAGAAACCTCTCAGCTCTACTCTTTATGATTCTCTTATCAGTCCCATCTCCTTTCTGGGATGTGACCACCCACCTTTAACCATTGAACTCTTTCAGAATCAAAGAGCCCTTTTCAAGTGTATTGAAGAGCCTGGCTCCTGTTCCAGTGTGTGTGCCTTGTAGCTCTTAGAAACGCAGCAATCTACAAATCTGTCTGGGTGGCTCATCTACCTCCACATGCTTCTCCAGCAGGACCCGGATGTCCCAAAATGGAACCCAGAGATTCCATGTATTGTGCTCTTAACACACACACACACACACACACACACACATACATCCAGGCGCAGATATGTAACACATAGGCACAGGTTTCTATTTATTGTACCACTTCCCTGGTACACATACATCCTAGCATACTCACACAGACATGCGCTGTCTTCCATGTACGAAACCACTCACGGTACACATATATCCCAGCATTCTCACTGAGATATGCACTGTCTTCCATGCATGACACTACTCACAGGTACACATATATCTAAGAGCCCTCACACAAACATGAACTTTTTTCATTAATGACACCACTCAGAGGTATCTATACATCTCAGTATACACACGCAGACACGGGTGCACTGTGCAACACTACATTCATCATAATGTAGTCCAAGGGGGAGTTAAGGACACAGGAGCAGAACTTTAGATGAATTGACAAGTAGGCCCCAGTCTCATGACACAGGCCTGTTCACTATCCTGATCACTACCACATAGACAGCATGCTACCACCACTCTTGATCTTGCTACTTAACTCCCAGTTAAGGCAGTAACCTCCCAACACCCTAGAGTATGGCTTCGGGTATAAGCAAGACCATAGTCCATGAGACAAGCCTAGGTCATGCACACATGCATGATTTGTGTTTACCTATGACACAAAAATCATTACCAAGAATACAGATATCACCGCAGCTGGGGCACTCAGGACAGAGGTACACAACAGTTACCATGTGAGGGACTTTTCCAATCCAACATGGTGTCTCTCTGTCGAAATTGCTCTGTCGCCTAGTGTTTCTCTGCTTCTTTGTCTGTGTCTCCCTGCCTCTATATTCATGTCCCCCGTTCCTGTGTGCCTAAGTTATGGACCTCATAGGAATCTCTTCCAGCAAGTTTTACTGGGGCTGGCAACGGTGTGCCTACAAGTGCTGAGGCGTCTATGTGTGCCAGGCTGCGTTTCAATGTGGTGTTTATAAAAATACAGCGAGTGCAGGCTCAGTGTAGGTGTTGTTGGATGTAAGTCAATAACAGGGGCCAGAGGAAGCCAGTGCATTGTGTTTAATGGTTGCTGATTCACTGGAGGCAGGTGCCAGTACTATTACCAGTGTGTTAAGGAGCAAGTGGAAATGGATGCAGCTGAAGGGAGCACCTTTTGTGCAGATACCAATGGACTCAGCTACCACGGGTGACGCAGCAGTGAGTCCAGGTACAGGGTGGATGCACCCTCGTGCATATCTATTGTGAGTGCCGGTACAGTGCGGATGCACACTCGTGCATATCTATTGTGAGTGCAGGTACAGTGCTGATGCACACTCGTGCATGTCTATTGTGAGTGCAGGTACAGTGCTGATGCACCCTCGTGCATATCTATTGTGAGTGCCGGTACAGTGCGGATGCACACTCGTGCATATCTATTGTGAGTGCGGGTACAGTGCAGATGCACACTCATGCATATCTATTGTGAGTGCGGGTACAGTGCTGATGCACCCTCGTGCATATGTATTGTGAGTGCAGGTACAGTGCGGATGCACACTCGTGCATATCTATTGTGAGTGCGGGTACAGTGCAGATGCACACTCATGCATATCTATTGTGAGTGCGGGTCCAGTGCTGATGCACCCTCGTGCATATCTATTGTGAGTGGGTGTACAGTGGGGATGCACACTCGTGCATATCTATTGTGAGTGCGGGTACAGTGCAGATGCACACTCGTGCATGTCTATTGTGAGTGCTGGTACAGTGCTGATGCACTCTTGTGAATATTTATTGTGAGTGTGGGTACAGTGCGGATGCACCCTCGTGCATATCTATTGTGAGTGCCGGTACAGTGCGGATGAACACTCCTGCATATCTATTGTGAGTGCGGGTACAGTGCAGATGCACACTCGTGCATGTCTATTGTGAGTGCGGGTACAGTGCTGATGCACTCTTGTGAATATTTATTGTGAGTGCGGGTACAGTGCGGATGCACACTCGTGCATGTCTATTGTGAGTGCGGGTACAGTGCGGATGCACACTCGTGCATATCTATTGTGAGTGCGGGTACAGTGCGGATGCACACTCGTGCATATCTACTGTGAGTGCGGGTACAGTGCTGATGCACCCTCGTCCATATCTATTGTGAGTGTCTGTGCATGAAGGTGTAATGCAGGTGCATCAGACATGTCCCTAGTGGCAACTTCCCGTGTATTTTGATGCACTGCTCGTAGCACTTATTGCTTAAGCAGGCATTTGCGTGAAACGACTTCTGCACGTGGGTTTAGGGTCCCTCCTATTAGCACCGTTTTCTCTTGAGCACTGGGCTGTTAATCCCTACTGACTGTTGATACAACACACTACTGCTGGCACGCAGCTTGCCCTATGCGCTCAACCTCTCGTCCACATGATTCCCACTAAATTGCTTCTAAACGACCACAGAACACTTTATAAGCTGTGAACCCAGCAAACGGAACTTACCTCCCAAAACTTCGGTCTGGTTGGGGCTCCTTCGGGATGGTTAATGACACGAAATCTTCACTCCTTCATTTGAGTGAAGGTTGTAAGATCTTGAAGAGGGGGTTGCAGGGGGATGCAGATATGATAGGGGAAGAGACCACCATAAGTGCAGGGAGGTAGGACATTAACGTGCATACCGGGTTTATGATAAGAAGCACAGTAGTGCAAGGGGGAAGCAATATGCATGGGAGGGAGAGGAACGGGTGGGTCCTGGGCCACCCGTACGTGCAGTCTGTGGGCCTGTGTGCAGCACCTGTGCGAGTAACCTCCCGCCCTTTCCCACCTACCCTGCTCCTACACAACAGCACAGAGACTGTTGTGACAATGACGAGAAACAGAGTAGTTGGGGGAATTGGTTTGTAAACTGACTCCAAAAGAATAAAAGACAAGCCATCCCGCGCTCTTGAAAATGCAATTTCAGGTCAAGACATTAAAGAGACAGCCGCTGTATTAAATGTCAGTGCTTCAAACGTAGACATGTGCAGGCAGTTTGTAAGGTACCGCAAAGCAAGGGCTTCAAATACTCTGCCTCAGAGGGCATTACTTTGAGCTTCAGGAACAAGCATATAAAGTTATGGCCCTCGGGGTACCATTTTCTGACATGACTTGTATTCATTAAATTGTAAGTAGGACGGGCAACTAAGAGGCGCTTTACTGCTTCCACATGATGAGAAGTAGGTAGCTCAGCATTGCCTGTAAAAAAAAGCTTTGTGATCAGTGTTATAAGTTAAGATGGAGTTAACTTCAAAGGCTCATTGTGACTTATCTACAAATATAACAAGAATTTGCAATTCGTGTTTGGGAGAGTTAGAGCTATTGGCATTGTAAATGATGTCTTTTATCTATGTGTTTGCCTTTGAGAACTTATAAGCGTTTAGCCATGCAGCACATTATCCATAACTTCTGCTCACTCCCACAGATCGGGATGTGCACTGCAGATGGAGTATTGCCTACTAGAGCAGATGAAGCATGCTCAGTGTACAAAGCTGTCCCTTTAAAGAGACTGCTATGGCACCAATCCACCAATAGATGTCTCCCCTGAAAGCTGCAAGGGAGACCCTTCACCGCTAGGTGTTCCGTCTGGATGAAGTAAAGCACGCTGCATTACCACTGCTGGTCCCTTAGATGGAGTGTTTTTATTTTTATTTGTTTGTCCTCATATCACCTCAAATAAGCAAATAAGTGCTCATATCTGGGGTCTGTTTTCAATCAACGTCTGCACCAAGATACCAACCAGTGCCATTCATCAAGAGCTGACCAAGAGGTTTAATCATTGGACATCATAGTCTTGCATTAGATTCCAGCACATTCCAGAATGACCTAGACTCAACCTTTCTCTTATTTCAAATAATCTTTTTGTCCAGTTCCCTGAAAAATCTCACTGAGTTCCACCACTCCCTCCAAGTTGGGGATGGGGCCAGGCACCACATTTTACACATCTTCCTCCTAGCCAGGAGGATTAAACAAAATATCAGCTGATTTTGAAGCTTCGTAAGGCCCCCAGATACACATCATAGCTGTGCCATACCAAACATAATTAAGGTGGGTCTTACCTCTATTTCCATTCCCAAGATGTCAGAGATTGTCTTACCCACATTCTTCCAGAAGTTTTCCAAGGCAGGACAGCTGGCAAACATACAGATATTATCTGCCTCTCGGGCTCCACACCTCTTACATTTAGACTACCCATCACCTCTTATCTTGGCCATCTTCACCGGGGGTCCAATAAACTCTATGCAAAGTAAAGAAGTGGGTTCTCCTTAACGCAGCAGATTTAATTACAGAATAAAGCATGCTTATAGATACCTGCCAAGACTTTTCCATCTCCGCACTTGGTAAGCATCCTTCCCAAACCAGGTGAGGGGGTCTCATGCTTTCTTCTGCTGCTGCAACCAAATACCCATATCAACATAGTACCTCCTTCTTTCTTGTTTTCGGATCCTGAAGATCCATCTCCATAGATTTTCCTCCAGAGTCCGATCACCCCTGGATTTCTGAGCCACTCTTAGATTGAGTGTTGAATGGAACAAAGCAGCTGCAAATCTCTTTCACCTTCTGACCCTATATTGTAGGTAAAGAAGTAGGACAGAGTTGGAGTCAACTTGTACATATAATTAAAAACTAGACGTGCACACAGCCTTCTCAGTGTATGAAGATGCCCCTTCAAAGAGGCTGCAATGGCACCAATCCACTGATAGATGTCCCTTCTGAAAGCTGCAAGGGATACCCTTCACCACTAGGTGTCCCTTCAGTAACTTCTGCACACACCTACAGCTCATGAGGTGCACTACAGATGGAGTATTTCTTAATATACTCGAGCAGACGAAGCGTGGTCAGTGTACGAAGATGTCCCTTTCAAGAGGCTGCAATGAACCAATCCACCGATAGATGTGTCTTCTGAAAGCTGCAAGGGCGACTCTGCCCCTCTAGGTGTCCCATTTGGATGAAGTAAAGCATGCTGCAATACCACTACTGGTCCCTAGATGGAGTATTAAGTGGAGCACAGCAGCTGAAAATCTGTAATGCATTTCAGCTTCGGACCATAACTTGTAGGTAAAGGGGTAGGATAGAATTGGTGTCACAAGAAGTGGGGTTTTACAGTCAATTTGCACGTATAATTAAAAATGAGAGTTGCACACAGCCTGCTCAGTGTAAGAAGATGTCCCTTCAAAGAGGCTGCAAGGGCAACAATCCTTCTCAAAGCTGCAAGTGAGACCCTTTGCCGCTAGGTATTCCCTTCTGGATTATACAGAAGCTGAAGCTAGGGAGCAGGAGCTATGAATGTTACCTAGAAAATAAGCATAGGCAGCTGGAGCTCTGCACATTACGGTTTGGATGTCTCTGAACTCTGCACCATACTGTGTACTGTACAGTGGAAGTGGATAACAGTTGCCTCTTATTCCGGCCACAGCACTTTGCTGCTCTGTACTTAAGTTCTCAAGGGCCTCAGAATGGAAGATGGAGGACTCTGGCTGCCTGTGTCTGCTGTTACTGTTTAACATTAAACAAATGTAGCCAGAGAGACTTAAATTGATGGGAACAGTCAATCATTGTTTGTTTTGAAAGAGCAGGCAAAACAAAGATTCCTTAGGCAGACTTGTGTACCGATGAAGGCAGAGAGGGCAGATGCAGCACCCAGAGGAGCGGGCAGGCAAGTTCAGCTCAGTGAGGAATTCTGGGATATGTGCCACCTGGTCATCATGGCTGAAGCACCCATTCTCCAGGTAGGTGGTAGATGAGAGTCCTGGAAATGCTTGCCCGAAATGTAAAAAGAAACAAAAAAACGTCCTTGCGCTGTGTGAAATGCTCATTAAAAATGTGAACAAAAAAAGCATAACACAAAAGAAAGTCTCACGAAACATGGCATCCGTGAAGAGGATGCCGCAGTAATCAAGCCAAATAAATACAAACACTTGATGGAAGTTCTCACATAAAATAGAGGCCAAATAAAGCGTGGCATGCCGCATTGCAACAATTACAAAAAAGAGTTCTGCAAAACAACAGATAAAGAATGCACGCAGAAGGAAACTGTACCTGGCTGGTGCTCCTTTGTGAAACACAAAAGTGAGGTATCGCTGCATAAATTAGTTAGGAGGCAGCAAAAATGAGCATCACTGGACTGAACCAATGGTAAGAAGCAGGTGGGAGCAAAGTCATTTATCGAATACAGCAGGTCTTTCAGACAGCTCCTGAGCGTTACCTAGGCTTGACCTAAAAACGGGGCTTGTTCGATGCTGATGTAATTGAAAAATTCAAATATGTATGTCAAGCAATGGTGGAAAAACTGTAATATTCATATCTTTCAGTCTTTAAGTGGTAAGAAAAAAAATCAGCAGGGATGATTTTGTAAGTAGTGAGATTGCTCAGCTTGCAACTTCAGGAGTATCTACTTTGTAGTCGTTAAGTATGGTACTTGCACCTGTTATAGCACTTCTAGTAAAGGAGTGAAGATGCAGTATTACACATGTGAAAAACCTGTGCCATTGCTCTTTTAATCCCATTACTCCTGTAAATTAGATGGAAAAACAAACCTGATACCCTCCACAAATTTTATTTCCACCCGGACGTTTTTAGGTCTCGCTGAGCCAAAGGCTCGAAGAGACATTTTGTATGTGGGATTTTCAAAGTGCTTCCCACAGTCTTTTGGCTGGCCTAAACCTTGAGTGCACGATCACATGCACGTGCACAGCTGCTCCCACTCCCCCCTCCCTTCTCTATAGCTTTCTTTCACTTTAGCCGTTTTGACCCTTGCAGTCCCCCCTCCCTTCTCACCCAGCCCTTTGATGCTCTGCTCGATTACTTTCACTTTTGCCGCTTTGATGTTTGATTTTTATTGCCTTTGTTTATGTGACGGAGATCCATTGCATTTGGCAGAACATTTCTGGGGCCGTATTGCATGAAATACACCAGGTGGCGCTAACGTGTTTTACAGAGCACCATACAGCATTTTGTTTTGCGTTAAAAAAAAGACGCTTTAGGAGCGGAAAGGAGCTATCCCTTTTACTTGTCTTAAAATGTATTTTTAAAGGTGTCTCAAAGGATCCTGAACATAGTTCATACTAGCATGCTCCAATACTGTCCGTATTTCACTCCTGATTGCACTGGCCTTCCAGGTCCTAAGACTCAGACTCATGATTTTACTGTTATTTCAAAACCAATCTAACATTTGTTTTGTTTTAGGTATTACCTTAGTAAAGCATACCTATGTGATCTTACTCTCCTTGGTCAGTGTTTTATTATGGATGACAAGATGTTTTCTCATTAGGACTCGCACCATAAGCCTCTTTCATTCCAAACATCTGGAAACGCATTCGTCTCTGTAACTATATAGTAATGGCTTTCAGTTACAGCTGGCGGAAATTATGCTACACACCTATTTATTGCCTTCACCAAACGTTTCTGCTTTCACTGGTGTGACCATAACTTGCCAAAATATTTTACTGATGCTTTCGGCAGTGTCTCCACTTCTGTCTGATCACTCCTCAAATGACACCTTCCTTAATCCCACCCACAAGCAAGGTAAGCCACTCAATGTTATGCTAATTTCAAACACTTTATCCAAATCTAAACCCATCATCGCTCCATCTGACATCACACATTTCACATGCAAATCAGTTCGCCTCCTTGTAGATTGCTCTCTCATGTACCCATCTGCTGTAGAAAACAGGACCCCACTGCTCTCACTGCTTTCCACGTGATCTTCATAAAGACCTCACTTCAGTCTTGCACTACAGCTCATACAACTGCTTCATTATCCACCTTGTACCAAAGATAGGCCTCAGCCATAAATTACACTTGAAATAAGAGCGCGTAACAGTAAATGAGGGCAGCAGTACATAAATGGCGAAAGCACATATTCACTGCTAACTTCTTGGTTAATAAGCAAGCCCTTCATACACTGCATAATGATCTAGGAGGTGTCAAATCTATCTATTTCCAGGACCTCATTACCTCACCATCCACAAGCACTCTGTGCAAACCTTCAGCTCTTTATTCTCTCCATCATCTTCAATTATCAGTATTCTATTGTTCATCCTTACCTGCTCATGACTTCACCCTGCTACATCTGCTCCAAGATTAACACTATAATTAGTCCACAGTGCTCAAGTCCTCACTCGCCTTAACCCTGCACAGTTACATTATTACGATTTAACACAACATCCTCCTAACAAACGTTTCCTCTTATGAAAGTAGCTAATCCACCCTGTGCCCCCCCTGTAACCATTTCGTCCTCCCTTCATCAAATCTTTGCCTCTTTCATCCAACAGTTTCCCCTGCGTTTCCCTTCGCACTGACTGCCTGTCCTGTAACCGACTACTCAACCCTCTCCTGTGTTCGGGACCCTTCATTCCACTATCCTATCCTCTCCTCTGTTCTTGTCTATGCTCATACTCTTAGATCGTTCTGCCTCTCCTTTGATATTGCTGGTCACCCCACACTTTTCTCAATGAGCGCACGGGGCATTAGCTGGGTACCAGCCCTTATGCTCCTCAATAAGCAGCAGCAATCGTTGCAGTTTCACCAAGGTGAGTTTAGTAAAAGTTTATTTTACTACTTTCGATAACTGGTGCCTTTCGCAAACAGAAAAGGTAATGACAATGTATGGCACATTACAAGATGACATGTTTTAATACTAGGGCTTCTGATTATATGCATAATGTTTGATCTAGCAGACATGATTGAACATATGGTGAGACCCTTAAATGAAGGCTTAGGGCTCAAATCACAAAGGGACTAATATGCAATAAAGTTCAGGGGCGGCTGGTGACATTTTAAAGTGGTGGGGCGTAAAATGATTGGTATACTTCACCGTTGTGAGCGAGCGAGCGTAGCGAGCGAGCCCGAACCCCTATAAGGAGGGTTCGGGGGGGTTCTCCCCCCGAGAAAATTTTGAAAAAAGAGAAGAGAAATGGTGCATTTTCAAGCAAATTTGAGAAAGCAGGAAGGTTAATAAAGCAATTGTGAAAGTGCAGTTATAACATTAATAAAGAGATGTCATATAACATAGGTAGCTGCTTATTCAGTGTATAACCACAGAGCTTCATAACAGACTTCGAGATACAATGCATTTCTGAGTACCTCACTCACAGATGTTTTTTATTTAACAAACTAAACTGGTTGCAAAGTAGCAGCATTCAACATTGTTTACTTTTTGTAAATGAAATCAGCACGTCTCTCTCTAAGAGCAGCAAACTTTTCAATAACTTTAGTGTTAAAGTCCGGGATTTTCTGAACTAGCCTGCTCTCTACAGAGAGCATTGCCAAAGCATTGAGTCTTTCCTCAAGCATGGTGTTTCTCAGGAATGTCTTAATCCTCTTTAAGGCTGAAAAACATCGTTCTGCCTCGACTGTTGTCATAGGAGTGGATAGGACAATTTTAAGTAAAGCCACTGTCTCTCCAAGTGACTTTTCCATATTAAGTTTATGGATTAAAGCCAGCAAAGACAAGGCACTTGTGGCCTTCCGGTACACAGGCATTCCGTACAGTACAGTCAACTCAGTTCTCAGCTCTTCTTTATTGAGCATAGGATAAGCTCCCACAGCCTCATTCAGAGCACGCTCCGGGAAGGATTCATCATATTTGGAAAACTGTTGACTTTGCAATAATGTGGCACTCACCAAATGTTTAGTGAAAGAAAAACGCTCTCGTGCCTGCACAATTACAATGTCACAGATCTCCTTTGCAATTCGGACCATAGTGGTGATGTTTTTCCTGCGGTTTGTGAAAATAGATTTCTCTGGCAGTTTGCTGTCTAAATTGTCAACCCCATCTCTCACTTTGCTTATGCTTTGTACAAACATAGTAGTATATACTTGCACTTTGACAGTATCTATCTCTCGTGCTTGTAACTGATTGTATAACAGGTCGACAGCTACCATTATATCATGAAATAAATACAGTAAGAACTGAAACTCTCTGTCTTGTAGTGTTCTACCAAAGCCATGGGCTTCAATCTGACTTTTGTAATCAAACTCATCATTGGCTTCTATGGCTTCAAAACATTTCAGAAGGTCCTCTCTATGTTCATAGATTAGGTTGACTGTACGGATGTTAAAGTTCCAACGAGTTGAGGATCCCCTTGGAACGCTTTTGTCTACAATGTCATGAAGTGCTTCTGTTCTTTTGGGGGAACGCGAGAAGAATGCTGCCATGCCTCCTATATCCTGAAAGAAAATTTGTGTCTCGGTGATCTTTGATACTGCCTGTTGCATAATAAGATTAAGTTGGTGAGCGTAACAGTGCACATAATGAGCATTAGGGTACACATCTCGAATTCTCTTCTGAACTCCACTAAGGCTTCCACTCATTACGGACGCACCATCATAGCTTTGCGCAATAAGTTTTTTTTTTTGAGGCAGCTCTGGAAAAATTAAGCTCAGTTGACGCAGTATAGCTGCAGTAATGGTTTCTGCACTAGAGTCTCTTAAATGTGTGAAACCATAGAACCTCTCCACAACTTGTCTGTCATTGTCAATGTATCGAAACACTAATACGGACTGTGTTTTAGTGGCCACATCAGCGGTGTCATCAGCCTGAATAGCCACAAAGTCTGTGTTTTGCAATTCTTGCACAATATGGCTTCTCATAATTTCGAGCATACACTCAAGAAGTTCATTTTGTATTGTTTTAGAGGTGCCCTTAAAGACTGTAGCACGTGCTAAATGTGCTTCCATATCCTTGTCTATGCTTGCTATTAAATCCACAAGGCCTTTGAATATTCCAGGATTTGGGGAACCTTCCGATTCATCATGGCCTCGCAATGCCAGTTCAAAAGCACCACAGAAACGAATGCAATCAATTATTTTGGATAGAATCTGTCTGTTCCTATCAACTGCTTCATTGTGTTTCTGTATTGCTTTGCGGTATGCATCACTTATCTGCTGCTCAATCGGAGCATCTTCCCCCAACATTCCCAGTCTAGTCAGGTTTTCCATATGCTTTCTTGTGCGTGAATGCTTCTTTATTTTTTCAGACAAATGCTTCAAGTCTGTTACTCCTTGATTTGTCCAAGAAAACTCACCACCAAACAGCAAGCAGGGGAAGCAGAACAGAGAATTTCTTAAAGGGCACCCTGTAAGCCAATCAGCTTTTGTGTACCAGGCGTTTGAGAATGTACGTGTGGACATTTTTCCTCTGTCCTGGGAAGTTTGCTGTAGTTTTAGGTCAGGCCGATGAGGTCCCAATTGCTTTAAATCTATTTTCTCTTGAAGTGGCCGTGCCTGGAATGACCTTGTAATCAGCTCTTGTACTGTATTCATGATGACGATGCTGGCCTTACCAATATATATTAAAGAAACCTGCCAATAATCAAAGTACAACATATAAGGTGCGGTGCAATAATATAAAATTGCAGTATAAATACATATATCTTGTGCAGTATCGCAATAAATCTCCAACAGCTCCCCTTTGCACAACATGACTGCTAAAAATACAGCCTTACTGTCTGCTGCCTCTGTGTGCCATAGTGGTTGCTGAAGGCACTGAAACAGACACTGCTTGAGGGCTTTGAACAAGGCAAGGGATAGATAGTGTTGTTAACAACCGTTATTGCCCAAATCACAGGGCTAAGGGTGTTAGTAAATTCCATCCACTGAGGGTACAATGTTCAGAATGTGTGCCTACCCCAACCACGATGTACAGTGACCACACACATACCTCTAACTCCAATCTAAAAAAAAAATAGCATCAGTTTCCTTACCTTTAACTCTGGTGTTTGCTGGGTCGTAGCCGGGGTGAAAGAGCAGCAAAGGAGGTCTTGTTCTTCGCCGGAAATATGACCACAAATTTGGTAAGGGTTGTCAAGCTTTAGAAGGTGCTGAAAATAAAAATAACGTGCTGTAACTAGACAAGCATTGCTTTTAAAATACAAGTAATCCCGATGAATTTTACCAGCGTCAGTTCTTCAAGTTAACATAAAATAACTACAGTGTTCTTAAAATATTTATTTTGTTTGATGTTCGGGGAAACCAGACTTTTTTTTAGTCTGCTACGTTAAAATTATCCATTGGAACCTGATTACATTTAAATGTAATAATGCTATGATTTTTAGCTTTCAGTATCTTTATGGAATATAAAAGATCAAAATTTTAAATTCAAACGCTTCTACTAAAGACAAGTTTCGAAGCGTTATCTCAGCACAACTCTTGCATCCCCCTCTTTCTCTGCCTGCCATTGCGCTCCATGCTTCTGAAAGGTGATAAAAAAAGCACGTGAATTTGCGTTTCAAATGTCCGATCCTGCTGCAGCACACTTACAAAGCCTACACATGACAGTAACCCGATTCAAGGCCCCATTCTCCCGATTTTTTTTTTTTACAATCTCCCACTTTGCTCTTCTGAAATGTTGGCATGTACGTTTCAATCAAATGTCCGATCCTGCAGCAGGTTTTATGACAAACAGCAGAGTAAAAATCTTACAGTCAGCAGAAAAGGACAAAAAAGTTTCATAAACTCAGCAAAGCACAATACAGAATAAAACTCCACCACATCCAACACCACAGCCGAGCCACCCCCATCCATTGAGCACTGAAGTCTGCGCTGCTGATACTTACTTGGGCTTCACACTGGGCCTTGGCTAAAGTTATTTCTAGATTGGACCACAGAAATGATGCGACTCTGTCGCTTTTAACAGACTTGACACACTCTCAAACACTTAATGCCTCATTTTCTGCAGTTCTAAAGGCTCACGTTAATTTTATTTTTTGCATATTTATGTAGCGCGAACTCGACCCGAAGGTATTGGAGCGCTTTACATAATTAGCACCTATTTACATTGCACATTCAGGCAGCCTGCAGCATGGGGAGATTAAGTGATTTGCCCAGAATCACAGGATGTGGACGCCACCCCGAGGTTTCCAGCACCAAAGTCGGCAGTCTAGTTGACGGACCACATCCTCTCCCAACTGAAGAAAGTGCCACCTTTTACAGGGGATGACTGTGGGGATTGGATTCAGGCAATATTTGCTTGGATGAAGTCTGTGAATGAGTGCAAGAAATAAATGCGCGTGGTGAAAGCAGACACCGAGTCCAAGGAATAACAGCGATATGACTGTAGGGAATGAATTCATTGATGACTGCAAAGAGGGAACACAGGAAGTGATTGCGTCGAATGGATGCTTAGAGGTAATTCAGGCGACAGCTGCAGGGAACGAAGGGTGGGAATGAGTGCAAGGAATAAATACAGATGGTGACTAAAAGGGGCGAATTCGGCGGATGGCTGCAGGGAAGGACTGCAAAGAATAAATATAGTGAGTGACAGCAAAGGCAGAGTTCGAGGAATGACTAGAGGGAATGAATGCATGTGATAGCTGTAGGGAAGGTAGAGGGGTGACTGCAGGGAATGAATGAAGTGACTGCAAGGAATCATTGCCAGAAGCGGCCTTTCACGGAATACATTCGTAACTAACCCCATGGGGCTGAACGCCGTGCGGTGTTTACAGCGTGTGTGGTTGTGAGCGGCCCCGGGGCACGCGAGTCTCTTGGGAAGCAGGCCTGTTCATGCTCTGTCAGCCTTGGTACCATGGAGCGCCCCGCCTCACTTTTGTGTGTTAATTTCACATACACCTGTAACGCTGTGAGTGTAACTCTGAATGCCCCTTTTGCTATCTTTGAAGCTCTCTGCACTTCCTGGGTCATTCCTGTCCATGTGACAAACAGGCTACTTCGAAGGCAGTGCTGTGCTCCACGAGCACTCTTCATCTATAGATAGTCTGTGTATTACGTACACCAGGTGGAGTCATGTCTATCTGGGTGTATGCAACGGGCCTCAGCCTCCGCTTGGTACAACAAACAAATAATCTTATACAAAGAGGCTGAGGCAATAAAGCTTCGCACCCAACCAACAGTTCATGCACAGTCCCGTGTATGCAGCGCACATTTAAATACATAAAATAAATAAATATAAAATAACAGCGGGTTGGTCAGCAAAGACAAGAGTGGTGTAGAAACATTAAAAGCGTGGATGGGAGACAGGCAGGTGGATCGGAGCTTAGACGCAGGCAGGTGGATGGGAGAGTAGAGGCAGGCAGGTGGATGAGATGTTAGAGGCAGGCAGGTTGATGGGAGGTTAGACACAGGCAGGTGGATGGGAGGTTTGACGCAGGCAGGTGGACGGGGAGGTTAGACGCAGGCAGGTGGATGGGAGCCTATAGGCAGGCAGGTTGGAGGGAGGTTAGAAGCAGGCAGGTTGGAGGCAGGTTGGAGGGAGGCAGGCAGGTGCTGGTCATTGGCAGGTGTGTGGATCTGAGCAGGGCCTGATGGTGGTGGCTGCCTATTAAGTATAATGTCCTGACATACTCGAATCCGTTCAAACTTCCCAGACAGTGTGGTATATTGTTTTTCATCCACGGTGCATTTTGGAATTAGGTGGAGCAGGGAGGGGCTGGTTCGGTGCCCTGAAGCGGCCGGTGACTGCTCCATAATACGGGGTGAACTTTTCTCCCACACACCTTTGACTGTAAGGCCCTGCTTTGTGCACAGCGCTATAGTTAGAGCTGTTGGCAGGCCCTTCTATGAAGCAGGTGTGTGGCTGCCACGTTCATAGCATATCTCTGCGAGTACCTTCTAAGAAAGCGGAATCCCTATATAGGTGTTCAGCGGGCAGGTATTGTCATAAAAAAAAGTGTCTGGTGTTGTGGGTGCATATAGATCGTGCTAACGTTAGTTCCCTCAGTATGTATAATGGCGCACTGCTCGAGACCTGCTAAGTGCGTAGCACGGTAGCAGGAAATGAAGCTTAGCTTAAAAAGTAAGTAAAACACCCTCGCATTAGAACGACAGTACTCACGAGTCAGTCGGAGTCAACAATCAACTTGAATCAACACACACCGTCACCGACACTGTCACACGACGGGGCTCCTGACCTGTACGCACCGCCGCCACGAGGTGTGTACGCAGAGACAGACAGTGTGGCAGTGGCACCACCGCGTGCGTGATGACGCGACAGAATTGCATAGAGTGCGCAGCGCACCTCATGGCCAATCACTGTCACTGTGTTCAGACTAAGCCACAGTGATTGGCCATAGTTGCGCGGCACCCAATGCAGTAACTCCTAGGCTGTCTCAGGCTCTCTCAGCCAATCCAGAGAAGCTGCATTAGCAGCGCCTGCCCTGAATTGGCGAAAGAGCACGGATAGGGCTTGCCCGGATACCGAGAGACGGGGCTGCTGCAGAGGCAACCCTCAGCCTCTCGGCCCCCTCCTCTCACTACTAGTACACATGGCTACAGTGCGGTGAATGCGCATGCTCGTGCTTGTCGTGAGACAAACTCGAGCATGCGCAGATAAAATGCGAGCCGCTGCCGTTACTGTGCACTGTCTGTCACTCACTGTCAGTGCTCGCCCCCCAGCCCCACCCCCTTCATTGTCCGACGCTCACGGCTCGCATTGCCTCGCAATATATTATTCAATTTCATGATGATTTCATTGCTGGTCCGTCTCAGCTGCGACGCGTGCGTGCGTTCGCGGTAAGTGGGGCTCCGCCCCTGCGCCCCAATGGATGCACCGCCACTGATAAAGTTACGTGTCTCTTCACTCATGGCAGAATCTCCGCACTGCACTCACTGCAGTGCGCTGGACAGAGAGGCTGCCCAGAGTGCAGAGACTCCACACTTGTACCTTTACTACACGTAAGTCCATTTGCAAATCAGACCCTTAACCTCTACTTCTTTGTGAATAATGAGAGGGAAACATTTATAGTAAAAATGGAAAACTCGTGTCTCTATTTACAATGCAGTTATTGGTTGTTTTTAACTTTCAAGAAAATAACACATTTGTTCTTAAACGACATCCATATCTTAAATCACACATTTTATGATTTTGACATTTGGAATTTCATGTCATACCCTTCACTTGTGGCCATTCCCGACTTCTTATACCCTTGTTATCTAGCAGTGCTTTCAACACCACAGGCCATTAAATTCTGGACGGAACGGCCCTAAACGGTTTCGCCCATACCTCTATAATCACACTCAAATGCTAACAAGCATTGGCATAGCCAATAGGTCTCGCCTTTGGGACCGTTTAAGTGTTTAGTTATCCAGCACAATATCCTTGTTGCAGCAACATTAACTGTTGCATGGCTAAACACTTATAAGGTCCCAAAGGCGAGACCTATTGGCTATGCCAATGCTTGTTAGAATTGCACATTACCTGTGGGTGTAAATGAGCTTGATAGTAAACTGCTTGAGATCACAAACAGTAGCAAATATAATACTGTACACAGTGTGGATTGGGAACTGCAAAATGCAATGTAAAATCAAAAATACATTAATGAGTGAAAGTAACCGAGCCTCTGGGAAAAGGAGGTACATAGCAGTCAGAAAATGCTAACCAAGCCTAGCTTTAGCACATAACACCCTGCAAGCATGACAGAATTATGTGACAGGTTACTGTAGTGTTGTGTGATCATGTGCAGTAGGATCCTTGTGGTCCTAGGCAGACTCCTTGCAAATTATGTAATCAGTTGGGATGTATTTGGGTGTGCCTGGGTGTGGTCAATAAAGTCTATGACACAGTGTGTTCAGTTAATGGCTGCCTGCAGAAGAAGAAAGACGTACACTAAAGAGCTCCATGTGTGATGTGGTCATTAGCGTGCTCTAGAGATTGGGTGGATGTTACAACTGGCAAGGAGTAGGGGAGACATGCCCCAAAGAAACAAGACTGCTCTCCCTGAGACTTTGCTGAGATCCAGCAAACTGTTGCTGCGTGCCACGTGCGCCTCAAGAAGCAAGCTACCATTGGCGTATGTGGAGTCAAAGCTCAGCTGTCGCTCGTACAAGGCCCTTGAAGAAGGTAAATGCCATACAGAGGAGCACAGTTAGGAAGTCTGCCAAAAGCCTACTTGTAAGGCTGAAAGAAGAGATACTGCACCACAGCGTAATACAGAGCCATCGTCAATAGAAAGCAGAAACATTAAAGGCAGGGCAAGCCAGGTGCAAGAAAGTGCTAAAGACAGCGATAACCAGATAAGATGCACAAAGTTGAGAGCACTGACAAACATATGCAAGAGAGAAAACTGTTACTCACCATCAAGAAAAAAGATGGTACCATATGACATCATGTTGGGTGTGATGAACCAGATGTAAGCACACAGGTGATGCTTAAAAAAGGTGCATGTCTGAGTGAGCAGCAACCATCGTCGGCACAACATACACTTTCAACGACGGTAAGTCCCAACACAAGTTATGACGCTGCTGCGTTCTAGAAACCACCACTGCCATTGAACATCTCCAAAATGCATAATATTGGTGCGAGGTGCATGGATCGCAACGTTCAATGATAAATTATAGATGCTATAGAAGAAATAGGTGACAAAAAGATCATCAAATACTTAATGAATCTTGCAAGTGATGGAGTGAAATAGGTGATAAAGGAAATATCACAAGCTGATGAAGTATCGTACCTTCAAATTAAAGAAACGTTGGAAGCCAAGTTAAATCCAATGCCGAATGTCGACTATGAAATGTACATTTTCAACCAGGTAAGACAGCAAGCTGGTTAAATGATGGATGTGTTTGTCAAAAGGCTTGATTTCCTCATCAAGCATTGCAAGTTCAGTGAATTAAATTATCAAAAGGCCATGCGTCTCAGGGTCATCAATGGTTGCCTCTCCGATCCGTTCAGACGGCTCAAGCTGTCGGCATTCAATACTGTTAATCATGACAATGTGCTAGACCTTTTGGAACATCAGTCGTAAACTGGTTTACCTCCTATCTCCAAAAAAAGGACTCAAAGAGTCACGGTTAACCACTCAGTATCGCAGACTACTCCTGTCTCTTTAGGGATCCCACAGGGCTCCTCACTTTCTACCACTCTCTTCAATCTGATCATGGATCCTCTAACAGAAATTTTGAGTTCATCCTACAACCTCTATCACATGTACGCTGACGATACCCAGCTACACTTAAAAGTCTTCACCCTAGAAGACATTTGTTCACTCAACAAATCCCTTCAGAAAACTCAAAGTTGGTTAGCATCCAATCACATCAAACATAATGCTCAAGAATCTGAATTCCTCCTAATCGCCCCACCCAACCAGTCACCTGTCATTTCAGAATGGTTGAAACATCTAACAGCCCTCCACTGTATTCCACAAGTCACTGACTCAGCAAGATCACTGGGATTAACTCTCAACAAGAACCTCAATATGCAAAAGCACATCAGTGCCACTGCTAAATGAGTGAATCACCAAATGAACATTCTAAGTAAATTAAAACATTTCCTCCTCCCAAAGACTTCAAGCATGTAGTGCAAGCCTTTGTGCTTCCCAGGTTGGACTATGGAATTGCAACCCTCTCTGGACTGCCCAAAACCAAACTGGCTCCTCTAAGGGCCACTCTCAACTCTGCTGCAAGGCTCATCACTGGCTCAAAAAGAAGCAACCACATCACCCCCGATCTGAAATCCCTCAACTGGCTCCCTAACGAAGCAAGAATCCAGCAAAAAATTGTCTGCATGATACATAAAGCCCTCTACTTCTAAAACCCCTAGGTATCTCGCTTAGAAAATTGAACTTTCTAGTGGCCCCAGATCAACCAGATCATCTAGAAGCTCCAACACCTTACTTCTGACACCACAGAGATTCCACAAGACGAAAACGTACAATCGATCTTTCTCTGGGATTGACCCGAGAATTTGGAACACCTTGCCTCCTGAAGTCAAATTTAACAAATTTCTTCCCTAGATCCTAAGATACAGATTTCGCAA
This sequence comes from Triturus cristatus, assembly GCF_964204655.1. NCBI lineage: Eukaryota > Metazoa > Chordata > Amphibia > Caudata > Salamandridae > Triturus > Triturus cristatus. The sequence goes on along the minus strand of NC_140585.1, from coordinate 1,051,155,183 downwards.
TCACACGCATGAGTACTTCACACTGGCCACTTTAGTGTTTTAAACGTATTAGGCCTGACATTACATTCCCTTTTCTCGACACTGCCTGATTCTGTAGTTTTCTTAACTATGATAGCTTTGTTTGTAATTGGTTTTCTCCTCTGCTCTCTTTACATTGTAAAGCGTACCCCCCTTTTTTGGGCACTACCCTATCCCGTATTTTTCGTTGTAATTTTGTAAATCGCTCTGATACCTGCAAGGTTCCTGTTTGCACTATAAAATACTATCTAAAATAAAATAAATGCTGATGCTGAGAGAAGCACTCAGTCTAGAAAAGATACTCATGACTGAGAGAGCTGAAGAACGTGCAGAACAACAGGCTGCTGATATGGAAGCAGAAATAACCCAGAATGAATCAGCGTTGATCCTGAAAAGTAAGCAGAAACACAAGTGGAGGCCCAGAAGATGATGTCTCAGAAGAAAAAGAAACTGTGTTTCCGATGTGGATTCTCGTTTCCACAGGAAAGTAAATGTCCCCCATTTGGACATATATGCAAAGGCTGTGGGAGAAAAAAACATTTCATAACAGTCTTCAATGCAAAAGAGAAATTAAGTGGACCATGATGAGAAGCGAAAATGGGCACAAGAAAGTCCCAGAAGCATTCTAGCCATGCCCACAAGGCCAAACACCAACATCAGTTGAGGCTAGTAGAGACTAAACAACGTTGCTCATCATCAAATTAATTTTCCAAAGGCTCTTCAGCATCATGATCATTGGGCGACAGTGAAGAAGATAGATGTGCAATGGTGATGTCGACAACAGAAAGACATGCACATGGAGGACTGGCTGCTTGCAAAGAAGAACACATTCAAAGAGAGATCGCCATGTGAAGCAACCAAATTCATTTAGCTAATTCCCCAAGATCACGCTAATGGTAACTTGGGGCCCAACAACTTTCATTATAGACAGTTGTTCATCGATCAATATCATGCCGGCAGAAAAATTACAAACTGTCTCTTGTACCACATCTAACGCCACTGAAAACAAAGGTGTGCACATGGGCTGCTTCTACGCCACTGCAAAGTCAAGCATCATTTGTAGCTACTATGCAGCGTAAGAAAATAAAAGTACAAGCACCAAATCATGTTCTCCCAGGTACTTGGTCGAGTGCATGTCTACTCAGTTTCCCACTGCTGCTGACATGGGACTGATATCCATCAAATATAACCTCATGTACTTTCTGAGATAGCAGTCAAATCACAGCTGTTGTTTCATGGACTAGGGAAACTCAAGCCGATGAAGGCACAACTTCACATTAATGAGGACATTCACCTTGTTGCTCAGAGACAATGTTGGAATGTTTTTCATTTACAAGAGGCCGTTGAGAAAGAACTAGAAACATCAACAAAGCATGACATTAGGGTTACCTCTCGAATACCAGAGCTTTGCTATTGTGTATGATTTTGTTTTGAAATTTTGTGCTATGATAGTACTGTATTAATCTGTGTCTTTTATGGCCCACATTGGCCGAATAAAGTTTCTTTGATTTGTTTTAAATGGATATCACATTTCAATATGTTTACTGATGATATATATTCTGAGTGGTCCTTTTTCGTCAATTCGTCAGCACAGAAACCCTGACCTACAGAGGCGACTAAATTAATTCCCTTCTATAATCCTGTCACCGCCATCCTCCCCTTTGTAAACCGTCTGGAATACGCTGTTACCCTTTCAACATGTTTGATCTTCATCACACGATCACTTCATTCTGTTACATACATGTTGCATTCTGTCAGGGACTGAGAGGTGCATCCATAAATCTCTTCACGTTACACGCACGTGTGATACGTAATCAGTGACCGACGTACGTGGCTGCAGGTAGGACACGCTAGCATTTCGCTACGTCAAGTCAAGTCATGGGTATTTATATCGCGCACATATCACTCTTGCGAGTCTCATGGCGCTTGCAGTCTACTGAAGCAGAAGGGACTGTGACTGTGACTCTGGCCACGCCTGCTTTATTATTTTTTTAACATTAGTAATCATTCCTTGATTTTCAGCCTAGTGATCCCTACAGAGGCTTTTTTCTAAGAAAGGTAAGACGCTTTGCCTCTTTTATCTATTTACTGACGTATGCTTCAGTCCTAACATGCGCCTAGAAGCACCACTTCTTGCCCACAGCATTTTGGTACCATGCTAATGACTATGGCTCAACAATTGGAATTATGATAGGGGCTGCTCGCTACAATCTAAACCATTAAAATTGCGTTTAGTAATTAACCACCGAGCATCACACTGAATTATACTACACAATGCAGTCACCAACATTGATGCGTACTGGCGTTCATCTCGCATGTAACCTTAAGCCTTAGCTGCATGACTCAGCGAATTGTGTTTAATTAGATTACACACTGTGGTCAACATTACTATTGATGTTTACCGGCCTTCACATTGCTCGGACCAAGGGTCCTTATCTGCATGATCGAGCGAATCATTCTTAATTAGATTACACACTGTGGTCAACATTATTATTGAAGTTTACCGACCTACACATAGCCCAGACCATGGGCAGATATTGATGGTTTCTGTTTTTCACCCAATACCACATTAAAACCACCTAATTTCCCATCCTAGATTACGTTCTGGCTCACGGAATTTGGTCTCATTGCGCTGGTACCCCATTAACTCCAGTTTATGCCGATTAAAAGGTACACTCTGCCTCCTCTAAAGCAATAAGGCGTACCATGGTAGCCTTAGCACTTCCTTTCTTAACTTGAATTCGCTTTAGTTACAGAATCGAACCGGACGGTGGATTTACCAGTTGCCTTTAAGGCCTACAAGTGGAACTCAACACCACTATATCTGTTGGTCAGCATGACCATCCGCTCAATAATTACTTCCTCCTTTTAATCTTTGACTAATTTTGCCCATATAGGCTGTCCACATCTCTGTCCTGAAGAAGACCCGTTGTGACATTGGTTCATTAACGCACGTTCATGGATCGAAAAGTCGACACCTCTTCACAAACCATACCCTACGTTCTCCACCCCTAAAAAAGAACAAGCATTGAAAATGCAATCGGTCTCCCCCTCGTTTAAGTTAAAGCAATTAGGTTTGTAAATAGGTGACTTTAGCTTTGCTTTAATTAGTGTTTTTCAAACGTTCATGTACATAACATGCATATGTATGCATATATGCATGCATGCATGCATTTATATTAATATTTATATAGATATGCAGATGTATATATATGTATATATGTTTATATATGTATGTATATATATATACATACATATATATAAATGCATATGCATACATCAGTATTGTAGAGTGAGTAGAGAATAGAGAATAGTAGAGAGTGAGTAATAGAGAGTACTAGAGAGTGAGTAGTGGAGAGTGAGTACTAGGAAGTATTAGAGTGTGAGTAGTAGAGACTGAGTAGTAAAGAGTGAGTAGTAGAGAGTAGTAGAGAGTGAGTAGTAGAGAGTGAGTAGTAGAGAGTGGGGTAGGAGAGAGTGAGTAGAGAGTAGTAAAGAGTAGTAGAGAGTGAGTAGTAGAAAGTAGTAGAGAGTGAGTAGTAGAGAGTAGATTAGTAGAGAATGAGTAGAGAGTAGAAAGTAGTAGAGAGTAGTAGAGAGTGAGTAGTAGAGTGAGTAATAGTGAGCAGTAGAAGTAGTAGAGGGTGAGTAGTAGAGTGCGTAGTAGAGAGTAGTATAGTGAATATTAGAGAGCGAGTAGTAGAGAGTAGTAGAGTAGTAGAGAGTGAGTAGTAGAGTAGTAGAGTGGGTAGTAGAGAGTGAGTAGTAGAGTGAGTAGAGAGTAGTAGTTAGTAGAGAGTGAGTAGTAGAGAGTAGTAGAGAGTGAGTAGCAGAGATTGAGTAGTAGAGAGTAGTAGAGTGAGTAGTAGAGTGTGAGTAGAGAGTGAGTAGTAGAGAGTGAGTAGTTGAGAGTGAGTAGTAGAGAGTGAGTAGTGTAGAGTACAGTAGTAGAGAGTTAGTAGAGAGGGAGTGAAAAATAAGGCTGACACACTTTGCCATGCAATGGCGAGCATACCGCAACGGTTATCTGGTCACCTTCCATTTGATGATTGTTGTATTTAGTTATTACACTGATACTAGTGAGGTGAAAACTACCCAGAAAGAGGTAACACATGTACAAATGTCAAAATAGTCCATTAATGCTGCCCCAAAAAGTTGTCACAGTATGCACCACTTCAGATCCTGCCTGGTTACCCTCTACTGATACGCTTTGGGCACCCTTTTATTCCTAACCCTTACTACCTACCTTTGTCTTCATAGCACTTAGATGCAGAGGACAAACACCCATTCGCATCCAGTGTTTCTGATGCCTCCTGTACACCTGCACTATACATGTACAAAATCTACACATTACACAGTTTTGCCACCCAGCTGCATCACTCATCTATCACCAGCTTCCAGGCCCTGATCGCCAAGCGCTTGGAAACCCTGTCTTTAAGTGTTACGCAAATACCTCGAACACGAACACAGAGCTGCTTGTATACAAGCAGAACTGGATAGCCGGGGGGGGGGGGTACTTTTTCTTAAGCCAATGCCCTTAAACTCTAATAAAAAAATAAGTAAACGCGCTGAGAAATAAACTCAACGTTTAAAAACGAATAAATTAACTCAGCGCTGTTCTCCTAGTAAAACGGCAGATTGGTCAAGATGAGGCACCTGGATTCAGCTCAACCGGTGCCCACACGGATCAGGGCACGTTCTTTGTGTGTTTTATGGTTACGTTGGAAACTAATAGGGACAAAATGACAATCAAAGGGTGTCTTTCTGTAGAGTCAGGTCTGGCTCGGTCACTGCGAATCCCAGGGCTCCTTGGGTACTCCGTTCACACTGTAGGCCCGACGCCACCACCCTCTGTGGACGTCTTATAAAAAGAGGACGCAGGACCCAGCTGTGTACTCTGGCAGCGCCTAGTCCGCTCCTGGGGCGCAGCAGGAAGGAGGCGCTAGGGTCCTGGCTGCCCGCATCCTCAACGCCGAGCCGCAGCCGGCTCCAGACGTGGAATGATGGCGCTGGGATCACACACTCACCTGCGCTGCTTGGCTCCTAGCAGCGTTCGGCCACGCCCTGAGCAGGCACACAGCAGTCAGTGCGAGCCAGGTGCAGTGAGAAGGTGCAGCCACCCAGGAGGCGTCACAACGGGGAGTGGAAAGCCAGCCAGTCGAGCAGCTCGGTGCGTTAATGCACCGACCGCGGGGATCTGCATCAGACCTGAAGGTCACCTGTCCCAGCCAACAGGATGGGGTTACCTCTGGGACCGGGCAAATTCGACAGTATAAGAGCCCACAGCCTTAAGTGGGGGTGAGACAGGTAACGGTAAGTCTACAAGAAGCCCGCTCCTGGCTCTGAGCCAAGAAAAAAAGGAAAACAAACAGATTTAAAGAAAACAAGTGATCTGTCCCTCCGATGACCCTCCCTCCCTCCCGCATAGGCGCCTGCAAAGGCCGTGATGCGCCCAGCTCTCGGCCGGGTTAAGGGGCTGGGGGAACTTTAGCTGCCCTCACTGCCCCGTTATGTCCCGGCCCGATCTGACCCTGCACAGCCCAAGAGAGATGTGCGCATAAATGAAATATCTGTAAAGACACCAGAGTCAAGTGTTCATTCCTGTTCTTCTGCATTGCTTGTTTTGCATTCGTTGTTCAACCCCCACTGCTCCCCAGTCCGCTTTCACTTTCGTCCTTTACGAAAGCTTTCTTGTCTTTATGGGCCATATGTTTGAAACACATGGCCCCATAAAGATAAGAAAAGCTTTTACCACAAACGTAAAGGAACCGAGCCGGTCCAACTGGGACGGCTCTAAAAGATAAAAGTGTACGTCACTCAATGCTCTTTTCCAATGGCTGGCCACCGTTTCGCATAAACGGTGACGCCAGCCAATGGAAAAGAGGGGCGGGGCTTAAAGCCCACTAGAGAAATCTACCCTAACTCATTAAATCACGCCAGCGAGACTGCGCATGTCTGCGCAGTCTACGCCAGGCGAGACCTAAAAAGGACCCAGATGAGGGTTGTTGGAGATTTATCTGTATAGGGATGGATGTTAATTGATTCATACATCTTATACATTGATTTTAAACGCTCGCACTGTATATATTATATTCACTTTACCACCCTGTCACTTTATGATCACTTATTCACCAATAAGTCACGTATTTGTCTTTTCAATTATGAACGTGTTTTTGTGACAGCATTGCATATAAAAAAAGAAAAAAGTATAATATACTAATCTTTGAAAAAAACTCACTTGGTGTGTTTCGTGTTACATATTTATGATGGAATACTAAGAAATTGATCACCTGAGAGAACCGTTTGTAGCATATTTTGTAAAACGCCCAGGTTCTGAGGGATACCGGGTTACCCCATTACAGTTCATGTTGATTTGATTTGAAACATGACATCATTGAGCTCTCTACTGGTCCAACGCCATGGGTTTCACAAAATAGTGGTAGTGCCAAAAAAGGGCAGTGGAGGTGCATTGCGCATTTTGGTTGATATGCACCAGGCCAACAGAACAATCGAGAGAGAAAGACATCTAGGTCCAAATGTTGTTGACATGATTACACAGCTGAATGGTGCCAAAGTTTTCTCTTGTCTTGATTTGAACAAAGGATACCATCAACTTGAGCTGGAAGAGAGCTGTTGGTACATTACTACTTTTTCAACTCATTTTGGTGTGTTCAGACACAAAAAACTCAGTTTTGGTGTCTCGTCAGCTGCAGAAATCTGTCAGGATTTTATTCGTCGAGTAATTGAACCTGTCACACATGCTTATAACTACAGTGATGATATATTAGTGTTTGAGGCTATATGAAAGAAACCAGAAAAAGCTCTCTGTTAGAAATGGGGTCTCTGTTTGGAAAAGGTATGCACCCTGGGACCACACTCTAGTCAGGGTCAGTATAGTACACACTAAGTTTACCTGTGCTCACCCTCTGGTAGCTTGGCACATAGCAGTCAGGCTAAGTTAAAGATGCAATCTGTAAAGTATTTGTGCACACACACACACACAGTAACACCATGAACACACCCCAAAGCACTCCATACAAGTTTAGTAAAACAGCCAATATTTATCTGAGTAAAACAAGACCAAAATGACACAAATTCAACATACTGAAGTCAAGATATGAATTTTTAAAGATTAGATCACAACGCAGGGCATAGAAGTCTATAGTTCCAACTGGGGCTATCTTGTCGAGCTTGACCGGGACAAATCCAAAAGTTCAGTCCGACCGCGATGAAGCGCGAGCTATAGTTACAAGAGTCATGCAGAGCTCTTTACAGTACCTTGGAGGCATCAGAAAACAAACAAGATGCGTCATGCTGAGGAGATGAGGCATCCAGGTGCAGATAAAGCGTCAGTTCCTTAAGGCGGTGCATGGTTGTTGAAGCTTTGCTGCTCTGGGACGATGCGCTGCTCAGAGGAGGTGATACATCGGTGCTGTTGGGGGACCTCAGTTCCAGAAGGTGATGCGGTGTTGATAATGTGTCGATGTCAAGAGTACGGAGCGTTGATCTTGGTGTCAAAGTCAAACCACTGGACCAAAGGCGATGCATCGATCACGATTCACACAGGGCTGGGGATGCGTCGGAGTCAAGATGGTGCACCACAGACCTCGGTAGGGTGTTGTCGAGACTCACGCTGTGGCAGTTCTTCACAATTTAGCGGCTTTTCACTACCAGGGCATGTAAACCCCAAACATACATGTCCTACATTTTAAATACACTGGACCCCACACATGGGGCTACCTAGGGCCTACCTTAGGGGTGCCTTCTATGTAATAAAAGGGAAGGTTTGGGTCTAGCAAGTAGTTGAACTTGCCAGGTCGACATGGCAGTTTAAAACTGCACACACAGGCGCTGCATTGGCAGGTCTGAGACATATTTGAAGGGCTACTCATGTGGGTGGCACACTCAGTGGTGCAGTCCCACTAGTAGCATTTGATTTACAGGCACTAAGCACATGTAGTGCACTGTACTAGGGACTTATAAGTAAATCAAAAATGCCAATCAAGGAGAAACCAATCACACTATGTTTTAGAAGAGAGAGCATATGCACTTTAGCACTGTATCGCAGTGGTGCCCAGATTCCTAAAGTCAACAAAAAGAAGGTAATAAAAATAGGTGGAGGAAGGCAAAAAAGGTTGGAGATAACCCTCCAAAATGGTCATCATCCAACACTGTCACACAAGTATGCCGTTTGCTCATCAATGCAGGTCACACATTAAATGCCGAAAGGTCTGAGTTTCACAAAAACAAACTCAAATTCTTTGGGCATAATTTCCCTGAAGGGGGAATGACACCTGACACAGATAAAGTACAAGCATTGTCATCCGCCTGTCCCCCATAAGATGTAAGCATGCTGCGATCCGACTTAGGCATGGCCAGCTATTGATTCAGATACATGTATGATTTTGCCACGGCGAGTACACAAAAGAGAGTTGACAAGGAAGAACGTTTCCTTCCAATGGTCCTCCGAATGTGATCGAAGTTTCAAGAACATCATACACACAATTGGCTGCAGTGTGGGCTTGAGAACATTTTCATGTTTCTGTATGGAAAGCATTGCACCCTTGTCACTGACCACCACACGCTGCTCACCATTTTCGGAAATCCGAAAGCCAAGATGTTCCCTTGCATCGAGAGGTGGGGGTTGAGATTGCAAGAGTATGATTACACTACTCTGCATAAGCAGGGGAAGAATCAAATCCCTGCAGATTTCTTCTTATAAGTACTGTTACAGCGTCACAGTGCAACATCTAAAGTGGCAATTTCATGGTAAAGTCTAGCACCCCTGTAGCTCTATTCATTAAGCAGATCATTGCTTCTACCAACACAGACAGAGACGTACTCACACTCAAGGATATCATTGCAACACAATCATGGAGAAAGCATACTCAACCTCTCACATAGGACGTTGAATATAAAAAATTCTAAAATGTGCAGGAAGAACTTTCTGTCACTACAAGAAGGTATTATACTAAGAGCTTCGAAGATTGTCATACCTGAGAGCCTGAGACAACAAGTCATTGAATTGTCACATGAAGGACATTGTGGCATTGTACCCACTAAGAGACCACTCAGAGATCGAGAGTCGTTGTCTCAACTTGTGCAAATAAGTCGAGAAGGATATGAAAGCATGTGTAACTGCTTATCTCGCAAGACAACACAGATTTGCCTCATATGTCTGACCTTCCTAAACAAGCGTGGGAGAAAATTGCAGTTGATTTCTTTGGACCCTTAAACAATGGGCATCATCTCATGGTAGTTGTTAATGAGTAATCACGTTTTCCCTGAGTGGAAGATTTATAATCGACCACCCATGGCACAGTCACTTTAGAACCTCACTGGGCAAAAGATGGAGATGTTCACTTCTTTTTAGTTAAGACAAAAATCAGGCATCGCTGCTAGAGCACTATAAAGTATCATCTATCCAAATCTCTGCCTCCCAGAAACTGATTCAGAAAACTGGAACGGTAATGACCTGGCTCACAGCTGCTGACAGCTGCCTGCCTACTTGTGGGATTTGCCTCTAGAGTACCTTTGCTTCTGTAATATTAAGATGTTTTAAGATTTTTCTTCAAATTTCTAAATTGGGACTATTTTACCAGGCAAAGTATTTGGCATAATAATAGAGACTCCTCCCCTTACTGCCTTGAATGTCGACTGGAAGAATGGAATTTCTATTATACGGTAAGAAGGTGTATCATAATTAAACCTTTACCCAACCCTACGGACAACATCAACAAGGACATCAATAACTTTAGCAACTGGATCAAGAACTGTGCAGATGCCTACGCACTCGTCAAACTCCACAAAAAGGGAAGATCCAAAAAGCAAGCCAGCTGGTACACAAAGGAATTCCGGGACATCAAAAGACACGGCAAACAGCTAGAGAGAAAGTGGAGATCCAGTCACGAAGACACTGACAGAGCCACCTTTAAATGTGCACTCAGATGATGGCATCAGCAACTAGGAGAAGCCAAGAAAAGAGCTTGAGCTGAATGCATCGAAGAGAGCTCCTTCAGCAGCAAAGAAATCTTGATCATCAATGATTTCACCACAACCACAGCCTCCTTGAACAGCATCACCTCCTCTCAAGAACTCTGACACAACCCATTCAACTTCTTCCACAGCAAAATTATAAACATCTACAGCAACTTTGTGCACTAACCAGATTCCAGCGAAGCCATCACTAACTTGCTCATCACCAATCAAGACAACCTGCTCAGATGGAAGACCCTCAACAGTGAAGTAACAGCCACAATCATGCAGATCATCCACTCTGGGGCATCATTGGACCCTTGCCCTCACCACATCTATAACCTCGGCCCATAACCAATCAGCACAGTACTCACCCATATCATGAACACCTTCATCACCCCTGCCACCTTCCCGGAAGCCTAGAAGCATGCGTCAGTCAACGCCCTCCTCAAGAAAACTTCAGCTGACCCAAGCAAACTGGCTAACTTTTGGCCTATCACCCTTCTTTCCTAACCAGCGAAGGTAATTAGAAAGACCATCAACAAACAACTCACAATCCACTTCGAGCTCCACCACCTACTGGACAACACACAATCAGTCTTTAGAAATAACCATAGCACAGAAACCACACTCTTCGCAGCCACTGACTATATCAGGACCATTCTTGACCAAGGAGAAACATCTGCCCTTATCCTGCTTGACTTCTCTGCAGCATATGAGACAGTCTCCCACAACACACTCATCAGAAAACTCCACGAGTGTGGTATCCAAGGACCAGCACTCAACTGTGTCTGCTCCTTCCTCACAGGGAGAACCCAAAGAGTCAGACTGCCACCTTTCACATCCAAGGCCAAGAACCATGTATACAGAATCCCCCATGGTAATTCCTCAGCCCGACTCTGTTCAATGTCTACATGGCTCCATTCACCAGTATCACTATCATCTCCTATGTAGACAGCACTCATCCTGATCCTCTCTCTGACCGACAAGACGCACACCACCAGATCCAAATTCACCAACGGCATGACATGGATGAGAATCAATTGTTTGAAACTGATCTTCAACAAGATTGAAATACTGGTCTTTGGGAAAAAATACTCCTTGTAGGATACTCCCTGGTGCCTGACAGAACTGGGACCCAAACCAACACTCGCCGACCATGCCGGAAATCTGGGCACCATCCTGGATTACAAACTGAACATGACATAACAAGTCAATGCAGTGACCTCCACTTGATTCTACATCCTATGAAAACTACGAGAAATCTGCAAGTAGCTTCCAGAGAACACCAGACAAACTGCCATGCAAGCACTCATCACAGGCCAACTCAACTATGGCACCGCATTGTACACTGGAATTTCCAATCTACTCCTGAACAGACTTCGACCATCCAAAATGTTGACACAAGACTCATACTCAACATTCCTCGCCTCACCCACATCACACCTCACCTCACGGAGCTCTACTGTTTCCACATTCAGGAACAAAGCCATTTCAAACTCTGCACACACACCTACAAAGCCCTACACAACACGGAACCGGCATACCTCAACTGCGCAAACACTTCTCAGCCCAGCAGGATACCTATGCTCAGCCTCACTCTCTGTCACACATATCCCCAGTATTCCCAAAAGAAGAGCATGATAGTTACTCATTGTCATCATCAGACTCACAACATAGAACAACCCCCCTCAACACATCACAGCCTCCTCCTCACTACTTGAGTTTAGCAAGAAGCTGAAGAACAGGATCTCCGAATAATTCTGCAGGGACCACACACCTGCTCAAGTGCGTGGATACCCTCATGAATGATTTGTGCATGCTACAAATCAACATAATATAGCATTCTGAGCACATAATGTAGCAAGGGTACTGGGCAGGACCTTTACACTCACCCCACAGGCAGCATTGTTAAGTATCATGGAACAATTGGGTCTCCACAGATATGAGAAAGCATTCTTAGGGTTATGACATATTTTGGCTTACCAGCACATTAACAATACTAGAGGCAACCAGTTGTACCTATGTCAACAGTTGAGGATCTAACAAGGACAACAACATGATACTGAAACTACCAATTTATGTATCCAAGGCCGCGTTTCCGAAACCGTGGGTCGCTAAACGATTTTTTGTGGGTCTGGTAAATCTCCACAATAAATAAAGATACCTTTTTAGTGTGTGTTTATTGTATGCCATTAACCAGTGCTACAAAGACAGAGGTCAAATGTCAGGCTATTTCTTCTGGCAAGTTGCTGCTTATTCTTTCAACATGGGGATTGGTATTTACTTTTCTTTCTTTGACGGCAAAGCGAGAGGAGTTTTACAGTGAATTATGTGACATTTTTGCTGGGGTACAGAGAGTATGAAAGGAAAGGCTGTAGGAAGTTGTTGTTTTGCATCACGCAACAAAATGGAAATATCTGTAAATTAACAGTATGCGTTAGGAAAGCAAAAATTAAGCACTTTTGTTTGCATTTTTGAAGTGTGCTGGAAGCAGAGATTTCAATAAGATCAAAAGGAAAACACTTAACTTGGTGATGTACAAATGATAAATATTCACATAAACCCGATTTCCACACATTATCATTTGTGTGGTATTTAGTATCATTAGTATAACTGTATGTCTGTGCAAAGTTAGGGGCCATTTCAAGGGAAGCTGTACTGTCTGTAGTTGAAAATGCGCTACCACACAATGCTTCAGCTACATTACAAAACCACCCCACCTCATGTCCTTTAATGGTAGGTGGGTCGTGAAAGTTTGTTGTTATAAAAGCAGGGTTATGGTTCTAAAAAGTTTGGAAAGTACTGACCCAAGGGATGCTCCCAAACACATCACAAGATATTGGAAAGCAACATGCATTATCAGCGTCTGCCTTGAGGTGGGTGGATCCCTGCATATTGTGATTCAAAAGGCTATTAGCTGTGGTAGCCTCTGTATGTATTGCAACATGATGATGGAGTGTAGATGGGATGTCTGGTTTTTTTTGCTTATAAATACTAATAAAATGTTTTTTTTTAAAGATAGTCTAAGACAAGAGACAATTGGGCTGCTGGACAGTTGGGAAGATCTTAGTTAAATGTTGTTCTATTGAGAGCAGTAGTGGCCCGTGGAGGGAGTGCCATGGGGCGGTGAGTCGGGGCGGGGGAGGGGCTGGGTGGGGGGTAGTAAACTCCGGCTCACGGCTGACCGGAGTAATGTAAGCAAATAAATAAATAAAACAAATGTAATTGCACGCGCTGAAATACCAAATGCGTTCAGCGAGCGCAATTACATTTGTTTTATTTATTTATTCACTTACATTACTCCGGTCGGCCGTGAGCCGGAGTTTACTACCACCCCCACTCTGCCCTCCCCGTCCCACCGACCCGCGGCACTTTCTCCATGGGCCGCTACTGATTGAGAGCAATGTGGAGCCCTTATAAATGATTTCTAGATGAGTGATATCTCAAAGACTAATTGTAAAACACCAACTTAATAAACCATTTTAAGTAATCACCCTTATGGCAAAGTAGCTATTGCTTCTGAGCACCCAGAGGCTGTCTGCCCAGGTAATTATCTTTCCTACAAGTCTGATGGCCCTACATGAATAACCTTGGGCTGAGGTTTCCTAGGTAATGTTCTGTGGCCCAGATCTAAATACAGTTCATGCAACACAGTGCAACAAGTAAAGTTGCTATATTACATTCTGTGAACAGGAGAGAGCAGAACAGAGCCATATCTATTAAGAAGTAGCCCTGTTCTGCTCTCTCTCTGCACTAGTTCACTTTTGGCTGCCATACACCAATGCAGACACCATCGCACCATCATGCTGTGAAGTGGTCATTTCCAGTACAAAAACTATGCTTCAAGGCATTTCCAACTTTGCATTTGTGCGGTAGAATACGCACACATGCAAATTGAGAAAAAGGAGGAGAAATTAAAACTTTTCTTCTTCTTCTGCCTGTCTCGAGGATGCACACAATTCTGCTCATCCTTGTCTACAGTTATCTGTAGACAGGGATTTGCATTGAAACCCATGGTTATGCATGATATGCACCACCCATTTAGCATCCCCATTGCAAAGCTTTGTATTGCTTTGGACTGCAATCCAATGCAAGTTGCTATTGGCGTTGGATTGTAAATCCCACCACAACACTTTGTGTGAGGTTTGCATTAAAAAAATTAACACAAATGTGAGGTAGTGTTTGGAAGTCTGGGCGTTTGTGTATTGCTGCCCTCTCGTTCAAATTGTTTATGTGACTCAGATTCAGATTGCTAAAACAAGGATTCCTTTTGCCCATTTTTGATAAAATGTTCAACCCCTTATCCGTTGTTCTCCGTTTTCGTACCTTTTTTATTGCCAATTTAGGCCTGGGCGGCAAATTCCGTTCCGCTCGCGGAATTTGCGGAATTTCGGTAATTTCACGTTCCGCGGAGAACGCGAAATTGCCCAAAATGCTGCTTTCCGCGACTTCGCGAAATTTTTTCTTGTTTGCGTTCTCAAAATGCGTGTTCGCGAGATATTTCTCCCCGAGCACGCAAACAGCAACTGTGAACAGGAAAAAAGCATCGCGAACATGCAATTCTGCATGTTCGCGGAATTTCTGCATGTTCGCGGAGATTTTTACCGTTTCGCGGAGATTTGCGTAGCGCGATTACGCAAATTCCGCCCACCTTGGTGTGGGTGTTTAAATTGTTTATTTCTTTATTCTGTAATGTTGTTTTACTTGTTAAATACAACACATTGCATGAGTTCTTTCAGGTCAAGCTATCAAACATGAGATTAGGGTTTTGTGTCAGAAGTCAATGTACCTCTTTGGAATCTTGTTCAACCAATGTGGTATCTCAGGCTACGCTCACATTATGAATGTTGCCTCTCTACCCAATAGCCTACTAGTTGATTTTCCTTCAGCAGTCTTTTTCATGGTGTATCGACTACATTTTAAACTTTATCTTGGTGACGTTAGCTGGAATCTTGCCTGCCTTCAATGAGAAAATGTTTCCTGACCATTTTCAACTTTACAAGCAAATGTAAACCCTTCACCTGCCACTGGTTATAAGCAGCCTGGTTTCTTCAATCCATCATTACCGCCCTTCACCAGGCCCAAAGAAAAGAGATGCAGATAGGAAGGGTGAGGAAAGTGGGAAACAACCAGATATTTCAATTTCCTGATCCTGAATAGGAGGAGGAGAGTTAGTAGGATGCAGAAGTGAATGATTAATTTAAGGAGGCAGAAGAAAAGAAGGAAAAGAAACAGAGAAAACATCAAGGATTCAGAGGAGGGGTAAAATGGAAGTCATAGAGAAAATGGAAGCCGATATGCAAGACACTGAGAGACCGCAAGACACAGAGATGGGTGACATGAAAAGTACACGAGTCCAATACAGCCTTGGCTTCGAGAAAACGATGTACAGTTAAGTGCCTATTCGAAAACTCCATTTTTGAAGTGTGTAAAATAGTAGTACAAGAGTACTACTCATGTACCACAAAATGTGCAAGACCTCTGTCTCCCCTATCTTTTCTGTGCAGAGTGTGCCACCTTGGTGACAGAGCTCTCCACCTATGTGTGAAAAGTTACTTGTACTAAATTTACACTGATAACTCCTGTTGTAGAAGTGTCCATATCTTATTTGAGGTAGTGGTGACGTGACAGTAAAACTAAACTTAGGTGCAGACTTAAAAATGGTGAATACCAAAAATGTGTAGAGTTACATTTAGGAATGGAAGTATATAAATGTGTGAGTAAATACAGTGGTGTAACAAAAGCCCCTGCAGCCTTTGTGGTCCCGGGGTCCCCCAGGTCCAGGGGCCCCCTCTGGCAGGTCTCCAGCCAGAGAGCTCAAGGGGGGATCCTGCATGTACTTTACAGGGGGCCCCCTCAAGTTTCGTTACGCCACTGAGTAAATATATATTTTTCTTAGTGATTCCTCCCATAAGTTATTTGATTTGTGAAGTGTGATTAGGCTGTGCTATTAATTTGTTTGGCGAAGATATCGTAGTTCATCTCAGCATGTGCCAGTTTATGACCGGCCCGCAATAATTTTGTTGTGCATACACACTTTTCATACTATACAGAACATTACGAGAATAACTTATCTTCTTGTGTACACTCTGAGACGCTTGGCTTATTGCACAAAGGTCACCTGTTCCTTATGACTCCTGCAGCTGACACATCAAGTGACAAGCCGTGGAACACGAGATCAAACTGAGTCACAGGAAGCTTGCCCCAAGGATATTTGCAGGTCTAAACTGCTGTGAAGTGGTTTAGACTAGCACCTCACCTTACACCGTGCTCAGGAAAAGGTTTTCGTTTAAAGACAGATTTCTTGCAGAAACCAGCCAGATAATTTGACTTTCCTCCAGCCAGCATTCTCAGAACGCGGCTGGCTTGATACATTGCCTAGCAACGAAAGAATGTGTGATGTAAACGTGAGATAACTTGGCTCTATATGTGGCAAAGGTGGTACTTTTACAGAAGCATGAGCATGGTACAAATGCATCTATAATGTTAAAAACTAGAACGCCTCCCTTTATAAAATACATTCTTTAAGCCCTTTTTACGAGCTGCCCTGTTAATTATGAGAAGTGCGGCAACTGTTATTACAGCACATATCGCTATGTTGAGTTTTGTAATAAATACCGACAGGTCAAACATGCCCAAATTTGTTGGAGGGAAAACTGGACGTTTACTGGAATGGATTTTGGTGCGACGAGCATCAGAATCCACAATACTCGTAAATGGGTGGTATTTATAACACCCGATAATCGCGAAAACACGTTACTAAGGTATTTTAAACACAGGAAAATGAGTGGGACTTTGAGTGCCTGGATGCCACGGAGGTTTTCTCAGCGTTTGCCGTGGCTATCTCAGGTGAGAGAGTGGAATATTCTAGAGATGAGAAGAGGTTGTTCTGCCACACGGACCTCTTGAGAAGGTAAGCCTTCAATTGATGGAACTCTCTCCAGGGCAAAGGTACACACAAGACAGTTTCTGTTATGGCGTGCATGTTGTCTGGGTTGTCGACCGCTCAAATAGTAAAATCGAACACTGATACCCACAATTAATGAATATGTATTGAGTGAAATGCGGAGGCAGAGATAATGCACGTTTGTCAGGTATTAAGACAATGTTTTAGGATTTTACTTGTTGGTGGTCATCAAGCCCAGTTCTCTTTGTATAGTTTTATTATAGATTAGTTCACCAATTTCTTGTCTTCTTGCCACTTTTCAGCTTTTGGTGACACACTGAGGAGTCTGGTGTATGTGTTTTGCCAACAGAGCAAGCGTCATACTTGTCGTGTCTTCGATGTGCCCCTGCCCTAGGAACACACGGAGACAGGTAGGTGCTTCTCTTTGTTTCTTGATTACTTCTGGCCCATGCTCGCAGGCACGTCTTCCTTCTTCCCTGGTGTACCACGAGCGCCGCGTCCCCCACCCTGACGGGAAGTGGTGTCTGGTGGCTGACCTCGCCCATGGTTCGTGTGCAGGGTCCAAGTGCCCTCTGCACCACGTCACGATAATACTCAACAAAACTCGTGAGATGTGTCAGTTTCAGTGGACCTTTGCAGCTGAGAAAAACTATTCCCATTGGTCCGAGGAGCAGCAGACCGACTGACTTCCTTTCTCCGAAGAACCTCATTGAACATTTTCTCCGCAGATCGAGATGCAGCCATCCACATCACATCACTCCCCGATGCTATTCCCCACCCAACGATGTCTTGAAAGACCTTCATGAAAAGGACCTCTTGAGTTTGGAAATAAACAGAGTGCTGCCGTGGACAGGTTAAATATCAGCTTGGAGAACACAGTCAAAGTTGGAAATCCCACTTTACCTTTGCTATCTTCTCAGGTGAAGGAAATCTACCCTTCCACTTATTAATGTGTCTCTGTATGTGCATAAGTCTTGATCCGTTCTGCACTATCAATGTGAAGACACCAGAGTATTTGTGACTTGTCCATGTCTTCCTGAACTGTACTCTATTAATATTGATCTTAGTCTCCAAACAAATGCAATCCTATTTCAGTCTCATTTGTTGCGTGGTACCGTTATGCATCTGACCAATGATTTTAAAGAGCCAGTCCCAGAGCATTTCATACAGTGGCGTAGCTGGGGGGTGGGATGTGCGTACCGCCCTGTGCGGATCTTTTTGAGGGGCAGCGGAGAGCACAAGGTAAGTTTTCTTTTTTTTAAATTTTATTTTCCCTCATCGTCGTCTGTCGACTCCCCCTCCCTCCCGCACTTATCTGCACTGGCCGTCACTGGGCGGGCAATCTCAGGGACAGCTCTAGCTACGCCACTGATTTTATATATGTAGAACAGACATCTCCCAACTAAGACGTCATAGCACACAAACCATCATGCTTCAAGGGAAACTGGTAATTTAGTGCCCAGTTATCATACTGTACATTTGTCTCTTTTTTAAGTGTGTAGAGTTAGACATATCTCAGGTTGCAATCCTTTACATACAGATGCGAACAAAATCTAAGGAACCCTCTGTGCACCTCCTTATATCATTGTATCCCTAGGGCTGTTTCAGTTCTTTTTGGACCCATGAACCAGACCTCGACTGCCTTATTCATCATCATCAAACTCATGTTTTAACTTAACACATAGCTTCTTCAATGTTGCATTTTATTTGACCAGTGTTTTGTGTTTTTCCACCTCTCTGCCCTTTCTCCATCAAAATATATGTTATGTTATGTTATGTTAAAATATTTATACCGCGCACTTTCACCATCGGTTTCTTGGCGCTGAATGACAAATGACAGAGAGCCAGGATGAGATAATTAGCCGTATGCAGATTGGAAGAGCAGGGTTTTTAAGAGTCTACGGAAGCAGTCATACTTAGGGCAGATGCGAAGAGCAGATGGCAGAGCGTTCCAGGTGGAGGGAGCCAAAACAGAAAAGGAGAGGCCACCATGCTTTTTCCTTTTATACTTGGGGATCTCAAGAAGATTGAGAGAGGAGGATCGAAGGGTTCTGGAAGGACTATAACGAGACAGGTTAGAGGAGATAAAGGCCGGGGCAGCATGTGAGAGGGCCTTGAAGGTGGAACATGCCATTTTAAAAATGCAGCGTTTGGAGATAGGAAGCCAATGGAGACTGTGAAGAAGGGGAGTGACATGCTGGAATTTTGGCTGGTGGAAGATCAGGCGAGCGGCTTGATTCTGCACCAGCTGTAAACGGTGAAGATGACAGGCCGGGATGCCAGCATACAGTAAGTTGGCGTAGTCGAGCCTGGAAGTGATGAGTGCCATAACAACTAAGGTCAGGGCTTCTTTAGTAAGAAACCTACTGATCTTACGGACCCGCCTAAGATGGAAAAAGCAGGCTGAGGTGACCGAGTTGATTTGTGGCTTCATTGAAAGATCATCAGAGATAATCACCCCCAGGCTTTTGACTGAACGCACAGGAACCGGTGCGGTCCCCAGGGATGAAGGCCAAAATGAGTAGTTCCAAGGATGATTGGAGCTGCCAACCAAGACGAGCTCAGTCTTAGTAGGGTTCAACTTCAAGTGACTATGATACATCCATTCCGCAATGGACAACATAGTCGACTGAAAATTAAAACAGGAGGACGGGGAAGAGTCGATGGGAAAGATCAACTGAAGGTCGTCAGCATAGTTGAAGCTAGTAACTGGCGAATCGCGGAGGGAAACTAGGAGGGGTTGGAGGTACAAATTAAAAAGGAGAGGGGATAATGCAGAGCCCTGTGGGACGCCGCAAGGGAGGGAAGTGTAAGGGGCAGAAAAGGAGGAGAGATGGACGGACTGTGATCGCTGGTGAAGAAAGGATCTGAGCCAGTCAAGGGCCACTCCCTGGATTCCGGCATTGTGGACACGGTCGATCAGAATGGTATGATCGACCATATTAAAAGCCGCCGAAAGGTCCAACAGGACAAGGGCCTGAGAGGTGTTGTTGTCGGCACCCTTCCTAAGGGTGTCCATGACTGCTACTATGACCGCCTCGGTGGAGTGGAGGGGTCTGAAGCCCGCCTGCTGAGAGTCCAAGAAACCAGATTCCTCAATGAATGAACTCAAACAGCGGGTGACATGGGACTCCAAAATTTTTCCCAGGTAAGGAAGAAGGGAGATAGGCCTATAATTACTGAGTGTTAGGGGATCAGTGTTAGGTTTTTTTAAAATGGGGACGATGGATGCTTGCTTAAAGGAGAGAGGGACCTCCCCTGTAGCGAGAGAGTTATTGAGAAGAGCAAGGGGAGGGCCTGGGCATGTTAGGAAGGCTTCTCTCAAAATCTGAGGGGGGCAACAGTCGTTAGGGGAACCCGATTTGACTTTAAGAAGAAGAGAGACGAATTCTTGTGAAGAGATAGGGGGGAATTTAGACAAGGAACTAGTGTTTTTTGGGGGAAGGGGGGGTGGAGTGGGGGATGCCGGGGTCGGAATGTTGTTTTTTATTGTGATGATTTTGTCTATGAAGTAAGAGTTCAGCGAGTCGCAAAGGGATTGAGTCGGCAAAGGCTGGGGAGTGACCCTATCCAGCAGGGATAACTCATTTACAACAGAAAAGATGGTTTTCGAATTGTTGTTGGAGTCCAAAATAAGTTTAGAATAATATGCCGTTTTGGCTGCCAGGATCGATAGTTTGTACGACTTCAACGCCTCAGTGTAAACCAATTTCAGTTGAGGGTCATAGTGGCAACGCCAGCGGCGTTCAAATTGCCGCAGGGCGAGTTTCTCCGCTTTCAGTTGGTCCGTGAACCAGCGTTGGGCGTCGTGAGGGCGCTTAATTTTAATGTTCTTGAAGGGGGCTACTTTGTCGCTGGCCTGACGTAACCAGGTATCGAGGTTGTCAGACTGAACTGTA